>NC_134588.1:20513831-20828831 GCF_037038515.1 Microtus pennsylvanicus
ATTAATTGCACAGGGAATAAAATCCCTCATATTTGGTCTAGAAATGTGTGAAAAGTGTTGATAAATCATAGTTTTCCTTTTAATCAGTTAAATATGAATGAGTGATTGTATTAGTCAGAGTTCTCTAAAGAAACAAAACTGATAAAATGAATATGTGCATGTGTGTGCATGCGTGTTTGTGTGCATGTGTGCGTGTGATGTGTGTGTTGCAGTAGTTTACAGGCTGTAGTCTGTGTAGACTAATAATGTCTGTCTTCCAATGGAAAAGACATGAACACAGTAATTCTAGACTCATAGGGTGTGCACATAGTTAGAACCAGATGAATCATGGGAAGGGCCATGAGCTGTAAGAAAAATGAATATATGATGTCATGTGTCCATTAAAGTAGAAAAGCACCCAAATTATGCCACTTTATAGGCAGTCCTTACCTTAGACACCATAAACGAGACACCGTGCTGCAGCCTGGGCCCCTGAGTATTCTCACAAGGGTCCCACAGTCAGTCTTGACGGTGTCTTCCTGTCTAACCTGCACTACCCTCTGCTCCAAAGAAAAGTATATTGCTTTTCTTGAAAATTAGGGTGAGCTTTCATTTTCAACTTTTGAGCTAAAGGACAAGAACCTGGAGACACCTGACCCAAATCAAGACCATTAGACACATGCCTGGTCTTCTCTGAGGGTTAGTCGAGCCTGTGAATCTGTCTGCCCTGTTGCAAAGTGCTACAGTTTTAACTTGCATCTCTCTGAAAGAACTTGAAAAACCTCTAAGCACTATTATGTGAGTGTGTGTGTGAGAGAGATGTGTATTTGTGATGTGCTTGTATCGTGTGTGTGATGTGTGTTGTGTGTGAAGTATGATGTGTTTCATGTATGTCTATGTAATATATGATGCATGTGTCATATGTGTTCTGTATGTGAGGTGTGTGTGTGTGTGTGTGTGTGTGTGCACACTGTGGATGTTTTTAAGTCAGAAGACAACTTTTGGAGTTGGTTCTCCTTTCCCACAGTGGGTGCTGGGTATTCAGCTCAGGTCGTTCATGGTGTTCTGAAAGCACTTTTGTTCACTAAAGTACCATGATGACCTCTTTTTAAATAGCGTTTTTACATTCTTATTAACCATCAATTAACTGTACTCTCCATCAACTTTTCCTGTGATTTGTAAGAGTTTTTTATAATGCCATATACAATAAATAGTAGATTGGGAATGTTTTACAAGAAAATATGACTATATTGTTGACTTGATCTCTGCAGTAAATGCTTGGAACTCGGTGCTGGACAGATGGTTTGATGGTTAAGAGCACTTGCTGCTCTGCAGAGGACCCGAGTTTGTTCCCAACACCCAAGTTGGACAGCTCACGATCACCTCTAACTCAGACTCGACACCCTCTTTCCCCTCCTCAGTCACATACACACTGCTACACGCAACACACACTTTCAGAAGCACAATTAAACCACAAAACAAAATAGCTCCTGAGAAAGTGTGGAACTGTTCATTTAAAATGTGGTGCTTTGTTGGACAGTTTTTCAGTGAACTTAATCAAATCTAGTTTTTAAGTCTTTAATATTTCTCAAATTATTTTAAATACTTTCCCCTGGATATTTCTCTACTGGTTTTCTTGAAACGATACCTTTAGTTGATACCTAGTACAAAACTCATTCCCTCGGTTTCCCTGCCACTCAGCTTGAGCCCCTCCGGTTCAGGTGTGTTTGGCTCCAGCCACAGGATCGCTGTTCAGTCATTTTTGTGTTGAAACCTACAGGAAGTCATGGCACCCACAGTCTCTTTAATTTCATATCAATTTAAAATTTTGCAAATTTGAAATAGCTTGATATTAACAAATTTTGATTTTGCATACCTACCCAAACTAAAAAAATACTTAAAATCGAATGAGATTCTGAAACAACAAAGGTGCCCTGATGATAAAGCTAACGGAACTCAAAAAACAATCTTGAGACCAGTTAATAGTAATTGATAAGTGGTAATCCCTCTCTCCCTCCCCCTCTCAGATATCCCAAACTAACCTCTGCCTTCCTATGTAGCTGATCCTGAACTCAGGATTGCCTGCCTCCGCCTCCTGAGTGCTCAGATTACAAGCTTTTGTACCCCCCACTCATACACAATTACTGTGATTCTGACAGGAGAAAAAGGGAAAAAAAGGCTTTGTGCTCTGTGCCTGCCAGGCAAGCTCTCTACCAACTCGGCTGCTTCCCCAGCCCACGAAAGGGGCTTCTCAGTTTTGACCATTAATTGGCGGTACCATGTGATGTCAACAACTGGAGAAACTGAGTGAGAAAGTTAAAGAAACTCCTTATTCTGTGTTTGTCACTATCCCATAAATCTAAAATTATCCCCAAATGATAGGAGACAAAGTCCAGAATGGTTCCTGGAACAACCCACTACTCTGGTAACTGTACCTGTCCCATCAAAATGAGAACTCACTTGAGTGTGATTCTCTTCAGGGTCACCACCACCTGGGGCACCAAGTCTCACTATGCCTCTTGGTGAGTTCAAACCAGGTATCTACTGCAGAAGTTAGTTTACCGCCACAGCTAAAGGGCTGGGGTGGTGCTCAGTCACTAGAGTGCTTGCTCTTCCTGCCTGCAGCCCGGGACCATCCCTGCCACTGCATAAACTGGGTGCAGAGGTGCAGGCCTGCAATCCCAGCCTTGGAGAGGAAGAGGCAGGAGAAGCGGAATTTCTGGAGCATTTCAGCAACCTAGTGACTTTGGTGTTAGGCCCGGCTATGTGAAATGTAGTCTCACAAACCAACCTAACCCTCCCTAAGACCACATTCACACAGGTGCCCTTGGGTACCAACAGTATGTCAGTGTGTGTCTGAGACTGTTGCTTCCATCATCTTTACTCTTCTAGAGGACAGACAGAATTATTAGAATATTCATTAAAAATGATAGAATTACTAGAATAAATTTGTCAAAACTTATCACATTGCCACATGTATGCCCTGTTTATAGTTTGTTATCGTGTGTGTGTGTGTGATATATGTATGAGAACACACACATGCCACAAATGCATATGGGGGTCATAGGTCATCTTTGTGGAATCACTTTTCTCTTCCCACCTTTACACAAGTTCACAAGTTCTGGGGACCGAACTCTTGTTACCTCCCAGCCCGTAGGCCCAGTTCTGCAAACAGAAGTAGGGATAACCAGAGACATAAGCTGCCCCTAATTCCAATTAGGTGTCCCCAAACTCAGTTTTCCTTCCAGGTTTCTGAGAGTGGAATTACGGCTGTAAAAGCATATTGCTCTGGATGGCCTTTGAACAGGGGTGTGGTCAGAGATGAACCTTGGGGGCTGGATAGATGGCTCAGAGGTTAAGAATACTGACTGTTCTTCAGATGTCCTGAGTTCAATTCCCAGCACCCACATGGTGGCTCATAACCATCCATAATGAGATCTGGTGCCTCTTCTGACCTGCATGCAGGCAGAACACTGTATCCATAATAAATAAATAAATCTAAAGAGAGAGAGAAACATAAACCTTGGTGTGTGGAGTCTGAAGTCAAGGTCACTAAACAGTGCTTGTTGTCCATTTCTGTGAAACAGAGGCATGAGGCTGTTCCCGTAGATCCTATACTGCAGGCACACTCAGAAATCTTTATTGGACATTTGCCTAAGCTCGCGAGAATTTCCCAGCTTACTTTTGTCTTATTGCCCATCACAACAAGCATCTTGGGAGTGGACAGGAAAGAAAGATAGTTTTTTCTCATTTTGCCTTCCCCTGTAGTTTTCTTTCTTTCTTTCTTTCTTTTTTTTTTTTTTGGTTTTTCGAGACAGGGTTTCTCTGTGGCTTTGGAGCCTGTCCTGGAACTAGCTCTGTAGACCAGGCTGGTCTCGAACTCACAGAGATCCGCCTGCCTCTGCCTCCCGAGTGCTGGGATTAAAGGCGTGCGCCACCACCGCCCGGCCCTGTAGTTTTCTTTTTAGACAAAATTTATCTTTTTCTGGCATCAGAGTTGTGAAGGAAACGCTGACGATGGAAATCTGAGGGTTTCAGCTTTCACCGCTCTTCCTATTCTCTTCGGAGAGCTTATTCTAAAATATATGCTCCTTGTCTTGTACCGCACTTCTCACACAAGCTTCTTTCTCACGTTGAGTAAACATATGAATACATTCCTTCCTAGTCTGAAGTAGTAAAGTTAAAACTCTAAGGGATGAGACTATTATTAAAGTCTGCCTTTATGCACACATGTTGAAATCGTACAAATTACCCCATATCACAATTTATCTGGGTTGGAGATGTCACTCCGTTTGTAGAGGGCTTCCTTAGTATGAATAAAACTCTGGGTTTGATCCCAGTACCACATAAAATAGGCGTAGGGTATGCATACCTCTGATTCCAGCCTTTGGGAGATGGAGGCAGGAAGACTAGATGTTTAAGGTCATCCCCAGGTGGAGGCAGCTTGGGTTATGTGAGACCCTGCAAATGAATGAATGAACACTATAGTACTTGCAAGTATTATTTCCCCCATTTTAGGAAAGGTTGCTATTATTGACTTCAGGATGAAACTAGAACATGACAAGTATGGGCAGACTGTTGTGGGGAGGTATTTGCTTGTTTCACAAACCCTTTTTTCATTTGGAGTTTTAAAACATAGTAAATCAAATCACAAAGATAATTGTGGCTCCAGATCATTGAAGAACTTCTTTGGTCTATGATGTCATTTCCATCCTTAAGTCCTTCCACTAACGGAGATGGAACACTCAGATAGGGCAAGATATTCAGTCTTCTTAATGTTTTCTACTCTTAGGATGTGCCTAAAAACCCGAAGTGGCAGGGAGGGTCTGGATGAAATTGGAACTTTCACACTCTACATACATCCTTGTCTGCTTAGAAAGGTATAATGTCACCCAGCACTTCCCATTAACCAAACCCTAAAGTCCTGCTCCATTAGATACCGCCTTTGGAAGACCTCCAATTTACTGTCCATTAGTAATTCATTCTCTGTTACCATCCCCCAGACTAAAATGAATTTCATGAAGCCAGGACTTTTTCCACAGAAAATAACCTGACAAATAGCAAAAATTCAATGTTCTTTTTTCTTTATTTTCTCTCCTTCCCTTCCTCTCTTTCTTCTTTCTCACTTTTCTGTTTCTCCAGGAAGGATTTCCCAGTTGTTCCAGGCTGTCCTCCATCTGGCTATGTTGCGAAGGATAACCCTTCTGCTCCTCCTTATTCTGTCTCCTAAGCGCTGGGAGTACAAGTAGGTGTTCCTGCATCCAGTTTCTTCAGTGCTAGGAAGGAACCCAGGACTTTGTGCACGCGAGGGTATGCATTTTAGCTACTAAGACAAATCTCCAACCTCACTGAGTGGGTTTTTGATGAGTGCATTATGAATTAATAATGAAGTCCTCACTAACGTAGCATATGGAAGAATCTAAGGAAAGAAGTGGAGAGCAGTGAGAAGGGGGAGTGTTGGAAGAGAGGTCTGGTGGCCCCTGCTTTCAGCTTCACCCTGGGTTAATGATATGGGTAACCTTGGGCAAGTTCTTACTTATCTAAAATGCTATCTGAATTCTATGCTTTGGTTAAAGTCCTTGAACAGTGGCTTATGGTTTATTGTCCTTTCCAGTTAGCCTGAATTCCCAGTTCTTGCAAACTCAGTTGATGGAATGGTAAGACATGGCATCTAAACTATATTGTGCGTTGCCATGTGTTCAGTAGCAATTTCCTCTGAACTGAAACATTCTGTCTCCACAGAAAGAAGCAACGCTTACAAGGCTGAGGAAGTAGACAACCTGCAAATCTCAGGATGATTCTCAAGGCTCTTTCCCTGGGTTATAAGCAATTTTATTTAGGCAAACATACGAATTGCTGGGGAGATGACTCTCCCACTTGCGAAGCTGCCTGCCTGTAGCAAGTTGTGCAGTTAGGTCCAGAGACGCAGCTTTTATGAGTCATCACCCTTGCTGGGGTTGCATGAGGCTGCCTTTGAGTCATCCATCCTCCTGGGAGTAGCCCTTCACCTGTACCCCTGTAAGTAACCCTAAGAAACTAGCTGGCTCACTAGACTTGGGTGGAGACATTCCTTTGGTCTGTTGTTGCTGCTGTATCATGACTTCCCAGAAAAGTCACATAACGGCACAGGTTATACATTATCATATATTTTAACCTAAAATATAAAACATATGGTATTAGTAACTATTCCAATTTTGGTTTATGTTGTATGAGATAGTACTTGGTAACTGGTAGTGCGCTTGCGTGTGTGTGTGTGTGTGTGTGTGTGTGTGTGTGTGAGAGAGAGAGAGAGAGAGAGAGAGAGAGAGAGAGAGAGAGAGAGAGAGAGAGAGAGATACTGAATATTTCCTGAGGCCTTTCTTGTTATTTTTATACCTGGATACATATTTTGAAAATCTTGCATTTTTCATTGACTATAATTAACAGGTTGCTTTTCTATGGGAGGGTTAGGGTTGTTAGAATGGTATGAGCTGACAAGATCCACCAAAAAATCAAAGATGTCAAGTCTGAGACTCAGATTACATACCATATCAGAAATCTTAACTTATTAGTTAAGCAGCCAGAGGAGAGAAATAGGCCCTATTGGGCACCTGCATGTAATCTTCATTATCACTTAAAAATGCTGGAGATGAAGGGCAAGTTGAATCCTGCTTGCAGACAGGTTCAAGAGTGTTCATTCTTTTATTAGTTACTTTTCTTGCCGCTGCGCTAAATTTCCAGATAAAAGCTCATTCAGGAAGGATGTCTGTATTCAGGCTCACGTTGGAGGACGCAGTCCACCGTGGCATGATTGCAGGAGGGTGAGCAGCTGGTCACACTTCACTGACAGCCAGGGAGCAGAGCGATGAACTCTGGGGCTCAGCCTGCTTTCTTACTTTATCCAGTCCAAGCCTCAGCCCATGGGATGGTGCTACCCACAGTTAGAGTGGGTTCTCCCGCTTGAGTTAACGGAATCTAGAAATTCCCTCACAGACATGCCCAAAGGCTTTTCTTTATGTGATTCTAGATTCTGTCAACTTGACAGTTCCAATGAACCCTCACAATTTTGCCCTTGACGTGAAGGTTTAGGTAAATGACACACGTGGCATTTGGAACTCCGTTTTCATGTGCTCAGTAAGTGTATTTCTGGGATGAGAAACAGAAGTCAGGATTGGCTAGTTCATTTAACCAAGGGAACGATCATCCTTTCAGGAGGAGACACAATACTTTAAATCAATGGTTTTTCCAAATTTATATGTAAGTTTGAAAACTGGAAAATGTCAGATACATACTTTCCATGTTAATTCATTCCACACGTGCAAACACTTATGGGTACATGTGCACACACTTGTTCACACACAACTAAAATCCATGTCTCAACGTAGTGTCTCTTCCAACTCTGGTTAAGCAATCAGACATTCGTTCATTCCAGTTCATCATTCGTTAGCTATGAGTCACTCTCCTGGCTTCGTGATCATTGCTCGTGGTTTGAAGGCAAAACAAGGCAACCACTAGTACAGACAGTCTCAGGAAATTCCGCAAGGGATTGCAGTCCTTGTGGAATTTTTTTATTTTGTGTACATATTCACTAATGCCACGTGTGTGCTGGTGTCCATGCAGGTGAGAAGAGGATGTCAGATCTGAAGCTGGAGTTACAGGCATGGCTGCAGTTTTGAACAACAGATGGAGTTATAGGAAGCTGCCAGCCCCCTTACGTGGGTGCTAGGAACTGAATGAATTTGGATCCACAGGAAGAGCAGCAAGTGTTCCTAACCCCTGGGCAAGCTATCCTAAATTATTACTAGAAGTCAAAACTTTAAAAATGCTGGGCCTTTCCAATAAGCATATGAAAGATGTCATCCTCACCAATCATTAGAGAAAACCAAATTAAAACTTCACTGAGTACCCATCTCTTCCTAGTCAAAAGTCAGTCACTGAGAAAGTTAATACCGAATGCTGGAGAAGATGCGCCAGAAGGAGCCCTACACAGGGATGTGGGAGTGTAGACTAATCCAGGCTCCACGAACATCATCAAGAAGTGTCCTCAAAAGCTAAAAAGGATCTCCCTCGTGACCCAGATAGACCATCCCCGGGTATTTACCAAAGGACACTGAGTCAACACATCACAGAGATCCTGGCACATCTGCATTGACTGTGGCACTAGTCACAAGAGGTCAGTTATGGAACGAGCCTGGCTGTCCATCACCAGCAGAGTGAGTAGAGAAGATGGGGTTCATGTAGGCAATAAAAAGATCTCACTCATAATGTAGAACAGAGTTGTGTTATTTACAATACCTTGTGTGCAACTGAGGACAGTTCTACTAAGTGAATTAAGACAGTCTCAGGGAGGCAAATATTGTTGTCTCTCACCTGTGGGTCTTTGCTTTTATATAGGATCAAAAAATCCTACATGTCTATAGTGTGAAACAGAACTGACAGTATCTGCACTAACTAAGGGGATGAATGGAAGGCGGGCACATGAAGGGATTGCTCACTGTGTGGTATGTACTTATGTGAATTGCAAAAAGAAAACCCAAGAAACAGAATTAAACTAATAACATA
The DNA here is from genome assembly GCF_037038515.1 of Microtus pennsylvanicus. Taxonomy (NCBI): domain Eukaryota; kingdom Metazoa; phylum Chordata; class Mammalia; order Rodentia; family Cricetidae; genus Microtus; species Microtus pennsylvanicus. The sequence goes on from NC_134588.1 coordinate 20,522,352, forward strand.
ATAAAAAGAATGCTATTTTTTCAACAAATAAAGCTTGGACAACTAGTTATCCAAACGCAAAAGATGAGAGAAAAATTAAATGAAAATTCATAAAGACCTCAATGTAAGGTCTTTAGGAGGAAACATAGACATAAGCAAATAGCTGGGGTTACAGTTCAGTGATAAGCTCTTTCCCCGCATGTACAAGGTCCTGGACTCAATTCCCAGCCCTTAGATAAAAAAGAAAAAATACCAGACATACATTTTTGTGCTGATAAGCAGAAACTTCTTAGTTAAGGCATCTAAACCACAAACAAGAGGAAAAAAACAGAGTCATTGACAATAAAAATGTAGAAGGTTTGTGCTTTAAAAGGTTGCTTAAGGAAAAGTGAAAAGATAGCCTATCAGATGAGGGATATATACCTATAATATATAAAGAACTCATGATTTAATAAGAAGATGAAAATAAAAAGTGGGTCAAAAGATCTAAACAGATACTTCAAAATCCTTCAGTGTTTAGGAATAGAAGGAAGGATGAAGGAGGCAGGAGGGAAGAGGAAGGATGGAGGAGGGAGAAAGGAAAGAAGAGGCTGGTTCTTTTTCATGGAGACTTTCTAGAAGTTTGGGTGAATTCCCAGTTTCCTATGGTGATTCATTGTCACAGCATCTCTGGTCCTGGGAGTAGGAAGGGACCTGGATCCAGTTCCTTCAATGAGGAAAGGCAATGAGGCCCAGAAACACACCGGTTTCTCAAGACCACAGGTCCAGTTTGAAAGAAGTTACTACTAGAAGAGATCCAGTCTTTAAGGGACTCACAGAGGGGTGGTTATAAAAGAAGAGAGAGATACAGAGGACATGAGGACAAAGAAGCAGGAATTAGGGGACACCAAGAGGCAACAAAAATGCTTGCCACAGTGGTGACCTTTGCCTCTGACACATGCACGGACTCCTTAGTGTTTTGAAATGGTGTTTAGGCTGGGAACAGCTCATGCAGGTATGGAGTCTGAAAGCCCAGCAGCCGTCCTATGGGAACTCACTCTAAAACTGCTCCTTCAAAGACTCAGTATTCTCTTAGTGCCCCCTGCAGTTCTCCTCAGACACAAGCCAATACGGCAATGGGTTCTGCTGAGTGTAATTTCCCTCCTCTTTATCTCCTCAGCAATCAGCTTCCTTCCTATACTCCTCTATTACCACCAACGAACAGGTCTTCCTACATTCCTCTCTCTCTCTCTCTCTCTCTCTCTCTCTCTCTCTCTCTCTCTCTCTCTCTCTCTCTCTCTCTCTCTCTCTGGTTTTTGATAGGGTTTCTCTGTGTAACAGTCCTAGGACTAGGTCTTGTAGACCAGGCTGGCCTTGAACTCACAGAGATCTGCCTACCTCTGCCTCCCGAGTGCTGAGTTTAAAGGTGTGCGCCACCACTGCCTGGCTCCTACATTTCTCTATTACCACCAAAGAACTGGTGCCTTTGTTTTATATGCTGGGAGAAAGCCTGTTGTACCCAAACATCATCTCTCTACATCAGTTATGTATATATTACTATTATTATGTAACAGTACATTTAATATGTAATGCTATATTATATATAGTATATGATATATACGTACATATTAACTATATATATGACAAAATACATATTCAACAAGAAACAGTTAAAGATACTCCCAAAATTCAAAAAGACCTTTAATCATACTCTCTAGATAGAAATGCTGGCAATCTTTAGTGTGTTTTCTTCCAGCCCTTTTTCTTTTAGAGAATGGTTGATATTAGATACCTATATATACATACATATATAAATTTATATATATATATATACATAGTTGCATTTTTTTAAAAAAAAGACTCCCTATTTGAATATTTGTTAACATAACATAGGTTTTGTTTTGCTTTAAAAAGCTTTTTTATTCAACACCATGTAAGGTTTTAGGTATCGTATTGTATTGTAAGGTTTTAGGTATCATACATCTACTGACAATAATGACACTAACTGCCCCTGTGGGATTAGTCATGCACAGACCAGGACATCGTTGGCCATTGTCTGTATCTCTATCTGCTGCAGAGCTGAGACTAATGCTAAAGAAATAAGATTGTCAGGAAGGATCTTTATAAATATGCCCTTTGTCTTGTTTTGGGACTGGTCTCCCTATGTAGCACTAACTGTCCTGGCACCTGCTGGGTAGACACCTGCTGGTGTCGAACGTACAGAAATCCACCTGCCTCTACTCCCGGTGCTTATGCCACCATGCCCTGCTACATACACCTTTTAACTTTGAAGTTCTATTTATATTTTTATGGGCCAGAGGACAACTTGTGAGAGTCAGTTCTCTCCTGTCACTATGCAGGTCTTAGGGATTCTGCTCAGGTCATCAGCCTTGGTGACAAGTGTCTTTACTTGTTGAGCTAACTCGCTGGCCTGGGCCTTAGATTTAATAGGTGTGTTTCCTTGTACCCTCTGCTGAAAGACAACCTCTGCCTACCCATGGTATATTCTAGGTCAACCTATAGAAGTATGAGTGGCTTTATATACATTTTTCTTCTTTTGCATAAAGTGAGAGTTAAGTTGGCGGCGAAGAATATCAGGAGAGCCAGCAGGATTTTTCACAGACCTGACAGCACCCTTCTCTGATGCTTTGTGGTCTGTTTGGGATCACATTCCACATTTCATGATACTGAGATGTTGCTCTCTCCTCCGCCTTGTCCCTGACAACTTTTCTACCTAAACTCAGTCTCCTCTAGCTGCTCAGCCTCTTGTTACTCCTTGAATTCCACATATCTTTCTCCGGTTCATTGCCTAGACTGAGCTGACACAAATCGCTCCAATACCAATCTGTTACCATGTTCAAAGGCCAAGTAGACTCTGATATGCCTGGCAGGACCCCATGATTTCATGACGCTCCTTCACTGAGTGTGGCGTGTGTGTGTGTGTGTGTGTGTGTTTGAGAGAGAGAGTTTTATAGGCATATGAGTGCATATACATATAGCAGCTGAAACACCCGCAGTTATTGCTCCTCAGAACGGTCATCCACATTCTTTTTTTTAAGTGTTTCAATTTTTTTATCAGCCACATTAGAAAAATGAGAAAATAAGCTGTTGATATAAGTTTAAATAATGCATTTTGACTTGTATATCCAACTTATCATTGATTCAGCATGCCAATAGTACACTAATCATTACCATCACGATTCATATATTTCATTTAATTTTATACTTTCCAAACCTACTACACACTTAGTGCTTCTAAACACATCTCCACTTGAAGTCGGCACATCAAAAGTTCTTTTTAAAGGTGGGGTCCTTCACTGAGCCTGGAGCTGACTGATTGGGCTAGAGAGCCCCCGGGGACCTTCCTGACTGGCTCCCTACTGCTGGGATTGCAGACATGCTACCACTCCTGACGCTTTTCTGTGAGTTCTGGTGACCAAATGCAGGTCCTCACCCTACTATGGCAAGCACTTTACCTACCGAGACCTCTTCCCGACCCCTTTATTAGTTTTAATTTCCCTTTTCTCTCAACCAATATTCGCTGCTCTTCTACTAGAGGACGGCCACAGTCACAGACCTGAGATGCACAATGGACAGGACAGTCTCTGTTCTCAGAGAGCCTTTGAGTGTGAGGCTAATGGCGGCCAACAAACCAACGAATAAGTAGCATGTCAAATTGTCGTAAGTGACAATGTAAGAAAGGAAAGCAAGTAGATAGAAGCTGAGCAAGATGTAATGGGGGAAGGGATGCGCTTGATGTAGCTAGACAGAGAGAAGCATCTGAAGAGCATTCCTTCCCCCATTATACCTCGTTCAGTCCCATCTACTTGTTTATGTTTATTACTGCACATTTTTTTTTTTTTGTGAGCTGATACTTGGAAAGTGGCTTGACAGGGTGGCACTGGCTCGGGGACTCTTAAGGGTGTTTTGGTTCTGAAGGCTGGAAATGGTTCACTAGCCTGATGATGATCACTGGCAGGAGGCCTCAGTTTCCCTCGGCCGGGGTTTCTCCATGCATTGGGCAAGTCTGCTTAAGGTACTGAGATAGTAAGTATACTTATAGTACAGAAGCTGGCTAGCTTCCCCCAGAGAAGAAAAAGGCACAGATGTGTCTTCATGGCACATTCAGGATGCCCTTATTTCTGCAATATCCAACCATTACGCAAATCAACCCTTTTAGTGTGGGAGGGAGCAATATGCGGGTATGAACCATGAGGCAGTGATCACATCTTAAAGAGACTGGCCACCGCGAGAAGGGAGATGCTGACAAGTTCAAGAGCCACAAAGGAGAGGATGGAAAAATAGCTCAGTGGAAAGAGTGCATACTGCTCTTCCAGAGGACCCAAGTTTGACTCTCAGACCCGTCACCCAGATCACCTATATGAGTTTCCAGCAGCCACGCTGGGTGACTAACAACCACCAGTAACTCCAGGTCTATGGGAGCTGATACCTTCTTTTGAATGCTGTTGGGCACAAACCCATATGCACACACACACACACAAAGAGAGAGAGAGAAACATATACACAATTTAAGTTAAAATAAGTATTTTTTTAAAAAGAATTGTAAAGAAATCCGATTGATTACAGTGGAGTTGGTAAGGAGACACATAAGGAGACACAGGATCTTGGGGATGGCAGGTAGCTCAGCAGGAAAGGTGGGTGCTCTTCCAGAAGACCGGGGTTTGATTTCCAGTACTCCTATGGTGGCTCACAACCGTTTATAACTCCTGTTTCATGGGATGCGATGCCTTCATCTGACCTCCAAGGGCATTGTGTGCTTATGATGCACAGATGTATCTGTAGGCAAAACACCTATATGCATACACGAAACAAAAGAACTCTCCTTAGGCCAAAGGAGGAGCTACCTGCTGAGTAAGAACAGTAGTTAACCTAAATTGGCAGGATAATTCACTGAAGGATTGATTTGATGCGTCATAGAACATTTTCCTTTCTTCCCTTACTCGCAGTTGACCGTGCCAGCCTGTGTTGCAGAGTGTGGTGACAAGGGCAAAGGCAGGAACAGCATGAGACCAAGAGATCTCCTGGGGCAGTGGCACCCATGAAACAAAGAATTGTCTTGGGTTACACATTAAATCCATGGGTGTTTAACTTGTGGCCTGGGAATTATTAGTGCACATGACATTCTGATGAGTTGTCATCTTCATAGTTCCACACCTGAGAACCACACACACACACACACACACACACTAAGTGTATGATTTTATGTCGCGCCATGTCCACAGCCATCATCTGACTCAAGTGGGGGGCAGGCTTTGGCTTGGAAACTCCTGTTTTAGGCTCAGCTATGTTTGTGTGTTTGTAGACAGGGTTTCTCTGTGTAGCCCTGGCTGTCCTGGAATTCCTTCTGTAGACCAGGTTGGCCTTGAACTCACAGAAATATTCCTGTTTTTGCTTCCTGAGTGCTGGGATTAAAGGAGTGAGCCACTATGCCTCTCGGAATTTAACCATTTCAAAAAGCTCCCCCCACCTTTCTTAAGGTTCCATGAGGGGAATAGGTGGGAAAGCACTGCTGTGGAAAACTTGAGTATTTATTTACTTATTTATCATAGTAGATGTCATTACATAAGCAACAAGATCTGTCCCTCCATCACAGCTAGCTCTGTTTGTTTCTCAGATGAGAATGCAGTTGTCATTTTTCTAGGTTTGGGGGTGTTGAAGGTTGACACCTGCCTCATTCGACCACAGTCCTGAAGACAGCTCTCATTTGAATGTGAGAGGAAAGAAGCCCAGCAACTTGGGGACAATGTGACAGGTTTCTCCAGAGGCCAGCAGAGCCCTGGGACACGGTGGCACTGCTGGGTTTTATCAGTCCGCCCATCAATGCAGCTCCTCCTCCGTGTGTCTCCTCTAGACGCTATGGATTTATGCTATGGTACGTAAGGACCCCACATTTTTAATCTCTTTATTCTTTAAAATTGAAAAATTATATTAAACCCATCTATCCTTAAACAGCTTTGGTGTATGGTCCTAATCCAAGAACTGGGAGTCAGGTGAATCCCTGGGGCTCACTGGCCAGCCAGACAAGTTTTTGAGTCCCAGGCCCCAGTGCGCATGCGCCCACACACACAAACCACATTTTTAAAAATTATTTATTTATTTACTTACTTATTTATTTTGGTTTTTAACACAGGATTTCTCTGTGTAACAGCCCTGGCTGTCCGGGAACTAGCGTTTGTAGATCAAGCTAGCCTCGAACTCACAGAGACCCACCTTCCTCTGCCTCCCAAGTGCTGGAATTAAAGGCATGCACCACCACCACCTGGCACAGAATAAATTTTTAAAAGTGATAACAATTGATAGTTGGGAATGGGGATGTAGTTCAGTTGGTAGAACACTTGCCTAGCACGTACAAAGGTTTAAGTTTTATCCCCACCATCACATAAACCTAGTGCAGAGCTGGCTGCCTGCCTGTAATCCCAGCACCAGGGAGGAGGAGGCAGGTGGATCAGAAGCAGGTGGGTCATAAGCAGGTGAATCAGAAGCAGGTGGCTCAGAAGCAGGTGGGTCAGAAGCAGGTGGGTCAGAAGCAGGTGGGTCAGAAGCAGGTGGGTCAGAAGCAGGTGGATCAGAAGCAGGTGGCTCAGAAGCAGGTGGATCAGAAGCAGGTGGCTGTACAGTGAATCTGAGGCCAACTGGGTTACATAAGGCTGTGCTGCAAAGAACAAAAAATAAAAAAAAGTCGCAGCATCTTATTAACTAAATAGAAACAGTGGAAAATACTAGAAACTGGCAGCTATTCTTCCTCCTCCCTCTCCTGCCCCATTATAACATTAGTGTTAATAACACCTTCTCTTGGAGCTAGACTGTCTCCAAAGCCATCCCAAGTAACACTGTACAATCAATGATCCTAGGAACCCTGTGTCACAGGCAGGGTAGGAGTTGCCATCTTTATTCTATGGACGATGAAACTAAGACAGAGAAGAACATCTTTCTCCAGGCTGCAAGGCTGCTAGTTCTCACGTGTGTCTCTTTGCACTTTAGCTTCACGTAGGAGCACTGTAAGATGAAGAGTGTTTCCCCAAGGGCCTCTGTCAACCTGGGATAAAAGGAAAGTTGATGTAAACAGCCCGATGGCAAACCCACAAAACCAGCAGCTTTCTCATCAAGCTGCTCTTCTCCGAATCACTGTGTTTATCACCGAGGGCTGGAATCACCCCACCTACTTGGGATCCTGCCACTGCGGTGTAGCAACGGGTGTTGGCATCAGATGCAGTTGCAGGTTACCGTGTAGATTTAGGATCCTCCAAAAGGCACAGTTTTGGCTTGGGGGAGATAAGTACATTCACTCATATACCTACTAAAGGAAGTGTTGTTAGCGTGGCCTTCACGTTACTTATGAAGAGGGCAACAAGGGTCAGGTTATTTACAATTGCAGATTGTTCGACAGTAGACTGGGAATATGAAAATAAATAACTGTGCAGAACATGGTGACTAGCGTAATTGTCAATTTGGACAGAGTCTGGAATTGCCTAGGAGACAAGCCTCTGGACACACTCTGAAGGATTATGCAGAATTAATAATTCTTTCAGGGATTATCTTGATTATGCTAATTAATGTTGGTAATCCCATCCTAACCAAGGGTAGAATCATTCCCTGGTCTGGGATCCCAGACAGTGGAGGAAGGAGAAAGTGGGCTGAGCTGTACCCTGCACTCCCTGCCATCTTCTGAGCAATGTGGCCAGCTGCCTTGACTTCCCTGGACTGACCTAGAACTCGAACGAAAATAAACCCTTCCCTCCTGTTGTTGGGCTATTTTACCACAGCAACAGAAAAGCAGGTAGAACAGGTCATGGGCAGCTGGAGTAACTGAGAGAGTCTGAGACACAGTGTGCAGTTGGGGTGGCAGAAGCACCGTGGATTTTCACATTCAGGGGTTGTACACTGCTGTGTTTTCTATTCGCTTACTCATTTTTATTGTGCCTGGACTAGAGACTTTGTGAGCTGTGAGTCCACCTGGAAGGAAAAGAAGTATGGTGTTTGGCCTTCAGGGAAAGCCTTGCTATTAAGGCAAGTTAATGTTTACCTGAAGAATAGTTGACTGCTTCCCAGAAAAGACCTGGCATATAACAGTGTTTAAAACTTTCTAAGTCAAGCCTGCCCATATAGGCCTATAATCCAGGCTGCCATAGGCTGAAGCAGGAGGATCATTAGTCCAAGGCTATCCTGGTCTGCACAGTGAGTCCACTGCCAGCCTGGGCATCACTATGAGTCCACGGCCAGCCTGGGTGTCACTGTGAGTCCACGGCCAGCCTGGGCTGCACGGTGAGTCCACTGCCAGCCTGGGCATCACTATGAGTCCACAGCCAGTCTGGGCTGCATGGTGAGTCCACGGCCAGCCTGGGCATCACTATGAGTCCACGGCCAGCCTGGGCTGCATGGTGAGTCCACGGCCAGCCTGGGCATCACTATGAGTCCACGGCCAGCCTGGGCGTCACTGTGAGTCCACGGCCAGCCTGGGCTGCATGGTGAGTCCACGGCCAGCCTGGGCATCACTATGAGTCCACGGCCAGCCTGGGCTGCATGGTGAGTCCACTGCCAGCCTGGGCATCACTATGAGTCCACGGCCAGCCTGGGTGTCACTGTGAGTCCACGGCCAGCCTGGGCTGCACGGTGAGTCCACTGCCAGCCTGGGCATCACTATGAGTCCACAGCCAGTCTGGGCTGCATGGTGAGTCCACGGCCAGCCTGGGCATCACTATGAGTCCACGGCCAGCCTGGGCTGCATGGTGAGTCCACGGCCAGCCTGGGCATCACTATGAGTCCACGGCCAGCCTGGGCGTCACTGTGAGTCCACGGCCAGCCTGGGCTGCATGGTGAGTCCACGGCCAGCCTGGGCATCACTATGAGTCCACGGCCAGCCTGGGCTGCATGGTGAGTCCACGGCCAGCCTGGGCATCACTATGAGTCCACGGCCAGCCTGGGCGTCACTGTGAGTCCACGGCCAGCCTGGGCTGCATGGTGAGTCCACGGCCAGCCTGGGCATCACTATGAGTCCACGGCCAGCCTGGGCTGCATGGTGAGTCCACTGCCAGCCTAGGTGTCACTGTGAGTCCACTGCCAGCCTGGGCGTCACTGTGAGTCCACGGCCAGCCTGGGCGTCACTGTGAGTCCACTGCCAGCCTCGGCTGCACAGTGAGTCCATGACCAACTTTTTGAGGTCTGTGCAGGTTGGATTTCTGTCAACTTGACACGGACATAGGCATATCTGAGAAGAGGGAATCCTAATTTTAAAAAACGCCTGCATCAGATTGACAAGTCTGTAGGGCATTTTCTTCATGAATGATTGATCTGGGAAGTCTCAGTTCACTGTGGGTCCTGGATGCTACAAGACAGCAGGTGAGCAAGCCGTGAGGAGCAAGCCAGTGAGCAGCACTCCTCCGTGGCTGCTGTTTCCGCTCCTGCTCCAGTTTCCTTGGATGATGCGCTGGGAGGTGGAAGTGTAAGGTCCTCCTGAACTTGCTTTTGGTTATGGTGTTCATCACAGCTATCGACATCCTAAGACATGCTCTGTCCTAAAACTTAAAAGCTGCAGCAACAACAGCAAAAAGGCTTTGGAGATTTTAGTAAAATATTTGTCTAGCATGAGGGAGGCCCTAAGTTCAATTTCCACACTAAAAGCAAAACAAAATAACACAAGACCTATTAGAGTGTATATGTGATTGTTTGTGTATGATTAAAGTAAGTCCTAGTTATTTATGTCAAATTGACAGTTGAATCTGACCAGCACAGAAACTTAAATTTTATTTATTGGTGACTTTCTTCTTAAGGAAAATGTCAGAAATACATAAAAGTTGACTGATGTAATGATATCCCAGGTACCTGTCATCTAATCCCAGGTGTGATAGATTCTTGCCTGGTCATGTGTTCTATTTATATCTATTTGTCCCGGTCTCTTTCTTACACTAAATATTTTGAAGTCCACACACTGCGTTTTTTACATTTGTTAAATACTTTAGTTACTACATACTTCATGCAGGTGTGTCCAGCCTTTTGATGCTGTGATCTGATACTGTTGCCCTCAAAGTTTATGGTTGTGAAAAGTGCAACTGTCCTTAGGAAATAGCTCAGTGGGTCAGGCCTTTGCTGCTCAATCATGAGGACCCTAATCCAAATCCCCAGATCCCACCAAAAGCCAGACACAGTGGCACATAACTATAACTTCAGTTTTATATGGTGAAATGGCTTTAGAGGCAGGAAAATTCCCAGAAGCTCATGGACTAGCTAGCTGAGCATACACATCTGCAAATAAGAGACCCTGCCTCACACTGCAACAAGACGCTGGCCTTGACACTCACGAGAGAGCTACCCTGCCCTGCTCTGGAGAGATGGCCCTATCCCTCATCACCGGCCTGGGAGAACTGGCCCTGATGGCACAGGTTTAGAACATCTGGCTCCACCCTTTGCCTGAGGGGAGCAGCCCCAGGGACCAGCTTAGCTGTCACTCAGACCCACATCCAGAGCTTTGGGTTGGCCCACCCTGACATCTACCCCATCTAGGACCTGCTGGAGCCTGTGAAGAGAATGGCCCTGTGGAATGATACCCGCAGGATCTCCATGACTCGAGATGGCTACCAGATAGCTGAAAGAAGTATCGGTGAGGGTCCAGTGATGATGGTGGGCCAGAAACCAGAGACCTTGAACCAATGACTCATCGTAATGAACATTTGCAAGTAAGCTGATTGGACATAAGGGTATACTGTATGACACACGCAGCTCCCAATGCCACTAATATGAATGAAGGGGTGTTGGAGAGGTGGGAAAGACAAAGCAGCAAAGAAGTTTGTTGTTCTTTGTTTTGTTTTTAATATTTTTTATTTTCTTTTGGGGGGATGTTGCAACAGTGGGGGACAGATATGGCGGGACTGGGAGATGAGCAGAATTAGGGTGTATGATGGCTAATCTTGGTTGTCAATTTGACCATATTTGGAATGAACTACAATCCAGAAATGGAGGGAACACTTGTGATCTGGATCTTGAGGCAAGAAGGTAACAAGCCTTTGAACCAGACCTTGAGACTGGAAGACACACTCTTTTGATCCGGATCTTGAGGCAGCATGACACAGGTATTTAATCCAGATATTGAGGTGGGAAGGTACACCTTAAATCTGGGCCACACCTTCTCCTGGAAGTCCATATAAGGACAATGGAAGGAGGAAGGGTTCATTCTTTATCTGCTTCCCTTGTAGCTGGGACACCCAGCCTGGTGGGACTGAGCAGCTACTAGGTTCTCAGACTTTTCATTCACAACTAGCCATTGTTGGACTGAAACATGTAAGTCATTCCAATATACATATGGAGGGAGGGAGGGAAGGAAGGAAGGAGGGAGGGAGGGAGGAGAGAGAGAGAGAGAGAGAGAGAGAGAGAGAGAGAGAGAGAGAGAGATTCATTCCATAAGTTCTGTGACTCTAAAGAACCCTGACTAATACAGGGTGCATGATATGAAATGCCTAAAGACTCAGTAAAGAAATTATGTTTAAAAAAATCCCTACCTTTCCAGGCAGTGGTGGCACATGCCTTTAATCTCAGCACTTGGGGGGGCAGAGGCAGGCAGATTTCTGTGAGCTCAAGGCCAGCCTGGTGTTCAAGGCAAGTTTCAGGACAGGCTCCAAAAGTTACAGAGAAACTCTGTCTCAAGAATCCAAAATAAATAAACAAACAAACAAACAAGGTGAACTGTGAAAGCCAATACCAGAGGCTGTCCTCCAGATGCCATACTCTTGAACCTCAGAGTACACACATATGCCACACATGAACACATACACACATGTACAAATACAGAAAGTCAGCCACATCAGTAGATTAGAGATGGCCCCTTGTTTTTCCCTTCTGTCATTGAGGACTGGAGTCTAATGCTCCTCACCCTGGACCTCAGCTGTAGGGACTTATTTGAGGGGTGGGACATAGCACAAATCTTATTCTGGCACTTCCAGAAGTAGGTCTTACGAGGCTTGAAACTTCAATGTGGTTTTTCAGGCCAGATCATAGGCCATGGCCAGATTGTCCTGCAGGCCTCTACAGAGAGGCTCCAGTGAGATGTGAGCTCTGCAGAAGTCATGGAAGAGTCCACACCTCTTTAGGGCCGTCACATTGTCATGTCCATGTAGATGCCTCCATTCATGGATCCCTCCCTTCCTCCCTCCCTCTCTCCCTCCCTCCCTCCCTCCCTCCCTTCCCTTCCTTTCCTTGTTAACGTTTTTGTTTGTGTGTCTATGCATGTGGAGGTCACAGGACAGCCTGCAGGAGTCAGTTCTCTCCTTGCATCATGTGTGCTATTCCAGATAGCAAATTCAGGTTGCCAGAAGTGCCATCCCTAGTCTTTATTTTTTAATCACCTAGACTACTTAATTAGCTAGAAATTTATCTTTTAAAAATAGCCATTGGATCCTTAGAACTTTAAAAAGAAAATACATGAATGAGTTCCACGTGACTTATAATAAATAATCAATGACCTCAGACATATTTGATATATTTGAATCTATTCCTTTGCTCTTACTTCAGCAGTCCCATCTCTTGCTAAGAATCAATCATGTGGAGGTGTCTCTAAATCTTTCTGCCATGACAACGTTATCTTTAGTAACTTCCCCTTTTGTGGTATGACAGATTATCCCAGAGCTGAATTCAAACATTCAGTATTTACTTAATTTTATAATGTATACAAAGAATCTAATAATCAATTTTTAGTGCATCTGAAGAGATACTACTTTTAAACATTGAGAGATTCAATTATTTTGTTACCAGAAAAAATATGGATAAAATATGCTTTAAAAGTATTAGGGTTTGGGAGATGGTTCCAGTTGGTATAGGGAGTATTTTGAAAGCATGCACACCTGAGTTTGGGTCCTAGAATCCACATGAAGCTGGATGTGGTGTTGTATACCTATAAACACAGAGCTGGGGGACAGAGACACACAGATCCCCAGAGCCTGCTGGACAGTCTAGGTAAATTGGCAAGTTTTGGTTCAGTAAGAGACCATGTATCTAAATTAGTTAATAAGGAGAGTGATTAAAGAGACCTCTGGACTCTTCAGATACACATGCCCAGGTGTACATGATCTGTGCATGCACACATGATCTGGTATACAAGCACATATACCACATACACAGTACAAAATAAAGTAAAATAATAAAAGAAGTAGATCTTTATAAGGGTTATTCTTTGATCTAAACTCCAAGGAATGTGTTATTTTAAATGCAAACTTAGAAATGCAGGAAGAGTTAAAATGAAGGGAACAGAAATGCCCCGGGACCTGGTGGGAAGGCCAGCCACCCTGGAACGGAAGGTTCTGGCTGGGAACACAGAATTGGGATCAGTTTCTTGGCAAGTCAACTCCGAGGCTGCAGAGATTAGATTTCAGAATAGCATCTGTGTCCTTCACCTCAGCTGCCAAAGGCTCGGCTGCTAACCAGTAGCTGGTGTATTTATTTCTGGGAAAAGTCCAGGAGTGTGATTAATGCTGGAAAAGAACTATAAGAGTTTGGCCAAAGGCAAGATTCTGGGAGCAAGAATTTAAATGGATGACCAGGAAAAGAAAGTAGTAAATGAAGAGACAGGATTCTATTTATTCAGTGAACAAGTATTTACTGAAGGCCTCTAGGTACCGGCGTGAGCTAGGTACTGACTCCAGAGAACAATGCTCTTCCTCAAGCACCATTAGAAGAGCCAAGGGTGGTGGCACATGCCGGTGATCTCAGCTTTTAAAAGTAAGTAGAGTCAGGAAATACAGAAGGTCAAGGCCATCCTTGGCTTCCAACTTTCTCTATAACTGGGAATGGAGTTCATTTGGTAGAGTGCCTGCAGAGCACACACAAAGCCTTGGGTTCAAGTCCCAGCACCTCAGAAATGACGTGTGGCAGCATATGCCTCTAATCTCAGCACTGGACTCAGGGAGATCAGTGGTTCGAAGGTTTCCTCGGCTACATAGCCAGTTCAAGGTCACCCACTGTATGAAATCAACTATTTTAGATGTCTCACAGAAGTAAAATTATGCAGTACCTGTCTGTCCATGTCTAAATTACCTAATATTTCAGCTTCATTTATGTCATAAAGGACAAAATTCTCTATTAAAGGAACACTGCTGTTTTTAAAGGCTACTGCTGTGGGATATCTTTATGCTGTGAATGTGTGTTGCTCTCATTGGTTGATAAATAATGCTGCATTGGCCTATGGCAAGGCAGGATAGAGCCAGAGGGGAAATCCAAGCAGAGATGCAGGAGAAGATCCAGCTGCTCAAGGAACAACATGCCAGCAGACTGGTAATGCCATGACCATGTGACAACACAGATTAATTGAAATGGGTTAGTTTAAATGTAAGACCTAGTTAGTAATAAGCCTGAGCCATTGGCCAAACATTTATAATTAATATTAAGCCTCTGAGTGGTTATTTTAAAAGTAGTTGCAGGACCAGGTGGGATGAAAAGCCTCCTTTTACAGGCTACTATCCCACTCTGTATACAGACACACAAGAGTGCAAACAAAATGCTTCCACTGCTTTTGGAGGTTTCACACAGTAATGGACTGACTGCGGGATCATATCATAATTCTAATTTAAAAGTTTTGAGGAACCTAAATTCTATCTTCCATAAGGCTTTCATCTATTTACACTCTCAATAATGATGTATAAGAGTTTCCTTCTCAGGGCTGGAGAGATGGCTCAGAGGTTAAGAGTATTGCCTGCTCTTCCAAAGGTCCTGAGTTCAATTCCCAGTAACCACATGGTGGCTCACAACCATCTGTAATGGGATCTGGTGCCCTCTTCTGGCTTGCAGGCATACAGACAGAATATTGTAATATATATATATATATAGTGAGAGAGAGAGAGAGAAAGAGATAGACAGAGAGAGAGAGACAGAGAGAGAGACAAAGAGAGACAGAGAGACAGAGAGAGAGAGAGAGAGAGAGAGAGAGAGAGAGAGAGAGAGAGAGAGAGCGCTTCCTTCTTGTCGGGTGGTGGTGGCGGCACACGCCTTTAATCTCAGGAGTCAGAGACAGGCAGATCTCTGTGAGTTTGAGGTGAGCCTGCCTCTACAGAGTTTCTGGGATAGGCTCCAAAGCTACAGAGAGACCCTGTCTTGAAAAACAAAACAGAACAAACAAAAAAAGAGCTTCCTTCTCTGTACAGTCCCAAAGTTGCCTTCTTTTTAAAAAAATTCATTTGATGGATGGAAATAGAAAACACTATCCTGAGTGAGGTAAGCCAGACCCAAAAAGAGAAACATGGGATGTACTCACTCATATTTGGTTTCTAGCCATAAATAAAGGACATTGAGCCTATAATTCGCGATCCTAGAGAAGCTAAATAAGAAGGTGAACCCAAAGAAAAACATATAGGCATCCTCCTGAATATTAACCTTCATCAGGTGATGAAAGGAGACAGAGACAGAAACCCCCATTGGAGCACCGGACTGAAATCTCAAGGTCCAAATCAGGAGCAGAAGGAGAGAGAGCACGAGCAAGGAACTCAGGACCACGAGGGGTGCAACCACACACTGAGACAATGGGGATGTTCTATCGGGAACCCACCAAGGCCAGCTGGCCTGGGTCTGAAAAAGCATGGGATGAAACCGGACTTGCTGAACATAGTGGACAATGAGGACTACTGAGAACTCAAGAACAATGGCAATGGGTTTCTGATCCTACTGCACGTACTGACTTTGGGGGAGCCTAGGCAGTTTAGATGCTCACCTTACTAGACCTGGATGGAGGTGAGTGGTCCTTGGACTTCCCACAGGGCAGGGAACCCTGATTGCTCTTTGAGCTGATGAGGGAGGGGGACTTGATCGGGAGAGGGGGAGGGAAATGGGAGGCGGTGGCGGGGAGGAGGCAGAAATCTTTAATAAATAAATAAATAAATAAATTTTTTAAAAAAAGAAGAAATTCATTTGATGTATATGATGAGGGCTTTTTCCTGCCATGTATGAAAGTGTATCACATGCTTACAGTGCCCATGGAGGCCAAGAGGGTATCAGATCCCCTAGAACTGGAGTTACAGATGGCTGTGAGCTGCCATGTGGGTGCTGGGAACCAAACCTGGGTCCTCTGGAAGAGCATTAGTGCTCTTACCTGTTGAAACACTTCTTGAGACCCCATTTTGTCTTTTTGTATTAACTATTTGATGTATATGAAGTGCTATCTTACTGGGATTTTGCTTATTTATTTTTTCCAGGGTAGGAACACACATGCTCTAGTATATGTGTAGATACCAGCAGACAGTTTCTGGGAGCCAGTAGTAGTTACAACTTCACACAATATTTTCAAGACAGGGCCTGTTATTTCTGCCATGATAAGTACTCCAGGCTAGCTGGCCTCCAAGCTCCCTGGTGATTCTCTTCTCTGTGCTGGGATTACAGACACTAGCCATCCTATCTGGCTTTTTACAGGGTTTCTTGTGATTAAACTCAGCTTGTCCGGCGTTTGTGGCAAGTACTTTTATGTGCTGAGCCACTGCTCTGGCCCTTACCTGCTTTTAATTGTATTTCCCTAATGGTTAGTGGCTTTGAGAACTTTTTCATATATCTGTTGGGCATTTATGTGTCTTGAGAAAATGTCTATTTATCGTCTCTAGCTCAGCAAATATCACCCTGACTTTATAGTAAGTTTTGTTGGCATGATTTCCTTGAGGCCAGGTCCAAGGGTGCTCCCACAACATCACCATGCTGCTCAACTTTGAGTGGACACTTGGTAAAGTCTGCTTTACTTTTCTCACCAGCTGGGCACGGAACTTCACTGGTAGGAAGCATGCTTACAAGTGCACATCTCTTACTCCAAAGCCTGTAGGTTCTCATCACGTACAGATTTCATCTCTAGACTCTGTTTTCGCGTTTCTAGAGTACACTTTGGCCTCCCCAGGGAACACCTGACCAAGCTGATTTTTATTTGCTTCCCTGCACACCCAGTCTGCTCTGCCAAACCAGTTTTATGACTCTTTGGCCACACCTTTTCTTCTTCCTCATACATTTTTTACTGACTTAAAAAACCATGTTCACCTTTACTAACATTGTGTCTCCATCGTTAAAGTCAAGCCAAGGCTGGTGAGGTTGCTCAGTGGTTGTTGTGTGAACCCTTCTCCTGGGGAGACACAGCATAAGCAACATATCTACTCATGCCAGATAGGGAACCAAAACTTGGTCAAAGTAATGATTCTATAAAAGCCCAACTTGGTGAAACAATGAGATATTAGGGTTATTTATATGATATGAGTGAGGTGTTACTTACAGGATTAGAGAACACCCACTAAGAAGCCCACCTCAACATGCTGACCACTCACAGAAGCTGCAGCCCTGGACCTGCAGACAGCTCAACAGGTCCCAGCTCAGCAGCTCAGTTGGTCAGTCTCCTCCCCCAGCCATTGTTTACTGCTTCTCTAACCTTGAGGAGGGGCATTCCTGATTCCTGAGGGCTTGGTCTTCCCCAGACCAGGAGGTCGTGTTTACTTCCTGAGTCTCCTGAATCTCTCCCCCACTTCCTGCTGGGAATATTTCTACTTGGAGGAAATTTCTATACAGCAATGGTAGAACGCTTGGGCAGCATGCTTAAGACCCTTGGTTCAAGTCCCAGAAACACACACACCCCAAGTTCATATACAGAAACATATCTTGCACTGATTAGAGATACCTAGTCTACGTACCTATGCACTGTGTGTGTGCATGCACATATACATTACACACACACACACACTTACAGTGGCATTTTATCCAGCCATAAAGGATGAAATCATGTCATTTTTAGGAAAGCAGATGAGTCTGGGGACCGTCATTTGAAATGAAGTGAGTCGGACTCAAAAAGACAAGAGTCATATGTTTTCTCTTACTGTGGAAGTTAAAATAAAATATTTGTATGCAAGATGTGAATGTGAGAGGGAGACTATGTGGGGGGCAGGAAGAAAACCAGTAGGGAAGGTGGTACAAGAAAGGGTAAGGACCGGCGAAGTGAGCAAAGTAGAGAAACACAGATCTAGATCTGAAAAACCCACAGGCTTACTTCTCCAGCTCCCCCAAAACCTTCACAGAATTGAGGGCTTTATTGCGTACAATTATAATTCATACTCAAGGTGTCTAAGAACAGCCCAAGTTCATGGAGTCTGTTGCAATGTGTCATTTACCCTTATAATGCAATACGCTTCATGTTTTAAAAGAAATATCATATAAGCAATGCACATGTTTTCTAAAGATAGGTGATTTTCATTTAATCACTTAATCATACCTCAGAAGCAAATCACATAAACTGGCACTTCTCTAGTCAGTCGTGTGCTCAGCATTCCCGGTAGGTGCCGCAGAAAGTATGGCGTCACAGAGTGGACACAGGGGAGAGGCTGAATGTGCTGACAGATCCTAGCTAGGACCCATACAGAAACAAGACTGACCCACCACCTCTGCACCAACCAGAACATACAGTAACAGTATCTGCAACAAATCAATGCCAGGAGGCCAGGAGTCAACAAATAACTGCCAGCTTCCCTAGATGTTTCATGTCCACTTAGACTAGACTAGAGAAGGTCAATCACACACCCCTGGCCAACTTGTTTGTATGCTTGCTTTTAATAACTGGCGCCCAACTAATGGCATCCCTGGCTTAGAGGACATACCTGCATCTTTTGTTGTTGTTTTGTTTTTTTAATTTTCGAGACAGGGTTTCTCCGTAGCTTTTTTTGGTTCCTGTCCTGGAACTAGCTCTTGTAGACCAGGCTCGCCTCGAACTCACAGAGATCCACCTGCCTCTGCCTCCTGAGTGCTGGGATTAAAGGCGTGCGCCACCACCGCCCGGCATACATACCTGCATCTTTTCCCACTACTACCAAAGCTTTCTCCCTGCCTTGCTTGATTTGAGTCACTGCCAAATACAGGTGATGCTAGCTGGTTGACTGGCTGGAACAAGCCTAAATACAAGTGGACCCTTTGGCATTCCTGGGTGTTAGGAATATTTCCTAAGGCGAACTCCTTGCTGATGCAAAATTTCCAATCAAGCCAAATCAAAACAGAATTAAGAAATATCCAGGTTTAATGGAAGTTCTGCGCTTTAGGGTGGCCCCCAAGGGGAACGGGGAAGCCACGGAAACACAAACCCCCCCTCCCCCAGGAAGAAAGGGAGACCACGTGTTCCTCTTTCGGGAGATCACTTAAATACCCTGGGGAGTGGTCCAGGGGTCAGGACCTGGCCTGCTGGGATTTGGAGTCCAGACAAGGCCTGGGGGCTGGGATAGATGCGAGGGGCTGGGTCCTATGCTCCCAACTTGACACTGGGGGTCTGGTTCCACTCATATACCAAACTCTGAGAAGACTTAAGTCCCACACACATGTATTATTTGCACAGAGTTACCTTCACCGTCTTTAAATAATTTCTCTATTATTTATAGTACCTAATCCAAAGTCAATGCGGTGTAGTTTTTCTGTATTTGTGTGTGCAGGTCATGAATGTACAGTCACTTGTGCTCACAGGAGTGTGTATGTGTTTACATGGAGGTTGGAGGACAACTTTGGGTCTTATTCCCCAGCTGGAACTCTTTTATTTTATGTGTATGAATGTTCTGCCTGTATGAATTTGTATGAACCAAGTGCATGCCAGAAGAGAATGTTTGATACCCTGAAATTGGAGCGGCAGTTGTGAGTTGCCATGCGAGTGCTGGGAATTGAACGTAGATCTTCTGGGAGAGCAATAGCTTCCACTAAGCCGTCTCTCTGCTTCCCCATTTAGTTTTTTGACACAGGGTCTTTTACTGGCCTGGAACATGCTGAATGGGTTATGCTGGCTGACCAGAGAACCACAGGGATCTGTCTGTCTCTGCCTTCCCAGCACTATGGTTATGAGTGTGCTACCACCCACCCTTAGCCTTTTCTTTTTCAAATGTGGGTTCTGGGAGATAGAACTTGGGTCCTCGCGCTTGCATACATGCCAGGTAGTTTTGCCCACTAACTTATCTTTCTAGCAATATAAACAGTTTCCATATCACACTGCTTAAGTGAAAATGACAAGAATGTTCTTCACATGTTCAATACAGGTGCCCGTTTTCTGATCATTTCTATCTGTGGCTAGTTAAATCATATAACCTAGAGATACAAGGACGGTCAATATCTCTGCTTCTTTACATTTAGGTGTTCACTTATTTCCAATGTCTAAGAGTAGAATTATCTGTAATTTCCTAGGCCTCAAACTTAAATTATAGCTTTTGAGAGAGACGGACGTACTTGAGAATCAGGGAGGGACTAGGCTGGACACACATGAATTTCATTTTTTTATGGCACAAATACTTTGGGGGGATTGCATTCACTAGACTGCACTTTTGGGGATGTTTTCAAAGGTGTCACAGTCAATATCTGACGGATCTTAATCAACTATAATCGATTTCATAGGGCCTTTTAGAGAGATCAGCTCTGAGGAGTGAAAAGTAAATTAATAGAAAGATCAAATCTGTGAAACTAGAAAAAGAGCTACAAGCAGATAGAAATGGAGACAGGAAAGGAATTATTTACTGAAATGATCAAGAAGCAGTAGGACGCTCAAGTTCATTTAAGGAAATATTATCAGCTCATTGATTGGTGCTAGTTTGTACACGGTGGAGAACAGAACAAAAATCCTTGCTGTTGTGGGATTAATATTTGAACGCATGCCAATGGGATTTGGGGAGAAGGGAAAGGCAATGACATATGTTTCTACGACTTCTCTGCCATATAATTAAGAGATGAGGAACTGGTCAGGAATGGTGGTATATGCATGGTGGTGCCAGTTACTCTATAGAAGGAAGGTCCCCTTGAGCCCAGTAATTTGAGAACAGCAGTAGGCAGATGTTAGAAATGGTAGTGACCTTGCCTAGTGGGTGCAAACTCTAAGTTTGATCTCTAAGTCTTTGAGGGAAAGAAAGAAACAAACAACCATCATTCTCTGTCTTACTGCTCTGAGAAAGGATCTCTTACTGAACTCGAAGAGTCTGGCAACCAGCAAGCAGTGATCCTCCTGTCTGCCTCCCATAGTGCTAGGGTTACAAATGTGCACATGACCAAACCCAGCTCTTTACATGGGTGCTAGGGATCTGAACCCAGGACCTCATGCACAATAAGGACTTTTTAACCCACAATGTTCTCTCTGCTCCAGCAACGAGTTTGGACTTTTTAACCCACAATGTTCTCTCTGCTCCAGCAAAGAGTTTCTCCATGACTGGAAGTGTTTACTGCCTATCATTTCTGAGAATCTGAGCAGGTAACAATGTTCGCCTTATTTTAGTCACTAGACTATGAAGACAAAAAGTTTAAAGAGGAATACTGAGAACTCAAGAACAGTCGCAGTGGGTTTTTGATAATACTGCACGTACTGGCTTTGGGGGAGCCTAGGCAGTTTGGATGCTCACCTTAGGAGACCTGGATAGAGGTGGGCGGTCCTTGGGCTTCCCACAGGTCAGGGAACCCAGATTGCTCTTCGAGCAGATGAGGGAGGGTGACTTGATCGGGGGAGGGGGAGGGAAATGGGAGGCGGTTGCGGGGAGGAGGCAGAAATCCTTAATAAATAAATTAATTTAAAAAAAGAAAAAAAAGAAAAAATAAATGGAAGTGTATTAAAAAAAGTTTAAAGAGGAGGGATGAACTACTTTATGACTACATGAGCAAGAAAATTTTATTTCTTTGCCTCATTTGAAAAAAATGTTAATAATGCAATTCTGGTTATGAAAGCCTAAAGTCCCGTGTTTGTTTTCTAAATACAAATCAGGATGCTGGCAAACTTTTCTTTCTTATGGGAGCTTCAAGGTCCTCTGAAGCATGATTAATAAAAGCTCAGGGACTGAAATTGGGGTTCAACCTAAAGATCTGAAAAGCAAAG
This sequence comes from Microtus pennsylvanicus, assembly GCF_037038515.1. NCBI lineage: Eukaryota > Metazoa > Chordata > Mammalia > Rodentia > Cricetidae > Microtus > Microtus pennsylvanicus. The sequence goes on from NC_134588.1 coordinate 20,544,133, forward strand.
CAGCCAGCTTTTATCTCAACCCCAGTCCAAAAAAAGCAACCCTTCCTCCAGAAATCTCAGAATGAGACTGTGACTGAGAGCTGTCTCTCCTGTTTTATAATCCTTTTAGGGCTGGGATTAAAGGCACGCGCCGCTCAGCTGGCTTCTACTGTAACTAGTGTGGCTAAAGGGATGAAAGGTGTGTGTTACCACTGCCTGGTCTGTAAGGCTGACCAGTGAGGACTGTTTTACTGTCCCGATCCCCAGGCAAGCTTTATTTATTAAAATACTATTGAAATGCTACTACAATACTTAACAATAAAAACAAAATCCCATTCTTTAGTTAGGCTAGCATTTGTACGTTCTTCCTATGTGTCAAAGGTTGACTCGAACCCTTTCTATTAGATAATTTATTTAGGGTAAACACACACACACAGTGAGGCACTGACATCCTTTGCCTTTTTGGATGAGGAAAACGAGGGTCAGGGAGATGAGTAACTTGGTTTAGACAACTTCTAACTCCGAGAATGAAGATCCAGTTTACGCACAAAACGATCCAGGAATTCAAAGCGTGCCAAGCCACTCAGCCTGTCGTTTGCAAGAAATACTGGGAGTATGCTTCCTAAATTTTGGAGGAAATGCTGCAGCCAACTTTCGCTTCAGGGTGTGGCTATGGAGATGTCTGGCCGCCTTGTCAGGGCTGGACTTTCCCTTAGACACCTCCGCCCGCTTCCCTCCGCTCTTCTCTCTTCTCTCTTCCTTCGCGTCACGGTTACGTCTCCCTGCCAGAAGCCTGCTCGCTGCTGGAGTCCACATTAGCATTACAGCAACCCGAAGAAGTGCCCCTAGCTGGTCTGAAGTCGCGCCCAGCGTGACGTAACCCGTGCAGGGGGGCGTGGCCACAGTTGCTGACTGGGCCGGGCGGGGCTGGCTCTGCTGCTGGGGGCGGTGCCCTGGGCTGACCACCCAGGCCTAGGGCAGGGATTGTCAACTGGGGGAGGGACCGAGATGAGCGTGTGGGCGGGGCTTAGTCTGTCGACTCGCTGAGTGGTGGGGAGGACGTCACCCCCTTGGTGGACAAGCGGGGGGCCTTTCTGCCGGGGTTGGGCAAGTTCGCTGTCCAGGGCCGGTCGATCTTCTTGCAGCCTTGCCGAGCTAATTGTTGGGGGTGGGTCTACAGTTCGGGGGTGGGGCCTGGCCGACTGACGGCCTGGGGGCGGGGCCTGCTGCTTGGCCAGCAGTGGGCAGGGCTTGTTTGGCCAGAAATGGGCGTGGCCTGTCTGGCTGACCTGCCGGGGGCGGGGCCTGGGCCTCGGCCGCAATCCGGGCCTCCAGGCCTGTCGCTGCCCGCGCAGTCCGGTGGCCTGGGTCACTCCCCTCTGTCCCGGCCGAGAGCTGGCCTGACTGACAGCCGCTGCCCGGCGCCGAGGGCCAGCGCGGCTTCTGAAGTTGGGCCCGCGGCGCGGCGAGATGCCCGGGTCTCTGCGTGCGGTGTGAGGCGGCGGCGCTGGGTGGCGGGCCGGGCCGGGGCCGCTCATGGTGCCGCCACGACTCCAGCGAGGGGCAGGAAGGCCAGGTAGGCGGCGGGCTGGCGGGCGTCTGCGGTCACGGTGAACGGGTCAGAGTCCTCTCGCCCCTCGCGAAGCTGGCTACACGCTTGGTTTCCCCCGTCTTTTTCTCACCAAGGGGAGGCTTCCCCGTCCCAGCTGTTTTCCGTCGTCCTTTGGGACTGCAGCCGGGCTGTAGTGACCAGGCGGGTGGGGAGCCAGGACGATCATCGTCCTCACGTGAGCTGAGTGGAACCTCGCGCATCACTTCCTGTCAGCGAGCCAAATCCACTGGAGATGGGCTGTGGACACTTTCTGGTGCACGCACGCGTGTCTAGACTGCCTGCGGGCGAATGTCCTGAAGGGAGAACCGAGGGAGTTCTGTTTACCAGACTTCGAAGATCTGTTTATGACACTCGTAAAAGTGCCATATGTTGAACGTTGCTTTTTTGCCTGCCTGTTACCCAGGACCTCTTTGGGTGTAATTTTTTTGGGGGTGGGGTGGGGTGGGCGGGGAAGGGCTTCAAACTCGCGACGTTTGAAGGTAGCCAAGGGTAACCTTGAATTTCTTATCTTCTTGCCTTACCTGCACGCTCCACCACACCTGATTTATGCAGTGCTGGGAATGAACTTAGGGCTTTAGCCTGTTAGGCAACCCGTACTACCAACTGAACTACACCCCATCCTGGTTTTTTGTTTGTTTGTTTTGTGTTATTTTGTGAAGAGGTCTTTCGCCCCCCTTGCTTGGCCTTGAACTCACTAGGCATTCTGACTGACCTTGAACTTCTAATTTTCCTGCCCCCTCCCCCCACTTCCCAAGTGCTGGGATTATAGTTCTGTGCCATTTTGTCCAGTTTGGGAAGGGGTTGGGATGGAAACCAGACCAGACCATCGTGCATGCTAGGCCAGCATCCTGCTACTGAGCTACATGCCCAGAGTGTGGCTCATTTTGATCATCTTTGAAGGTGAAGAATGAAAAAGATGTGATCTTACACTGGAAATTTTCCTAAGCATGGTTTCTGTGGTGTTGTTTCAGGGGGTCTGAGTTCTGCGCCTCCATTTAGACTGAGATCTGTCAGGTTTGCAGGCATTGCGTTTGAGGAGCTCAGAGAAGCCCTGGCAACAAGGTAAATTCTACATTTCGCCCTGAGCATTTGCTAGCAAGTGTCTCTTGTTTCCGTGTACCAGATTTCTGATTTTCATGTGGTTCTTTTAAGAGGGACTCTAATGAGATTTCTGTTTTCTAAACTAACAGACTGCAAATGGTTTGTGTGTTTATCATGAACCGTGTGAATTCCCAGAACAGTGGCTTCAGTCAGCGCAGGCGAATGGCCCTGGGGATAGTGATCCTCTTGCTGGTTGATGTGATTTGGGTGGCGTCTTCAGAGCTCACCTCGGTATGTATTTCTTTACCAATAGTTACATTGTGATAGTGTTAACCAGTAATATTTCGCTAGTGACAGGGTTGCATAAGGACAACAACCAGTGTCTGCCTGTTGTATTTCTCCATTATTGTCTCATGCATCTAAAATCAGTATTTTAGGTGTTGTTGAGTGTTTTGTTTTTCTTTGATACTATATTAGTGTCATTTCAAGTGAAAACTGGGATGATGCTCTTGGTTATTTCCTAAAGTTACAAAAGCTTTGTATGTGTACATGTTTGTTTCTCTATGTATGCCCTTGTGTGTTCACATGCCCATAGATGCTGGAGGGGCTTCTGAATGCCTGGAACTAAAGTTACAGGCAATTGTGGGCCACACAACATGGGTGCTGGGGATTAAATTCCGAAGGAACAGTAAACTCTTTGAACCATGGAGCCATTTCTTACAGCCCTGTCTGCAGCTTTCTTACATTTGTAGGGAGCATTACCCAGAATATATTTTCTTACTGTGTAAAGATGTCTTTTTAAAATCAAAATTGAATTTATTTTTTCATAAATATTATTTTTCTAATGAGCAAACATGAAGGGACAGTCTTTCACCATCTAGTAGAAAGTAGGAATACTTGTGTCTGGGTGTGTAACTCAGTAGAGCACTTGCCACACGCGAATACATTTGAAAAGGAGAGTGTTATTGGAAAAAGTAAACATGAGTTATCCATCCAAGTTTCATGTACAAGTCACTGTTATTCACACTGGTGAATCCACATTTATTGCTGATTCACGCATTTTTATGAAATTCCCCAATGTATGATTGGCTGAAGCTAAGCTTTGTGTTAATTGTTGTCTCCTTGGTAGTACTGTGGTACCTAGAGTTTGTAAGTCAATTTTACTGTGTATTTGTATACTTCTATTGGGTTAGTGATCTTAGTAAGAAGACAACTTTTTAAAATAATATTTATATTCACTTATGTACTTACATATTTAGAGTGTGTGTGTATGCATGTGCCATGACACCCATGTGAAAATCAGTGGACAGCTTGTGCGTGTTAGTTCTCTCCTTCCGCTGTGTGGGTCCAGGGGATTAGAGTCATACTGCCAGGCTTGGCAGCAGTGCCGTTACCCGCTGGCCGTCCTGATCTCACACTTTCCTCTTCAGAAATCCTCACAGAGGACTCAGATATTGCAGGATAGACCCAAGAGGAACCTCAAGTTCTTACAATGAACTTAAATGTCAGGATAGGCCATTTGATATCCTGGATCTCATGTCACAGCTCACTAAAGAGTTGGGGTTCTGTCTTGTGAGGAAATTAATTAATTTTTGCCCTTCTGGGATTAGGCTCTGGCGGAACGCCACAGGCCCCGTGTATTTCACTCAAAAACTCCATGTAACCTTTTGTAATATTAACATCCCATAATTTCCCTTTAGAGGAATCTCCTTAATGTTTACACTGTCCTAAACATAACTTTTAAATTTTGCAGTATTAAATTGTTTTGTTTATCAGGTAATAAGCTTTAGAACAAAGCTGGGCACGGTGGCACATGCCTTTAAATCACAGCACTCAGGAGGCGAGGCAGGTAGATCTCTGTGAGTTCTCAGGCCAGCGTGGTCTAGTAGTCAGTTCCAGCCCACTGCAAAACTCTTACTCCCCCCACCCCTGTCCCACCCCCAAAAGAAAGGATTTAGTACAAGGAAATATTAGATTAAGTCATAATGTAGCAATTCACATCTAAAGGTTAAAAAAGTTCCAAAGTTATTTCTGGCAGTTATTTTGCTGTCTATGTGTGTATCGAAGCATTATATTGTGCACAGTAAATATATTTTAGGGTGGTTTGTTTGTTCAGTTTTTAGTATATTCTTTTAACAGGTTCTCCCTGTGTAGCCCAGGTTGATCTGGAGCTCACAGTGTAGCCCAGCTAACTTCTATTAGGTGCTGTGCACTGTATGTGTGTACCACTGTGTGTGTGTGAACCACAGTATTTGTGTACTACTGTGTGTGTGTACCACTGTGCACAGCTGTAGTTTTCATTTGCCAGTTATACATCAGTGGAGCTAGAAAAGAAATCAGTTCTTAAACACATAACATGCTTTAGTGAAAAAATGTATGACTTTGTCATCTTAGAGCATGTGGCAGAGGTTTATGTCTTCAGCCAGGTAAATGTATCAGACTTTGAGACAGTGTTTGCCTACAAGCAGGAGAGCCAGAGTTTGAATCCTGAGGACCTATGAAAACCTAGGCAGGTGCGATGGCTTCCCATAATCCCAGCACTCAGGAGACAGAGGCCGGGATCCCCAGGACTAGCTACAGGTTCAGGGAGAGACCTTGCCTCAATAAAGTAGACAGGAATGGAGAAAGATAATGTCACTTAAGGCATCTGCACACACACCTGTACACACATGCACACCACAGGCACACTACAGACACACTACAGACACATACACATGAAAAAAGGAGAGACCCACAGTGATATAATAAATCCTCATGATTCATCATTTTAACAGTGATCAATATTTCTAATCTCATCAACCATGTTCATAACGTGTTTCCTGGAATATTTTATGCAAATTCTCACCACGTAAGTTCTTTCCTACTTATCTCACACTGAAGATCATATTGTTTTTATTTTTAAAATATAATTACTGCTATTAACATTTCTAACAAAATTAATTATAATTCATTAAAATCACCTGATGACCAGTTCATTTTTCTTGCTGTATCAAAGGTCACATAACCCAGCTAGGATCTAAACAAGGATCCACATTGCCATGCTTTGTTGTACCTTTGAGGCATATGCCACTCCCCTTTTTCTTTCTTCTCCTTTGTGTACTGGAGAAACTGGGTCATTTGTCCTGTGAGACATATGACCTCCTTGGTCTTGCTGATTGTTTCCTTATCCTTTCAGCTAACTTGTTCTTTCAGTTTGTATAAAATGTAGTTAGGTATAAAGTCTTGATTTAGGTTCAATTTTTAGGCAAGAATATCTTGGTAGTACTAGGTACTTTCTGTGACATCGGGGCAGGAGGCATATGTCTGCACAGCTGTTTTGGGTGATGCCAGTTTAAGTAGTATAAAGTTCATCACCTGATCAGTGGGATGGTTCGTGAGATGGTTCATTGGATAGAGGTGCTTGCCACTAAGCCCAGCTGCCTGAGTTTGAGCTCAGAGGTGCCTGTAATAAATCGAAAGAACCAACTCCTACAAGCTGTTGACTGACCACTACACTCACACACATACACACACACTCACCCCCCATACAAAATAAATAAATAATTAAAAATAAAACTTCTCACCAACCTCATAGTTGAATATCTCTGTGTAATGATTGCTCTGAGAGATTTGTTTAGAATTTGCAGAATAGGGATTCTTCTAAGAACCATTCCTTCTATATTTTTTATATGGAATTTTTTTAGTGATAACCTTTCTACATCTATTGTTGGGTCATCCTAAAACATGGGTAATATATAAAATATTGGGAAAAATCTTATTATTTCACCTCCTTTTACTTTAGAAAAGAATTATGAGGAACTTCTAGTGCTAACTGCCAACAAATCCCTTTTAGAACATTATAGCTCATGGGTTTTTACATATTTTATATGTTTGATATGTATCTCTAATCATTGTCATTACTGTGTTTTAAGCCTTACACTGCCCTAACTTTCATTAGTAGGAGGTTGGTTTCAGGTTGGCTCTGGGATCTTTCTCATATGACCTCAGCTTTATCTCATTTGCTTTCTGGCTCACGATGCTTCAGGCTTGTCTTGTACGTATCTGTCCCCATCTGCAGATTTAGCCTTTGTCACTGAGAGCTATAGTTTCTTCAGTGGGATATAGTCTAGGATCCTGTCTGGGTCTTGGAGCTCCTATTCCTTCTGACTTGTCACCTTTCTAGGTGCATGTAACTGGGTTTTATTGCTGTTGTTGTTTCCTAGGAGACAAAATAAAAATATGATAAGTTTTCACACCATTTAAAAGAAAATTACACATAAATATAGCTTCCTAATAACATTAACATTCATATTTTTGTTATATGCTAATCTGCTTTATTTTCTTCATGCCGTTTCTTCTGCTTGGCCTGATGAATCTTTGAAAGCCAGGTGTGGTGGTGTGGTCATGGTGGTGTGCACTTGTAATCGCAGTGCTGGGGAAGCCGAGACAGGCAGCTCCCTGGGACTCGATGACCATTCTAGTCTACTCAGTGAGTTCTAGGCCCACGAGTGGCTATGTCTCATAATAGATGGATGGCTTTTGAAAGATGACACCAGCACACACATGCCCCCCCCCCAGACTATTTGGATAGCCTTTTTGAAAACTTCATACCCTAACCTGTTCTTTCTCTTGGGTACTTCCACAGCACCCTAAAGCTTCTGAATGGTACTTAGCACATTTCTTCCTATATGTGTCTCCTCAGGAGCAGGGAGGACAGTTTTATTTTTCTTCAGTCCCTAACGCAGATATTTTTGCATAGCAGGTTTTCAATAGATGTGTTGAAAGACCTGTTTTGTTTTTTTTTTTATGGTTGTTGCTGCTTCATTTGACAATATTCCCTCTTGTATGCAAGACACATACAATATTCAGAGAGGAACTTAAAGTGTTTTATCTCTTTGATCTTTTCTCCCCTCATGGACTTGTGAAGAGATGACAAGATGGAGGCGTGCAGAAAGGTTTTAAAGCTCTTACGGTTGTCTGTATAAAATGTTACATTTTCCTCTGCAGTATGTCTTCACTCAGTACAACAAGCCGTTCTTCAGCACCTTTGCAAAAACATCCATGTTTGTTCTGTACCTCCTGGGCTTCATTATTTGGAAACCTTGGAGGCAACAGTGTACAAGAGGATTTCGAGGAAAACCTGCTGCTTTTGTAAGTTTTTAATTTTAAGTGTTATTTTTTGAGGTTTAGTGGTGTATCAGTTTTCTTAAAGTCAGTTTTATTTTAAAATTTTTGGTTTTTAGTTTTTAAAGGCAGGGTTTCTCTGTGTAACAGCCCTGGCTGTCCTGGAACTCACTTTGTAGACCAGGCTGGTCTCAAACTCACAGAGATCCGCCTGCCCCTACCTCCAGAGTGCTGGGAATAAAGGGGAGCACCACTACTGCTGAGTTCTATTCATTCTTTAAAAAAACTTTTATTTCTTTTCATTGTTTAAAAATTATTTCTCTTTCTTCACTATTGTGGTAGACATGTAACATTAAATTTTAGCTATTTCTTCCCCCTTTTTATTATTGTAAAATATATATAATATCAAATTTATCCCTTAGACCGTTGTTGTTGTTGTACAGTTCAGTGGCACTCAGTGCATTTGCTTTGCTGTGCACTATCAATCTCTAGGAATTTTTATTGTTCCAAATAGAAACTTTGTGTCTGATAAACAAGAATATATAGTATCTCCAATCTTTGAAATGTTCTTTAAATAAAGATTTATTAGAACATATGAAAGAAAAAAACATTCCTTGTCTCCCCTGCCCTAGTCCCCAGTAACCATGGTCTAATTTTCTGTTTGTTTCTGTTAATTTGTGTGGGTTTAAATAGTACTTAGTTGTTGGAATATCGGGGGTTATGAAATGGAATCATACCTTCACAGTGTTAAGTGGCTCCCAGAGTGTGGGCACGTCCCTGAGCTCGGTCTAGTCTCATGACAATACCAAAGGGTTGCTGTCTTCTTTCACTAACCCCTCTTCCTCTACAAGTCTGAAATATTACAATAGCATAGGGAAAGGGCTTGAGCTTTAGTCTTAGATGACTCACTGCAATTTTAATCTAGTAGCTACTACTTTGACGAAACAGCCAGCCTCAATTTCTTCATCAGGAGAGACAAGATAAAATCTATTCTTCATCGCTGCACCCTTGGCATTAGTTACTGTTGTAGGGACAATAGTTAGATGCAATAGTTAGATGCATAAATTTATTCTGGATTGTTGTGTTCATTTGAGCTGAGTATTCCTGCATGATAACATGAGTTTCTGTGAATTTGATGTCCTGTTCTCTGTACTTAGTTTGCAGACCCTGAAGGTTACTTTGCTGCTTGCACAGCAGACACGAGTGTGAGTAGTTCTTTGGTAAGTGCTGCCTTTCTTGTTCAGCCATAGCAGGAATAACCAGACAGCTGTGATGTCACCCGGTTGGATGAGAGATATGGCTCCGCGTGTGTGCCTTCTGAGAGAGAACTGCTTTGCACTTCTTTTCCTTAGGGAGACTCAGGGCCTAGGGGTAAGCAGACCAGCTACCTGTGGGGAGAGAAGGAAGGGGGAAAGCTAGTTACAGAAGGAAAATAGTAAAGCCCAGGCCAGGCCTGTATCTCTACCAATTTTCAACTTAATGCTCATTATTATTACCATCTGGAAACCAGAATTGGTGCTTGACACTGAGAATAAGCCAATTGTTCGTCCACTTATTCTACACTGATTGCTTGCTGTAACATTCCTTTGTTATTTTGTATGTTTGTGTGTGCGTGTGTGCCACGGCGTGCATGCGGAGGTCAGAGGACAACTTTCTGCAGTCATTTATCTTTTCATCAGCTGAGTTCCGGGGATGGAACTTAGGTACCAGGCTTGTATGGCAAGTGACTTCCTTTACTTGCTGAACCATCTCATTGGTCCTTCTAATACAGGGTTTTAAAATATTGTGCTATTGTTTGTTCGTTTTTAAACTACATTGTGTGTCAGATGAGTTAGCAGGTTAATAAAGTGAGGACTTTATTAAACTTGGAGAAGTTTATTCTCTGCTATCTTAAGCATCAAGATGATGTAATGTCATTTGCTCTGCTCAGAATGCAAGGTGCTGACTAGTGTTCTAATAGCTTTTGCTTTTATCTCTAGGACTGATAAGTCAAATTGGGTTAAGCCAAATGCTATAATCAAAAGTTATATGTGTCAAGAAGACCATGTCAGTTGTTAGAACTCATGGACTTAGTTTTGTGAATATATTTTGTTTTCTGAACATGTTGTCCTGTCATTGTTCTATGCCAGGAATTAAAAGAAAAATCAAAGAAAGTTCTAGAAGTCTGATTTTTAAAAATGAAACATATTAGTTGGAGGAGTTATGCTTTAAATAAGAATATTTGTAAAAATGTCACGGCATTTGGGTCTTGGAGTCTAATTTTGTCTCCTGCTTAGCTGTTTTTGTATCTCTGCTTTGAGGACAGTTCCTCTAAAATACTTATTTTCTAAGTTATTGTGAGAAATATATTTAGCCTTTTGTATTCGAACCTTATGATAGTAAGAACTAATCAGTGGTAGCATTTCCCCCATCTTTTAATTATTTAAATGTTTTCAAGAACTGTTGGTTTGGGGTTCGAGTGATAGCTCTGTTGGTATAGCCCTTGCCACACAAGCATGAGTCCCTGAGCTCAGGCTTCAACACCTATACACCTACAAAGCTTGAAAGGTATGGTGGCAGGAATTTTCAGGCCCAGCAATGAGAGGGGTGAAGATACCCAGTGGCCGGCCAGTCTAATGGTGAGCACTGAGTCCCAGTGAGATAGCTTCCAAAACCAGGTGGACAGCTCCTGAGAAATAACAATTGAGATAGAATTCTGGCCTCCACACCTGTAGCTGTACAGCTACGTACACCTCATACCCCTACTTATTTCCCACCCCAAAAGATTTTTGTTGTTGAATCTTATGCATATAGTAAAACAAATTCATCAAATGCAGATATACTATAAGCTGTTTCTTAGCTGTCTTCCCCATTGGGCTGCACGATTATGGGGGAAGAAACTTCGTTTACTCACTCTTATGACAGGACTTAGAACAGTGTTTGTTTAGCAAGTGCTCAGAGTGGTTTTGTTCTGTTTTGTTTGTGGGGAGAGGCAAGGGTTCATGCTGTTTTGCTGGCTTCACACTGGTGGGTTCAGACCATCCTTCCACCTTAGCTGCCCAGGTAACAGGGAGTTCATGTACGTACTTCTTCCAGCACAGCATGCTATGTGTGTATTTCCAAAATATGAACATTTTTCTGTTGGTGGAGAGAGGATTGATTGTATGATATTGAGGTATTAATGTTCCCAGAAAGTGCCAAAGATACTGTTTGACATTTCTACCTTTATTTTGGTTATTGTTATTATTAGGTGAAGGAGTGGAGAGTCGTGTGCATGCATGGGAGGTTAGAAGACAGCTTTGGGGAGTTGGCTCTTCCTTTTCACTGTGGATTTTAGGGATTGAACACAGGCTGTCAGGCTTACACAGAAAGCACTTGGCCAGTTGAGCCCTTTCATAACTGACATTCTTTGTCTCCTTGTGCCTGTGTGAACTGGTTGAGCTTGCTTTCCCAGGCTTTGGGGAAAGTGATGCTGACTAGATGGATGTCTGAGGAACAGTTGAGCTGTGGCAGTTCCTGTGTCTGTGTGCCTTGCACTTAAACTCTGCCCAATATATTGGCTTTGGATTTTGCTGCTAATGCTTGTTTCTGTTCGCATTGTGTTCCAGAGCGAACCTCTGTATGTTCCTGTGAAGTTTCATGATCTTCCAAGTGAGAAGCTCGAGAGCACAAACATTGGAACTGAAAAAGGTAAGTCAAGCTTAGGGTTTCACACTTGAGAGTGAATGGAAATTTAGCTTCTTTTGAGCTGCTGTGAGCTCACAGGGTTCATATAGTGTATCTTGACCTCTATGGGATTGATGTGGCCTTCATTCTTCTGGAAGTTTGACTTGGTTGTGAATATGATAGAATATAATTTCTGTATTAATTCAATTAGAAGTATTTTCCAGATACCAGAAAGCTCTATGGTTTCATTATCATTATATATAAAGGAATATATAAATTAATAATTAATATATAGATTATTAAATAAGTTTATTTATTTTCCTTTGAAACAGTCTCTTATGTAGCTCAAGATGGCCTCAAACTTACTATGTGCCAAGGATGACCTTGAATTTCTGGTTCCCCATCTGAACATTCTGAATACTGGGATTATAGGCATATATTGCCATACTTGGTTTAGTCAGTGCTGTGGATGGAACCCAGTAGTCCAGCTAGTCATGTATTCTATCAATGGAGCCACAGTCCCAACCATACATGTATATGTTTTTATTTATTTAGTTATTTATTTAAATGATCAATATTTTCATAAACATGTCCTCAGAGAGCCAAATGCAAACAGTACTTGAGTTTTTAAATCTCTGTGAGTTTCTTTCAGAGTGTCAGCACAGTATAAAGCACAGCGTTCACCTGCAGTGTAGAGGAGTGTTCTGAATGCTTGCTGGGAAGGTTCTTCTTAATTAGCGAACCATGAAGAATAACCAAAATCATGCTTTTCTATAAATGCTAAAATAATAAGCATGGTAAAATCCTGAACCGGGTGGTTGTGTACATATGTAACTATAAACCTTTTGTTGGAATTTTAATCATTTTAAACTCTTCAAAAATTGTATTACATTTTAAATTTATTTTGTATGCCTGTTTAGAGATCAGCATACAAATTAGAAGAGTCAGTTCTTTCTTTCCATCATGTGGTCCCTGGGGATCAAACTCAGACCCTCAGGCTTGGTAGTAGGTGTTACCCGCTGAACCATTTTGCCTGCCCTGTTTTAAACTCCTTAAAACATTTCACAGATGAAATAATTTTTTTCCCATTAGCTCTTTTGGCTGAGCAGAACTGCACCAGGGAACAATATAACTCTGGTGTTTTTATTGTCTTATTTTGATCATAAGTGATCAGAATAGTCAGTATTTATCACTAAACACTGTTTCATTTTTATAGGATATAAGGTACAGTTAATGTTTTGTATTATGTTTTCCATTTTAGCTCCCAAGAAGTCCCGGGTAAGGTTCAGCAATATCATGGAGATTCGACAGCTTCCATCAAGCCATGCATTAGAGGCCAAGTTGTCACGAATGTCTTATCCTACTGTGAAGGATCAAGAATCCATACTGAAGACTGTAGGGAAACTTACTGCAACCCAAGTAGCAAAAATCAGCTTTTTCTTTTGCTTTGTGGTAGGTTTTTTTTTTAATTTATTATTGTTGTGCATATGTATGGTATGTGAGTGGAGGGGAGGGATTGCCACAGTATGCCTGTGGAGTTCAGAGGACAACTTGAGGAAGTCATTTATGACCTTCGACATTTGTGTGTGCCCTGTGGATTGAACTTAGGTCATCAGGCTTGCATGGCAATGCTTTAGCTGCTGAGCTATCTGCCCTGTTTTCTTCCTTACATGTTTAAGATGGTGTGCATACCAACACTGCAGTATTGAAATGTAAGTCTCCTAGAGTTCTTCATTTTCTTCTGCTAACTGCTGTCTGGCACACTGGGATGTTAGAATATCAGACTGAGTAAATACTTATTGTGCCTCAGAGAGTTTAGAAGTTAAAGCTGCAGGGACAGTTCAGCTGGTGAAGTGCTTGTGTTGTGAGAACAAGGAGCTGAGTTCCATTGCAGGACCCTGTAAAAGAGCTGAGTGTGATGCTACACCCTTGTAAGGGAGGCAGGGACATGGATCGCTACCTGGTGAGTTCCAGGCCAGTGAGATACCGTAGCTCAACAAATGAGGGACCTGAAGAATGACAGCCACAGCTCAGCTCTGGCTTCCACACATGTATTTATACACAAAGCCCAACCCATAAATAAAGACATGAAGCCAGTTCCTAGAATGCAGCACGTGTATACGTGTGCACCCGTGCTCGCCCACAATTTGAGGAATATTGAATTTATCATTGCAGGGGTAGGCATGGCCGTTCTTGGCTTCTTTTCTTGAATATGGGATCTGAACTCAGATCCAAATGATCGCGCAGCAAGTACTCTCACTCACCAAACCGTCTTTCTAGGCCCTGTAGGCTTTAATGTAACAGAATTTCCCCAAACTTGATTTGACTTATATAAACTTAAAGTATGATCAGTACGTGAATAAAAAATGTTAAAGTGATTTAATATTCAATCTCTCTCCTTTACACAAACATACAATATCTGAATGCTGATTTTTCTTTTACAATTATCTGTGTGTGTGTGTGTGTGTATGTGTGTGTGTGTGTGTGTGTGTGTGAGTGTGTGAGAGAGCACTGTGCACATGTGCCTGTGGAGCATAGAAGAGGGAGTCAGACTGCCTGGAGCTTGAGTTACAGCAAGTTCTGAGACATGTATTGTGGGTGATGGGAACCAAACTCAAGTCCTCTGCAAATGGTTTTTTTAAAACCAACTTTTGTTATTTTTTGTTTGTGGTGCTGGGAATTGAAACCAGGTTTTGTGCGTGCTAAATAAGTTCTGGTTTATTTTTTAATTGCAACTTAATTTAAATTAATTTAAATCTTTTGAGACAAGGTCCCACTAGCACAGGCTAGTCTTCAATTTGTTGAACTTGTGATCTTCCCAACCATGAGTGCTGGGGTCGCAACTTTAATCTCAGCACTTGGGATTGTGTTGCTGTGTCTAGCCTGGTTAGTGTCTTCAGGGAATTGAGTAGCAAGATATCAACGATCTCAATTATGATTATTAGTGCTTGTCCTTATTTGGGGGCCTGTGATTTGTTTTTTTTCTCATAGAGCAGCTTTTGAAACCACTTATGGGGACTGAAGAGATGGCTCAGGGTTCAGAGCACATATTGCTCTTGCAGAGAACCAAAGTTTAGTTCCCAGTACCTACACTGGGTGGCTCACAACCATCTGTGGTTATACAGTTTAAGGGATCTGACACCCTCTTCTGGCCCCTGCTGGCACTGTATGAAAGTTCCCATACCCCCACAGATACACACATATACATAGGATTTTTTTTAAATCTTAAAAACAGAAACAAATGTCATACAATAATAGTGCTTAGAAGTGAGAGGGACGCCTGTAAATTGAACTGGCAGCTATAAATGTTTTTAATGAGGTTTCACTTTTTTTCCCTTTTGTATAGTGGTTTTTGGCAAATTTGTCATATCAAGAAGCACTTTCAGACACACAGGTTGCCATAGTGAATATTTTGTCTTCAACTTCTGGTAAGAATCATGTCTTCAAAATCTGCATTATGAGTTGATGTATGCATATCTAGTGATATTTGTATATATGTAGACACAATTCTAAATTTTAGTTCTGCTGTGCATTAGCATATTATAATTCATAAGGGGGGTTGTTACTTACCCCCTTACTTTTTAGCTGAGGCTATTTTACTGTATAGACCAGGCTGACTTTGAACTTGTGGCCATCTCCTACCTGTGCCTGTCTTCCAAGCAGTATTACAGGGATGCACAACATGTTTGCATGGTTAGAGTGCACTGCCTGACCTCTGTGCTATTGCTGTTCCCTCAGACACTGTATAGTTCTTGGTTTGGCTGTTGTCTTTGTCTGTTGCTGAGGATCAGACTCAGGCCTGTACATGTTGGGCACTTGCTCTCCCACGAATACACCCTTGGCCTTTGTTTTTTATCCTGCAGTGCATGAACATTTTCTAGGTCTGTGTATACCAGACACATAATCTCCCTTGGTCCTCTGTGGGTTTTGTTTGCTTATTTTTCCATTTTTTTTATGACAGGGTTACTCTCTGTATTCATGGCTATTTTGGAACTCAGCCTGTATGACCAGGCTGGCCTCAAACTCAGAGATTTCCTACTTTTGCCTACAAAATGCTGGGATTAAAGGTGTGCGCCACCATACACGACCCTCTGTGGTTTTATTCTGTAGTGTATGAAGGTTCCTAGGCCTGTCCTCCCTTTATGGCAGTCTTACCCCGCATATTTCCTTTTCGGAGATCTTTTTCCAGATTCTTTTTGGCTAAATGCCACTGCTTATTTCCTATCTAAAATTTGCACTCTAGCAGGTGTTTTATTTTTAACATTTGACTCACCTTCCAAATCTGGAAGATAAAAGAAGTCCTTTTAAAGCTGTAGAAATAAGTTAGAACATGGGCATGACTGATGAGGTCACAATTACTCCGCAGGCTCAACTTAGTACTTACTGTTTAAAAATAAGTAGGCCTACCCTTGTCTGTACTGTTAGAATAAACGTGGCTTAATTTAGAAGCTCTTCTTTATTTGACTTTTTCTCAATGCAGCATTAGTTGTTTGAAAGAGCAAAACAATCAACTTAAAAGTTAAATGTGTGATTTCCTCATGTTGCCCTTAGTAGTGGTGGTGAGGAATGTTGGTAGAAGTAAATGTAACAGCTTCTTCTGTCCCTTTCTTCTTCCCTGTAGGACTTTTTACTTTAATTCTTGCAGCTGTGTTTCCAAGTAACAGTGGAGACAGATTTACCCTCTCTAAACTATTAGCTGTAATTTTAAGGTAAGAATATAGCATGTGCTCGTTTGCTCTGCTCAGAAATATGATATTAGATCTAGAAAACTGGCTCAGTAGTTAAGAGAGTTTGCTTGGATAATCATGAAGACTGGGGATCAGATTTAAACACCCATCCAACAAGCCTGCTGTTCCATAAAGCCTATAACGCTTTCTCTGACAGATCCAACATCCTCATCTGGCCGCTCATTGCATTCACACAAACATACATATTTTTATGCACCTTTGTAGGCATAAACAAATAATAAAGCCTTTAAAATATGATGTTGAAACAATTTAATTTATGTTATAATACATAAGCAAAAAAAGATGAGGTAAAAGAAGGCCAGCATAATCATCAGTTGTCTATCTCCTTTTCCTGACACAAGTCCCCGTTTTATGTTGGCTTCAGTTCGTCCCTTTCTTCTAGAAGTCAAATTGGATCTTCTCCAGTTATCTTAGCCTGCAGTGATTTTTTTACTTACTTTCTGTTTAATTCATTTGGCAATTTTATCTCAGGGCACAGCAGCCTTATTGCCAATAACTACATACATAACTGTGAGCTTGTTTTTCTTGTCTTCTCTGTTGGACTGTAAACCTTTAAAGACTAATACCTGGCTTCATTCTGAGAGCCTAGCAGAGGGCTTTTCCCATAGACAGTACTCAAAGGTGATGCTTTAGTTTGACAAAGCAGCTATTTTGGAAAATGAGAGAGCAAAGAAGGTAACAGAGCATTTAATGATGAGGCTGTTTCTTAGTGTAGCTGAGACTGAATCGAAGTCTGCTTCACCTAAGCCCTGCTCTACCTGAGAGGACTACTAGAACTTTCCTGCTTTGTGTCCGTGTTGTAAAGTGTGGAGCAATGTCTGTAAAGTATCCAAGGGACTTGCACTTGGCCATTGTAGATGAGTCATTCTTTTTCTGTTCTATATTACAGCTTTTAGACACAAGGGAAAGCTGACCAAGCTCTTTCAGTGACACTCTGGTTGACCCACCTAATTTATATTTATTCTTTATAACTACCAGGGATATATTCTTTTCTATGCTTGACTAATGTTTTAACCAAACATGTTTTTGCATTTTGAAAATATAATACGTTTATGTTGAGGCTATAAAACCACATAAATGATGTTTTATTGAACTTTACCTGAGATAGATGCTGATTTTTAACTTTTCTTAGTACCATATAATAAAGAAAGATTTGATAAAGAAGGGAGTGGATATAAAATGTTGAACCTGCAAGTGTTTGACAGAATATTCTTGTTAAAGTAGGTTAAGAATGAGGACTAGGAGAGGTCGGTTGCCTGTCAGTTTTTAAAAGTTTTATTGAAACACAGTCATTTTCATTCATTTGCTATCACCCGTGACTGTTGCTGGGCAGCAGAGTTGTAAGAGAAGCCACATGGCCAATAGTTACTTTCTGCCCTAGAAAAGAATCTCTGTAGTTTAGGATAATTGATTTTAATTTTTGTGTTATTTTGTTCTTATGAAACTGTAATAAATACCATCTAATACTTACTTTATTTAGAACTGGCCTTAAACAATGAGATTGAATCTTTTTGATTATGCATATAATTTGAGATAGCAACAGACTTGAGAGAGTTCAGGGATCACATTCTGCTATCTGTGATCCAGTCCCACCTCCATTACTAGTTTTGAGATCTTGCACATCATTTTAGAATCTCTCTGCTTGTTTCCTCTTCTATAAACTGAGGATCACAGTAGAATTTGTCTCTTAGGACAGTAATGTGGATGGATGAGGTCAAGCTTCTAAACTGTTTGTAAGAACAATGTGTGCTCAGTATTTTTAGGTACCATCATGGCATCATCCTCTGAGTGGAAATGAAATGGTTTCTATTATATTGTGGGAACTTGGTAAACAGCAGCGGACTCTAATCCAAACAGTGATCATAGCAGGAAACCTGACACTGCCGCTCTGAGTAGGAGGATCCAGTGTAAGGAGTGTTCTGTTTAGCTTCTACTCACATTGTTCCATAAGAGAAAAAATATTCTTCCTCCATACTGCTCCTCAAATGTGCCCAGGTCTCTTTGATCAGTAGGCGAGAGAACGGGACTATCTTTTAAATTTCTTTTTGTTTGACAAAAATATACACAATAAACTACCTAGAAATAGAAAGGCCCTGAGAGCTTTTTGAAGACTAGAACCATGTTCTTGTTCCCCACTGGAACATACTGCTTTGCTTATTCTAGATGCTCAACAAGTGACAGTCAGATGAATCTCTGTCCTCTGACTTTGCAACAGCCTTCAGTGGTCTTCCTTTTGCCCATTACAACCCTGGGGTTGATGAGACTGTTCAAATGTGAAAAAAGAGCTTTCTGTTTGTTAGGTTTCACGTGCAAAAATGTGCCATTGCTAGCTCTATTGGGTTTGGCTTATTTCTCTTTGAAAGAAGGCTTGGCAAAGGGATGGCAAGTTATCTTTCCATAATTAAAAGAGTAGCATGTAAGCATGTTGGGTTTTGGAAACAGGCTGCCTGTGTTCCAGCTCTGTCATGTGGTCTTGGTCAAGTTACTTCACCTCTTCATGAATTCCTTCCCTATAAGTCATCAGTGTGCATTTGTGAGGGTTAACTGTCAGTGCGACACTATCCTGTACGGTGCTGAGGAGCACTCATCAATTAAGTACTGAATTCTCAGTCACTTTTACCCAGAGTTAAGATGAGTTCTTAGTTTTTAATCTAGATGATTAGTTTGTTAGGAGCCTATTATTTTGTTCATCAGTAATGGGTGTTACTTTTACAGTATTGGAGGCGTGGTGCTGGTGAACCTGTCGGGGTCGGAAAAGTCTGCTGGAAGAGACACAATAGGTAAGAATATGAGTGTGCTCTTCTAGGGCATTCAAGCAAGCTTTGTGCTTACTGCAATGCATGCAGATGCATGCACATACAGCGTGTCACTGACAGGCACGTGGCTTTATTACATTTATTTATGTGTATGTGTGACACATCTTATGAGTGAAAGTCAGAAGATAAGAATCAAATCTTTCCTTTCATTATGGTTTCCAGGAACTAAATTTAGGTTTCCAGGTTTGGAAAACAAGCACCTTTTTACTGACTAAGCCATCTTGCTGGCCCAGTAACAGGGTCTTAAAAATTTTGTCTTTTAATTTAACTTTTCCTTTGGAAGTGATACTAATAAATTCACCCACATTCTCCATATATTAATTTATATAAACTACAAGCAATTACAAAAATCAGGAATCAACATTGCCTACTAATCTTCTCATCCACTTTTGTATCTTTTATAAGCAGTTACTACTACAGTGAACACTTAATTTTGATAGTATGGGCTATAGACCCACCATTAATATAGCCATCTTCCTACAGCATTCTTTTAGTGGCCTAAGATCTTTTTTTGATTTACATTTAGTTGTCTTGTTCTTCTAATGTCCTTTCAGCAGAAGCCCTAATGCAGTCTTACTTGTCTTCTATGGGTTTGACACGTATGACAGGTACAGCTTATTTATCTTGTACAGTGTTTCTCCATTGGAGTTAGGTTTCATCTTGAATTCTTTCTAGTTAAACTGGTGTTGTACAAATTGGTAGTAATAGTTCCTGATCTGGCTGGCATTGGTGCATTTTTTCTGAAGACCAATGACATTGCTTTAATCTTTTGCTAGTGATGTAGGTATTAAGTATGCCTGTCAGGGTGCTCCAGGTGAGGTGACCAGTTGGTGAAACAGCAGGCATCTCATGGGGAGATAAATGCTGTGAGGTTATAGAAATGTCCTGGTGTCATACTCTCACCCACTAGTTTTCTCATCCAGTCTGGTTTGGTGCCTTAGCCGTTACTATTGTAGTAAACATTTAATTTTGATCTGCTGCTTGGATTTAGCAAAAACAAAGGCAACTAGAGCCCAACCTAATTAATATCTCTAGATATGTGAGTGAAGTGCTCTCCAAACTCTTCCTGGACTGCCCAGTTAGCTGTGCTTTGACGTACATCTTCTCTTTCTGACCCAGAGCCACTCTGTGTATATAAAACTTAATGCAGTGCAGCATGGGGGTGCACGCCTTTAATCCCAGCACTCAGCAGGCAGAGGCAGGCGGATCAATGAGTTTGAAGCCAGCCTGGTCTACAGAGCGAGTTCCAGGATAGCTAGGACTGCATAGAAACACTGTCTTGAAAAACCAACCAACAAACAGACAAACAATCAACCAAACACCAACAAAAAAAACCAAAGAAATGTCTACAATATATCCTTGTTCTAGGAGTATAAGATTTTGTTGACAGGCTTTAAAAAATTTCTAATAGCAATAAAAAGAAAATAAACTTAATAAATTGTTGCTTGGCCCTTACATCTTCCTCGGAGGAGGGGGTAAAAGGTGCAGTGTCAAAATCTCAGACATGGGGAGTCAGGTAGAAGGCATACAACAGACTTGTTTATTTAACAACGGGGAGGGGGATCTTATATACTCTCCCAGCACCCAGGCATTCCCATCCATTGACATTGCATGGTCCTTCCTCATTGGCTAGGTACCATCAGGACCTCCGACAGCACCAGGCAGACTCCAGGTTGGCTCCTCTCAGCCTCATAGGCCTTAACTTCCTCCAATAAATATTCTGTTTTTTCAAACAGATTAAAGTATTGAATGGTCAAATGGCACATTCTTTAATCGTTTTTAAAGGCTTACGTAAGGGTTGTTGAACATGAGTTAATTAAAACTAATTATCCATGCTCTGTGAGCCTCACATCATATTGCACGTTTTCAACTAATTATAAGCAATCATTATGTGTTTGTAGTTTTCAAACAGTTCTTGGTTTAAGAGAAGATACGGGAATTACAAATGAAGCCAATAGAGAATATTTTTACCTTGTGTGGACATATGGTGTGTATGTGTATACAAGTGAATGTGTTAGTATAGGCACATGTGTGACACAATGCTGTGTAGAGGTCAGAGGACAACTTCAGGTGTTGGCTCTTGATTTCCACCTTGTTTGAAATGGGGTCTTTTGTTACTTGTTACTGTGTATGTCTGACTGCTGGCATGTACACTTCCTGGGATTTTCTTGTCTGCCTCCCATCTCATTGCAGGAGTGCTGGAATTACAGATGCATGCACTTCCATGAGTGACCTGATGTGTGTCATGGGGATTCACACACATGTCCTCATACTTGTGTGGCAAGTGCTTTGTTCACTGGGCCATCTCCTCAACCCATAGTATCATAGTTAGCATTAGTAAATGTTCCATTGCCTAGAACAGAAGACAAATCAATGGAATTTAGCAGAGTAGGAAGGATTCTTGGTGGAAGAGGTGTGACCTTATAGATGTGGTAGTAGAGTATCTGGAAGTCCATATGGAGGGATGGGAAGAACAAGATCAAGCAGAAGAGAAATATTAGTTACAGTGTACAATAGCCTGGTTCGTGTAGAGCAGTGGTTCTCAACCTATGGGTTGTAACCCCTTTGGGGACGTCCAATGACCCTTTCACAGGGGTCACCTAAGACCATCAGAAAACACAGGTATTTAAATTATGATTCATAATGGTAGCAAAATTATAGTTGTGAAGTAGCAAAAAAAATAATTTTATGGTTGAAGGACACCACAACATGAGGAACTGTATTAGTGGACACAGCGTTAGGAAGATTGAGAATCACTGATGTAGAGAAAATTGAGACATGCACGTTTCAAAATTAAAGACAAAATGTTACTTATCCGACTTTCATTGTTAGAACCTCTGTGGGTGTTCTGTTAGGTCACTAAGGCAAATGCTTTTGCATATTTATTTATTTATCCATTCAGTTCCTATCCTACAGGAGGATCTGGATGGAATGAGTTAGGTTTGTTTTTTTATTTTTGCTGTCTCATTTCTTCATTTAGTATTCACTGTACTAGTAGACTCTAACTATATGTAGTAATATATGTTGAAGGAGTTCTTGAATGGGTACAGGAGTTTAAATAATGTATTGGTTCTTACAGGTTCCATTTGGTCCCTTGCTGGAGCGATGCTCTATGCTGTCTACATTGTGATGATCAAGAGAAAGGTAGACAGAGAAGATAAATTGGATATTCCAATGTTCTTTGGCAAGTATATGTTTAACCTTTTCGATTATTTACTTGAAATGATAAATTCATAAGTTATTTTTTGAGAGAGTATGGAGACTTTTTTCCTCCTCCATATGACTTCTCCCTCCCTCCCTCTCCTCCCTCCCTCCCTCCCTCCCTCCCTCCCTCCCTCCCTCCCTCCCTCCTTCCTTCCTTTTTTTGGAAATCTTATGAATTCCAAGGTCTCTCGCTGAACCTTCTGGGCCTCACAATTCAGCGAGACTAACTGGCCTGTGGGTCCTAGAAAGCCATGTCTGCATGACCCAGAGCTGAGAATACAAGTGAGCACCACATGGGTGCTGAGGACTGCACTCATGTTTGAGCAGCAAGCACTTTACTGAGCTATCTGCCCAGCCAAACTGCAGTCAACAGTCACCAGGTGCTGATGCTGTTTTTCGCTGGAATTGACCTGTTTGTAGAACTAATCTTCAAACCAACACAAGCTCCAATTAAGCAACCCACTGAAGCCCTTTTTGAGATGTCACATTTCTAATAGTGTTATCAAGTTTGGAAAATTGAAATCAGCCATGATTTTAACCTGTGTCTCTTTTATACTCAGGTTTTGTAGGTCTGTTTAATCTGCTGCTCTTATGGCCAGGGTTCTTTGTACTTCATTATACTGGCTTTGAGGACTTTGAGTTTCCCAATAAAGTGGTACTTTTGTGTATCGTTATCAACGGCCTCATTGGAACAGTTCTTTCCGAGTTTCTGTGGTTATGGTAGGTCCTGTTACTTCTGCAGTTCATTTGTTTCACTTTGTTGACTTTGGATCTTTCCGTGTCTTCTGAGATCTGAAGATCCCTTCCACATTGGTACTTGTAATTGAATATATTTATTCTGATAAGAGCAGGGACTTTGATTTTTAACTTTTGTGGGCCCATCACAAAGAGGATACATAAAAAGAAGCTCAGATGTTTGTTTCCTAAATGTGTGAATATACTATGCAAACTAATACTGTCCTGCTTTCCTTCCTGCTGTTGTGATGAACACTGACCAAAAGTGACTTAGGAGAGGAGAGAGTTTCCTTAACTCACACTTCCAGGTCACAGTCCATCACTGAGGGAAGTCAGGGAAGACCTGCCTATATTAATCATCAGTTAAGACAATTTCTTAACAGACATGACACAGGCCAACCAATCCCTTACTTAAGACTTCCTCAGGTGACTCTAGGCCAGTGGTTCTCAACCTTTGGGTTGTAACTCCTTTGGGGATCCAAAAGACCTTTTTAAAAGGGTCACATATAAGATATCCTGCATATTAGATATTTACCTTACAATTCATGACAGTAGTAAAGTTACAGTTATGAAGTAGCAATGGAATAATGTTATGGTTGGGGGTCTCCACAGCATGAGAAACTGTATTAAAGCATTGCAGCATTGGCAAGGTTGAGAATCACTGGTCTAGGCTGTGTTGAGAGCTGAAGCTAAATAGGACAACATAAATTGTTTAAGTTGGGGCTGGAGAGATGGCTCAGTGGTTAAGAGCATCGCCTGCTCTTCCAAAGGTCCTGAGTTCAATTCCCAGCAACCACATGGTGGCTCACAGCCATCTGTGATGAGGTCTGGTGCCCTCTTCTGGCCTGGAGACATACACGCAAAACAGAATATTGTATACATAATAAATAAATAAATATTAAAAAAAATAAAAAAAATAAATTGTTTAAGTTTGTAAAAATGCTTTCAAGGTGTTAATTTACATGTATGAAATTAGCAATCAATAAATAAAAGATACATTTTTAAAGCATAGTGTTGGGGTCTGTGATGATAGCTCAGCTATAAAGTACTTGCTGCACTAACATGAAGATCTGAGTTCGGGTGTCTAGGCAGTGTGGAATGACATGGGAGCACAGAGATGGGGAGAGCCATGGAACTCGCTTGCCAGCTAGTCTAGCTGAATCATTGACCTGGGTTCAGTGAGAGAACTAGTCTCAAAAATAAGGTGAAGAGTGAAACAGACACTGAATGTTGACCTGTGGTCTATACATACACACGTGTACATATACCTGAGTGCACATGTACACACATGAACATGTATATATGAACACGTGAAGATAGTGTTATACAAATGAAAGTAGCCATGGACTAGTGGACACAATATGTTTTAATATGAGAGTTCATGGATTCTTAGTGCAACTCCAGGGGTGTTGCTTACTTAGGGAGCTTGGGAATATTCGGTTGTTCCCAGGCTTCTTTTGCGTTGTTTATATTTAGAACTTTACAGATGGATGAGTCAGAGGTGGAAATCATGAATGGATCAGTTGGGATGCTAGCATACTATATATGTTAGACTTTTTCTCATTTAAGGACCATAAGTTTGAACACAGTATCCCATATGGAGTTTGTCAGACGTCCATTATAGTTTTAGTACTGTTTCTGTCAGATTGAAGTTTTCAAAGAGCTGGGCCTTATGGCATAAGCTTATCACTTTCTTAAAGTTTGTGTATGATTTCAGTTTAAATAATGCCATTTGATGGGGGCTAGAGAGATGTTTCTGTGTTTAAGAGTGCATGCTGGTCTTGCACAGGACCTGAATTCAGTTCCCAGCACCCATATTGGGAAGCTTACCACTGCCAGCTTCAGAGGGATCCCACATCCTTGTCTGGTCCCTAAAAGAACTGCATTCATCTTTTCAGACCCACTCGTATACATAATTTAAAAATTAGCTTTTTATTTTCATTTTTATTGAACAAAACTGACAAAAAGCATTAATGAAACAAAAATAAGACTGTACCAACAAACATTGAAGTATTTGTAAGAAAATTTAAAGATTAAAAAGGCAGCAAAGGGAAAAAATAGTTTTTAAAATCTAAAGAAAGGTAATGTGGTTTTGTTAGGTATCATCAAAAAAATCTAAAAACTCTGCTCAGTAATTTTTAAATTAATGAAATTATATATATATATATATATATATATATATATATATATATATATATAAAATTGAGTAATATATGCAAACAGATCTTAAAAATAGTATACAGCACCCAGAACACTGTAACTCCATACTTGTATTTAATAGTCAAGGACAAACTTTGGAGTCATTTTAGTAATTATTATTTTTTTTATATCTCTGTCCATACACAGCTTTCACCTCTGCTTGTGATCTCTCTGGCACATATTATAGGATAGGAACTTAGTTTAATTTGTTGGGTGCATTTAAAAAAATGTTTATAATATAGAAGTTATGTTTCCTTTCTTCTTCTCAGGGGCTGCTTTCTTACCTCATCGTTGATAGGCACACTTGCACTAAGCCTTACGATACCTCTCTCCATCATAGCCGACATGTGCATGCGAAAGGTAAGCCTGGCTCTTCCTGAGGTGCTCTAGGACCCCGTGACAGCTAGATAATAAGGGGGTCGTATGGATGATACTTGATGCTTCTCCCTGCCTCTGAGAGGGACTCGAGCACATAGAAATAGAAATAGAAATAGTAGGGCTGAGGAAATGACTCAGCCAATAGAATGGCTCTGCCAACTTGAGGACTGGAGCTTGATCCTCAGAATTCATGTTAAAAAAAAAGCCAGGAGTAGTGTTGCGCTTGTAACCCCAGTGCTGGGGAGGTGGAGACAGGAGGAATCCCAGGGCTCACTGACTAGTCAGCGTAGCCCACAGGGAGAGTTCTAGGTCAGTAAATAATTCTTTCAGAAAACGTCACCTAAGGAAAGGCAGCTGTATCATTTAGGGTTTCTACTGCTATGAAGAGACACCATGACCACGACAACTCTTATAAAGGAAAACATTTAATTGGGGTTTGAGAGGTTTAGTCCATTATCTTCATGTGGGCATGCAGGTTAGCTCCAGTGGTTGCTTAACACTGCCATAGAAGTGAACTCCAGGAGGAGGATGTGGTGTCATGGTGAATGCTCACCTCTGTTGCACTTAGCCGAGGTGTCCCTGCCCTCTTAAATGAAGTTCTGCTCTGGACATGGGGATTCTGGTAATGAATTATGGTGCAGAAGTAACACTCAGGGGCATCTCTGGCTGCAGCCTAGAGAAATGGGAAGTTTCTTTTCTCCCCCCCCCTATTTTCTTTTCTTGAGCTTGGGTCTCACTGTATTACCCTGGCTGGTCTGGAACACACTACATTGATCAAGCTGGCCTTGAACTCACAAGGATCTGCCTCTGCCTCCCAAGTATTGGAATTAGAAATAAGTGCTACCTCACCCTATGAAAAGTTTCTTTAGTGCTTCTAAGGGTGGCAGAGGAGAGAGGTGTGCCTTTGCCTAAAGCTGCAGGAGGGAGACAGCCACTTAACTCTGCATGTGGAATTTGAATATTTTAAGTCATAAGTAATCATAGGGTACATGTGTGCTGGCTTAATACAGTTTGAAAATGGAAATATTTGAAAGCTACATGCTTCTAGTGTTTTCTAGTAACCTTATTTTTAGTACTATTTTTAATTTGGTATTTATACCTTATGGATAAAGGCAAAATGCTCTCAGTCATGTGGATATTCTTTATTTAAAATGGTTCTTTAGGGATAGGAGGTGGCTCAGTGGTTATGAGCACTTACTGCTCTTACAGAGGACTGGGTTCCGTTCCTATCGTGCATCTTACAACCACCTGTAAATCCAACTGCAGGTGATTCAACACCCTCTTTTGGCCTCTGCTATTCTCTGTACACATGGGATGCACATCCATACACTCAGGCACACACATATACACTTAAATAAATAAATATTTACAAAATAATTCTGTGCTGATATTTGTAGATTAGTAGATGTTCTGGTAATCATTCCAAAAAAATGTTACATTTTATCAGAACTTTGGTAGCTAACTGTGGCTTCTCCGTTTCTCTTTATGAGGACTCATCCCTGAGTGTTGTGTGGGTCACTGAGCCTCTGTGTGCGTGTACTGTGCAAATTGGTTTGTATGTCAGAGGATTATTTTGTGTTTTCTCGAAAGCCTTCACCAAATACATCTTTCTCATGAAACTTTTCTTTTTTAATGGTGGTGTTAAATGGGCCACCATGTGCTTTCCAGCATTGGGAGTTTTGCCTGTGAAAACTCCCTTTTCCTTTCTTTTCTATGCATGTGTGTTTGAGTGAGTACATATGTGCACATGTGTGTATGCAGAGGCAACACAAGAGTATCTCCTTGGACCCTGAGGTTTTCTAAGTAGACTAGCTGGGGAGTGGGCTCAGAGATCCTCGTGCCTCCATCCCCAGTACTAGGATTTCAAGTGTGCACCACCTTGCCCAAGATTTTTATTAGGGTTCTGGGGATCACCCAGAATTTTTATTAGGATTCTGGGGATCAAATTTAATTTTTCAAGCTTATAAAATCAAGCACTTCATTGAGTCATCTCTTATCCCGTATTTTCCTCTGTAACTCTCAGAAGAGAACAAATAAGTGCTTTTCCGTAAGCAAACAGGAATGGCCACTTCCTTTTGTAAAACAGATCACCACTGTGTCCCTTGTCAGCCTCAGCAGTCAGTACAGGCTGCTTGGAAAATTGTTTTGGATACTTTAGTCTGATCTAGATACTAAGGGTAACTTATCAACACAAAGGCTTTTAAGCTTTTTATTATCTTCAGTTTTTTGAGGACCTTGATCAGTGAAGGATAAGAGAGAGGATCAAGTTGCATCAGAGGGCTTGTTAGTGCTGAAGCCGCGCCTCGCCTGCTCTTGTTCACTTGGTCAGAATTTAATTCTGAACTTCTTTTTTCAGTTGTGTGTGTGCACTCACATGCATTTGTGCCAGAGTATATATGTGGAGGTCAGAGGACAACCCCCAGGAGTCAGTTCTCTCCGTCCACTGGATGGGTCCCCAGCATGAATGATGTTGCCAGGCTTGGCTGCTTTACCTTCTGAGCTAGCTCTCTGGCCCTGATTCTAAACATGTTTTCATCTGTTGATGGGGAGATTACCAGTTTTTGTTGTTATATTTTGAATTTGTGGAGCTCTTAGAGCACTTGTTGCTCTTCCAGAGGGTTTGAGTTCAAATTCCAGCATCCATGTCAGGCAGGCTCACAATATCCTATAACTCCAGCTTCAGAGGATCAAATGCCCTCTTCTGGGTCCTGTTGACACCAGCAGAGATACACATACACATGACCAAATAACTAAATAGATCTTTAAAATTATGAGTAATAACTGGGCGGTGGTGACTCATGTGTTTAATCCCAGCACACAGGAGGCAGAGGCAAGTGCATCTCTGAGTTCAAAGCTGACCTGGTCTACAAAGCAAGTTCCAGGACAGCCAGGGCTGTTACTCTGTCTAAAAAACCAAAAAGGACTCAAATGAGAAATAATTAAAATTTGTTAACAAATTACTGATAGGCTTACAAAAGTTATCTGTAAGGGTTTCACTTGGTTTTAACACTAAGAACTGTGATGTAACTGTTAACACAGCTGTAACATAATGTTTATTTCAAATCTGAAATTTTGAAGATAGTGTTGGAAACTGAGGAAGAAAATTCCTCTTGTCAGCAGGAGTGACCATTACAGAAGAAATTGGTACCATGGTGCTGGAGTCAAAAACCCCATTTGTGGACATTTCCACTCTGGGCACTGCTCCCAGTAAATACTGGGATAACTCTGCTGCAGTTTTTTTTGCCCATTTTTTAATGCAATAAGTATTTTTACTAGTTGTTTAGGCAAGTAGAATTATAAATTGAAGTCCTAAATCCTTTTATATAATAATACTTCATAACGTATTATCAGTATTTTGTCTATCTTCTTGATATTTTAATGTGTATTAAAGGTAAAAATTGCCTTAATGATAATTTTGAGGTTTTATTTTAATCTTTTGTTTTAGGTGCAGTTTTCTTGGTTATTTTTTGCAGGCGCTATCCCTGTGTTTTTTTCATTTTTTATTGTTACTCTCCTATGCCATTATAATAATTGGGATCCTGTGATGGTAGGAGTCAGAAGAATTTTTGCCTTCATATGCAGAAAACATCGAATTCAGAGGTATGTTTTATCCCACAAAGTTTTTTTTTTAAGTTTGTGTGTATACATTCATTCATTCGTGTCTGCATGCACCTACGTGTGTGTACATGCATAAGAAGAGACCCGAGGTCAATGTCAAATTGTCAAAGTTTTCCCTAAGCTCCACCTTAGTTTTTGAGTGTTTCACTGGTTAGCTAGTTGGGGTTGCCTGGATCAGTTTAACTAGGCTGGCTAGCAGCGAGACCCAGGGACCCTGCTCTCTCCACCATTGTGACTGCAATGTTTCTGTCTTGCCTGGAAATCTTATATGGGTTAGGGGTGATTGAGTTTACATCTCTTTATGCTTGTGAGGCAAGCACTTTGCTAGCCAAGCCTTATCCCAGCCCCTAGTTTGTTCTTGAGAGAGAGTTTTACCATGTAACCCTTGCTGGCCCTAAACTCCTGATCCTCATGCCTGTCAGCTCTGAGCATTGGGATCACAACATAGAAGAACAATGTTTGCAGCTGGGTGTGGCTGTTTTCTTGTAATCGTAGCAACTCAGGAGGACCAGTAGCATTCTGAGGTTGGGGCCACTTGGGCTACAGAGGGAGACCCTGTCTCAATAGACAAAACAACAGTGGTGGGTTGGCTGAGAAAACTGAGAATCACCACAGTGGCCTGGCTTTTAGGGATTTTGACAGGAATTGTTGAAAGAATGAATTATATAATTTTTGTTGTTTAAGGAAAAAGATGCATTTGAATCCTTCGGATGGTGAGATAATTTCACTGCTAATTTTTAGGAAGCAAGTGTTTTGGTATGCAGGTGGTATGTAATTTAAACATAGAAAACTTTGATTTGGGTGCAGTTCATAATAGAATATATTAGCACTGTCTTACATTTTTCTTTTCTTTTTTTAAATTGATTTTTATTGAGCTCTACATTTTTCTCTGCTCCTCTCCCTGCCTCTCCCCTCCCCCTCAACTCTCTTCCAAGGTCTCCATGCTCCCAATTTACTCAGGAGATCTTGTCTTTTTCTACTTCCCACATTTTCTTTTCTAAGTTTCTTTTTAAGAGATAAAGCTTTTTATATTGCATTTCAAAAACATGAGGGAAATTGCTGGTTCACTGTATCTTGACCTCCCGTTTTCAGACAGGGTAGTAGGCCATTTCTGAAGGTTTCTTTTTTTTCTAAAGCTTTCTTAACTGTTGCCTTTTTATTAGAGTTCCAGAAGACAGCGAACAGTGTGAAAGCCTCATCCCTATGCACAGCGTTTCTCAGGAAGATGGAGCTACTTAGCTGCTGTTGTCTGTAGTCCAGGTGTGTATGTGAGCCAGCCCCAGACCAGTTCCTCATGATATTCTTGAGAACATTCAAGTATTCAGATGTGGCAGGTTGACCCACCCTTCCTTCCTTCCTTCCTTCCTTCCTTCCTTCCTTCCTTCCTTCCTTCCTTCCTTCCCTCCCTCTTTTCCTCCCTCCCTCCCTCCATCTTTCTTTTTTGAGACAAGATCTCTCTATGTAGCCCTGGATAGGCCGGAGCTTGCTACGTGGACCAGGGTAGCCCAAACTCACAGAGATCCCTCTGCCTCTTCCTTCCAGAGTGTTGGGATTAAAGTTGCATAACAACATCCTGTTCCTGCAGGAGATTTTTTAGAGTGAGTTGCTTTAAGTGGCTCAAAGTGCTACAGCCCCTGGAATCAAACCATGTAACTTGAGGGCCAAGGCTTGTGGGGATTTCTGTCCCACCCAATACCCCACAGCAGGCAAGCCTAAAGAAAATCACACAGAGGTCTCCGTAAGTTATAAAACTGATTGGCCCATTAGCTCAGTCTTCTTATTAGCTCTTGTAGCTTATATTAACCCATTATTCTTATCTATGTTAGCCACATGGCTTGCTATCTTTCACAGCCGGGGCAGGTCACATGTTGCTTCTTTGGCTGGACTGGAAGAAATGGGCTTCCCTCTTCCCAGAATTCTTTTGTTCTCATTGCCCCACCTCTACTTCCTGTTTGGTTGACCCACTTATACTTCCTGCCTAGTTAATCAGCATTGTCTGTAGAATACAGATAATTCTCTCGCACCAAAAACACATAGGTTCCAGATCTCCAGGTTCTTTCACAGCTGGCAGTGTGACACTTGGGGAGCTTCCTGGCCTCTTTGAGCCTGTTTCCTTGATTGGAAAGTGGCACTGTGCTAGAACGATCTTACAGGTGTTGAGTTCAAAGTGCAACAATAGTGCCTTTCCCAATTAGATACCAGTGAATTTTAACTCTGTGTATGTCCATGTGCATTCATGTGTTCATGTATCTTCTGGCCAGAGGTTGACATCTGTTCTCCCCTTTATTATTCTCAACAGTCTCTTACTGAACCTGAACTTCACTGGTTCAGCTAGATTGTCTGGCTAGGAAATCACAGGAATCCTCCTGTCTCCACCTCCCAGCGCTGGGATTACAGGCATGTGCTGCTGTGCCTGGCTGTTTATGTGGGTTCGGGATCTAAACTCAGGTCCTCACACATATGTAGCAAATACTTTACAGACTGAGTCATCTGTCCAACCTCTTATTCCATTTTTCTTTATGCTAAATCATTTTATCTAATGATAAACTTTAGAAAAATATTTTCTCTTACTATACAACAAAGAAAACATAAAATATTTTAGAATGAATCAGTCTCTTCCCCCTTCCCACTTTATGTGTGTGCATGTCGTGTGTATGTATGTGTATGTGAGAGAGACAGAGTGAGAAAAAGTGTGTGTGAGAGAGAGACAGAGAACTTCAGTTTCCTTATGGAAACATGGTGAGGGGTTATTTTTAAGAGCATGAGCAACTGCCAGTGGCTACAGCACTGAAGAAATGTCTTTTTCTTCAGCAGACACTAACTTCCCATAGTTCCTTCAGTAGGGGTGGAGCCAAATGTTAACTGCCTAGAAACCCACGTTGTAGCTGATTCCCTTGGACTTGCCTATCTCTTTGCAGATTGTGCTATCGTCTCTGTTGCTTATCTGTCTAGCTTTCCATCTCCAGTTGGCAAACATTTTCATTGAGATAGATGAGGATCTCTACTCCCACACCACATTTGCATCCTGATTCCAAGTCATTCTGGCCTCTCCATCTTCTGGTGGGCATGGTGACACATGATGTAAACCCAGCTTTTGGGAAGTAGATGCAGGAAGAGATGAAGGTCATCTTCCACTACACAGTGAGTTTGAGGCCAACCTGGACACATGAGACCATGTCTCAGAAAACAAAAGCAAACAAGAAACAATAGAACAAACAGAAACGTCCCACTACTTCTGGATAGTTGCTGCATACTTTGGGATAGCTCAATATAACGTGCTTATGTTTTTATGACTAAATAAGAATTAAAATTCTTCCTGATATTTTCTCTAGTGCTTTTCTTGCTACTGTGTTTAGAGAATGAACTTTGAAGTTTTTCTTTTGTATAAGCACAGGGAAGCCTGGCTGCATAGCTGACATTCTGTGCGATATGTACCCGATTCCTGCTATCTATTACCGCCTCACCCTTTCTGGCTTGGCTGTATTTCTTCACGGCTACCCAAGGGTTGATTGCCATTCTTTGTTCTCTTTGTTTATGTAGTTCATTCCTTTTAAGGAATTGCCTTTTATTATCTGTTGTCTTTTAAGTGAGGCTTGTGGAACAGGTGTGCCATCTTTAAACTAAAAATGATAGGGCTGGAGAGATGACTCAGTGCTAGGAGTGCTTGGGGCTCTTGCAGAGAACCTGAGCTTGGTTCCTAACACACATCTCAGGCATCTCACTATTGTGTGATGCTTTACTCTTTTGACTTTTTGAGGGGCCCACCACCCACCTCCAAATAAATCACACACAGAGGCTTATTCTTAGTATGGGTGCCCAGCTTTAGCTTGGCTTGTTTCTTGCTAACTTTTCTTAACTTAATTTAACCC
This sequence comes from Microtus pennsylvanicus, assembly GCF_037038515.1. Taxonomy (NCBI): domain Eukaryota; kingdom Metazoa; phylum Chordata; class Mammalia; order Rodentia; family Cricetidae; genus Microtus; species Microtus pennsylvanicus. The sequence goes on from NC_134588.1 coordinate 20,577,080, forward strand.
GACCACCTTTTGCCTCTGAGTTATCTGAAGGCGTAAGTCACAAACAATGCCACACCAGTTTGGAATTATGATTAATAGGGTGGTATTTATTTAAAGGGGAAAAAACTTACAGATCACTGTCAGCCCTCTGCGTAACCAGGAAGGAAGTCAAGTCACCGGCGGAGCAGGAAGTGAAGAGAGAGAGGAGAGGGAAGTGGCCGCTTTTTTAAAGGGAGAGAGACCACGCCCCAAGGGGCTGGTATCTCAGCGGCAATAGGCTGGAGGAGTGGGAGGACCTCCCGTAACACCTCCCCCTTTTGTTTAAATAAGAGAGTTCTAAACCTACTATGAAATTATATACAATAAGTACAAATATCCTATTCTAACTAGCTTAGGTCTTGTATAATAAATAACTTGGCCAAGTCATGAGAGAAAGGTAACTACATCTATATAGTCTTCAACCCCATCAAAGATCTGAGAAGGGAAATAATGTTACTTGGTTAATTAGGAAGTTCAATAAAACAACTTCCAAAACATGCAACAAATCACAGAGACAACTAGCTACCTAGGCAATCACCCAAAGTCACATTAGCAGCGTTGAAGCAACCAACTTTGGCTAAGGCCTAACATAACTGACACACCATTTTCAAAGGCAAGCAACTTTTCAAAACTATCTTACCCTGTCTTGGCAGGATAAGACAGCCCTGTTTTATCCATTGATGCACGCTCTGTATCTTTGTCAGTGGTTGAGGTATGGGCATTTCTTTGCCCCAAGGCCAGTTCTGCCAAAAGGAAAGGCTCCAGGTGGAGTGTCTTTGGTGCTCAACATTCTCTCGGGAATAGAGTGGTGTTGCCAGGAGCAATTGTGTCTCACTACCACAAAACTCTGAGTTAGATTAAAGGCCATTTTCTACAGCTCTTTGAAGAAGTTGAAGATTATCTATCTATACTGAGTATAATCTCTATATATCTAAAGAACCTGATTAGTCTAATTATAAATGACAAACTTAGATGACTATTAGTCTATATAATTCTCAATATCTATCTAACTTAAAGATTAAGACAATAAACAACTGTGAAACAAATGAGGACAATGACCTCCAAATATAAACAATGTACAAATATACATTGCAGTAGGTAAATATATATCAATACACAAACATTATATAAGTATCTTAATCAGAGGTAGAAATGTACACAGCAATATGGTAAATATATACAATACAATATATGTCAATACATAAAAATGTTTTAAACAAGGTAGAAAAATGCATGCATACAATAGTCAATATAATTTAACTTTGTATCAATATACAAGAATCTATACCAATATATTTGTCTAAAAACAGTAACTCACAATTACAAATCTATTATCCCATCATCCCTCTTTTTTTTTTTTTTTCAAAATGATCCCTGAGCTTATAAAATTCCTCCCCCAACCCTCAATCGTATACTAATTATAATCAACCCCTAAATGATGTCCCTAAACCCAAGGGCAAACTTTACTGGGAGAGGGGACGTCGTCCTCTAGAATTACTTCCAGCTGTCATGGGGGCGACGTTCTTTCTGGGGGATCCTGTGAAAGTAAAATGATGGTTAAATTTCAAGATCAATGTCTTTTAAAATTGCCAATAGTCTCTGAGTATTTTGTGCAGGTCTGGCCAAAATGTTGTATAAGATGTGCACCATTTCAGCTAACCAAGTTGGAACTGTCTTGTGCAGCTGATACCCAAAGCAGGTCTTGTTGTAGCGCTATCAGTATCATGACGTCATATCAACCAGGTGGTGTTGTTGTTGTGGGGCCCCATCTTCTTCCTGGAAACTTCAAATGTCACTTCAGGAAAAACTCATTGTTCATTATGAGAAACTTAAGCATTAATCATATAGACATATATATATATATTCAATGAAAGACATGATAGATATATTCAATGAAAAGTATGATAGATATGAAGAAAAGCAAAGATGTTTTCTAAACTCATATTTCTTTCTGTCCCACATCATGGCTCTTGACATGAGACAGAAACTCCAGAAACTCTGGGTTTTTCTCTTACTAACAGGCTTGGAATTGGAGAGGGACTGAGCCAGAGTCCAACTTCAAAACCAGCTTTATAAATTTAGAAATATGGTTTAATATTACTTACACAACCCATTCAGTTTTCTTGATATTTCCTATCGGGCAGGTATTTTTCCATCTGTCAGTATCCAAACATCCAGGGTCCCTTGAATTTCTCAAAGATGAGTGTTTTCCTGTGGAGATAAGAACAGAACCCTGCCCCCATTCTATATGTTTTTCTTACCACCTGTATGAATATCATCATTATGGATGAGTTGTCATTTCTCCTTTCCAAGAGGTTTCTCTTCTTCAAATCGAAACTTTATTAATTTTGATGGTATCCACAATTTTTCTTCTCCTGTGGAAACAAGAGCAAAACCCCTTCCCCAACGTAGCACATCTCCTGGCTTCCACTGAGAGGTCAGCACATCTTTGAAATAAATCGGTTGATTTAGTTCAGCAGACTTTTCCATTATCCAATGTCTCTCTGCTGCTGTCGTTCCTTTCTCATTAGCGTTAAGAAAATTCAAGGTTAATAAAGCATTATGTAATCTATTTCTGGGGGTATTTTCGGTCCCTTTCTGTTTGTTCAGCATATCCTTTATAGTACGATTTGATCTTTCTATAACTGCCTGACCTGTAGGATTATTTGGTATACCTGTAATGTGTTTTATATTATAATAATCAAAAAAGCGTTTCATTTTCTTAGATACATATGCTGGACCATTATCTGTCTTTATTTGCGCAGGTATACCCATGATGGCCATAACTTCCAATAAATGTGTGATTACTGAATCAGCCTTTTCTGAGCTCAGGGCAGTAGCCCATTGAAAACCTGAATACGTGTCTATGGTGTGGTGTACATATTTTAATTTACCAAATTCTATAAAGTGGAACACATCCATCTGCCAGATTTCATTTCTCTTAGTGCCCTTTGGGTTACTCCCTGCAGGCAACGGTGTTTGATTATAGAAAGAACAAGTAGGACATCTCTTTATAATGTCCTTAGCTTGTTGCCAAGTAATGGAAAATTCTTTCTTTAGGCCTTTACTATTGACATGATGCTTCTTATGAAATTCTGAGGCCTGCAACACACTTCCAATCAATAATTGATCAATCTCAGCGTTGCCTTGGGCTAGAGGACCAGGCAGACCTGTATGGGACCGGATGTGTGTTATGTACATCGGACAAAGCCTGTTCCTGATTATGTCTTGTACCTGGATAAACAATGAAGTCAACTCTGTGTCATCTGGTATAAATTCAGCGGTTTCAATATGCAAGATAACTCTTTCTGCATATTGTGAATCTGTAACTATATTAAGAGGTTCTTTAAAATCCCTTAGCACCATAAGAATGGCATATAATTCTGCCTTCTGGACAGAATTATAAGGGCTTTGTTCCACCTTACTCAATTCATCTGACTTGTAACCTGCTTTCCCTGATTTATTTGCATCAGTATAGAATGTACGGGCTCCAGTTATTGGAGCATCACGTACAATTCTAGGAAGAATCCAAGAAGTTCTTTTTATGAGGTTAAGTCTACCACTTTTGGGATAGTTGCTATTAATTTCTCCCAAAAAATTAGCACAAGCTCTTTGCCACGGTTCATTGTCTTCCCATAACTTTCTTATTTCTTCAGTAGTAAAAGGCACTATAATTTCTGCTGGGTCTATACCTGCTAGTTGACGAAGTCTCAGCTTACCTTTTATAATTAATTCAGAGACTTTTTCCACATAAGTTTTTAATTTTTTACTTGGTTTATTAGGTATAAATATCCACTCTAAAATAATATCTTCCCTCTGCATTAGAATCCCTGTAGGAGAAATTCTGGAAGGCAATATGACTAGGATGCAGCTAAGATTTGGGTTCACCCTATCCACATGTGCCTCCTGTAATTTTTCCTCAATCATTGTCAGTTCCTTTTCTGCTTCAGCTGTCAGTTTTCTTGGACTATTCAAATCTTTATCACCATCTAAGGTTTTGTTTAAATGAACTATTAGATCAGGTGTTATCCCAACAGCTGGTCGTAGACTGGAAATGTCTCCTAACAATCTTTGGAAGTCATTAAGAGTCTTTAACCGGTCTCTCCTAATTTGTGCCTTTTGCGTTTTAATTTTCTCTAACCCTATTCTGTAACCTAGGTAATTAATAGAATTTCCTCTTTGAATCTTTTCAGGGGCAATTTGTAATCCCCACCTAGGCAAGACTTTCTTTACTTCTTCAAACATCCTTTCTAAAGTATCTTTATTTGAATCAGATAACAAGATGTCATCCATGTAATGATAAATAATGGACTTGGGGAATTGTTTACGAATTATTTCCAATGGCTTACTTACAAAATATTGGCACAGTGTAGGACTATTGAGCATACCCTGTGGGAGGACAGTCCATTGATATCTCCTATTGGGCTGAGAATTATTATAAGTAGGCACTGTGAAGGCAAATTTTTCTCTATCCTTTTCTTGTAACGGTATAGTGAAAAAACAATCTTTCAAATCAATAACTATAAGAGGCCATCCTTTTGGTAACAGAGAAGGCAAAGGAATTCCAGATTGTAGTGAGCCCATAGGTTGAATTACTTTGTTGACAGCTCTTAGATCTGTCACCATTCTCCATTTACCAGATTTCTTTTTTACAACAAACACAGGAGAATTCCAAGGGCTGGTTGATTCTTCAATGTGGTGAGCATCTAGTTGCTCCTGCACCAGCTGTTCCAATGCCTGTAGTTTATCTTCAGCTAGAGGCCACTGTTTGATCCATATTGGCTTCTCAGTTAGCCATTTTAAAGGTAGGGCTGTTGGTACCTCTAAAGGTTTGGTATTTGCTGTATGTTCTTGTACAGCCTGAATGGCTAGTGACCTTTTTCCATAATACCTCATCATATACTTCCCAGAATTATGAGTTCCTGGAACTACAGGAATGTTAATCTGGGTATTCCATTGCTGTAGCAGGTCACGGCCCCATAAATTTATGGCAATATTGGCTATATATGGCCTTAGTCTTCCTATTTGCCCTTCGGGCCCTATGCATTCAACCCATCTTGTGCTTTGTTTTACACGAGATAGGGTTCCAATTCCCAGGAACTGAACATCTACCTCTTTAAGAGGCCAATTCGGATGCCAAGATTCTGGGGTAATGATACTTACATCCGCACCTGTGTCTAATAAGCCTTCAATAAAAGTGCCATTTATACAGACTCTTAGCTTTGGTCTTTGATCATTAATAGAAGTCTGCCAAAATATACGTTTACTCTGTCCAACTGGGTTTTTTGACTCATCCTCCACATGGATTTCATCATTTAGACCAGTATTACTTTTTACAGCAGAAATTGGAGCTTTTAATTTTCTTGGTGAGGCACGTTCTCCACTGTGACTGGGAATGACTGGGCCACTGTTGGCTTGGGGGCCTGCGAGAGGCCCCTCAAGGAGTTTCCCGACGGTATCGGGTTGCCTTGTTTGTCTGTTGTTGACCTGCATTCATTGGACCAATGTCGGCCTTTACCGCATCTCCTACATATACCTGAAGGCCTAGGTCTCCTATCTTTGTCATTCCCAGAGGAGATAATATTCCTAGAAATTCTGTGCCTGCAATCCCTTTTCAGATGTCCTAATTTACCACAATTAAAACACCTGGCAGTTTGATGTCTCCTCATTGCTGTGGAAATCGCTTCTCCTACCCAAGATTCATCGTTATAGCTAAACGTCTCAACATTCATCGTATGCTGAATCCATTCATCCATAGGTGCTGATCTAGACTTTAAAGGCCCAATTATCTTTTTGCATTCTATGTTTGCATTCTCAAAAGCTAGAGATTCAAGAAGTATTCGTCTAGCTTCTGGGTCTGTTACCCCTATGTCCAGAGCCTTAATTAATCTTTGCAAAAAGTCAATAAAGGGTTCTCTCTGTCCCTGCCTAATTCTGGTATATGATTCAACCCTTTTTGCTGGATCTTGTATCCTATTCCAAGCATTTAAAGCTGCTTGGTGACATAGACACAGTACTTCATCATCATAAAGAGCTTGGACCTGTGGATCAGCATATTCTCCTGCACCAAGAATTTGGTCTTGGGAAACCTCAATACCTTTTGCTCTTCCTTGCTGTTCCATATGTTTGGATTCTTCTCTGAAATAAATTCCAAACATCAAGGAAGGTCCATTATCTAAAACTGCAGACACTAACTGATGGAAATCATGGGGGGTAGCTCTAGCATTAGAAGCCCAAGTCCTTATCATTTCCTTTACGTATGCAGAGTGCAAGCCAAAATTAACAATAGCTTGCTTAATTTCTTTTAGATCATTCATTGCTATTGGCGTCCATCTAGCTTCTCTGACTCCCTTTGAGCCTTTAGAAGTTGACGCTTTGTCAGAATTAAGTATAGGGTATGCTGCTAAAACCTTTGGTAAGCCAGTTCTAATAGCTGGTGTTGGCATTGTATCCTGTCCTTGTGCCTTATTACTCTGTTCACCAGCTCCAATCATTTCTTCTATCATTTCAAGTCTTTTTATTATTGTCTCTTTTGAATCCTTAATCTCCTGACCTGCATGAGTTTCTAGTAAAGATTGTATGGTTCTTAGGAGTGCCATGATCTTCCTAAATGATAGAATATGCAAAAGAATACTAAAACCTAGTAACCAGTAAATTAAGTTATCCCCATAGTCATATAAACCTTGCATGATATAACCCATTGTATTGGTAACCAGAACAGTAAAATTCGCGTTGGAAACGGGAACTGCCATATTACCTATTATCCAGCAGGTGGCGCTGTTGCCAAGTCTCGACGAAAACACAGTCCTGTTTCAGAGTCCGCCTAGTATTTGTTAAAAACTGGAAAATGTAAGTTGCTCAACAAAGTAAATGTAATTAAATCAATTCCAGAGATGGAACCAGAAACCAGAATCCAGGGGTAGAGAAGAGCAACCTGGAAGCCGCTTATGCCTCCACGTGACAGAGTCACCCTGAGGGGTTGCAGCTTTCAGCAACCGCGTGCTCTGGTTCGCGTCACTTAAGAGCTGTGCTTGCAAGGGAGATTTAAAAACGACTCAGAAAAGAGCAAACCAGGCGGGCAGAGACTACGCGGGCCTGTGGAGTTTAAATCCACAGGCAGCGGCTGAGGAAGCAAGGGCTCCCGCCAAGCTGAACAAGCGCCCGCCAAGCCGAACTTGCGGCCGCCAAGCCGAACTTCCGGCCGCCAAGCCGAACTCGCGGCTGCGAGCCGGGAGAGGTTCTAAAACCAAACGTTGGGCGCCAAATGAAGGCGTAAGTCACAAACAATGCCACACCAGTTTGGAATTATGATTAATAGGGTGGTATTTATTTAAAGGGGAAAAAACTTACAGATCACTGTCAGCCCTCTGCGTAACCAGGAAGGAAGTCAAGTCACCGGCGGAGCAGGAAGTGAAGAGAGAGAGGAGAGGGAAGTGGCCGCTTTTTTAAAGGGAGAGAGACCACGCCCCAAGGGGCTGGTATCTCAGCGGCAATAGGCTGGAGGAGTGGGAGGACCTCCCGTAACAGTTATCTTTCTCTATTTCTGTATACTTTTCTTTGCTGCTTTCTCCATGGCTTGCTGTGTATCTGGGTGGCTGGCCCCCAGTGTCCTCCTCTTCTCATTCTCTTGCTCCTCCTCTTCCTCGTTTTCTCCTTCTATTTATCCTCTCTGCCTTCTGGCCCCGTCCATCCTTGCTCCTGCCTTGCTATTGGCCATTCATCTCTTTATTAGACCATCAGGTATTTTAGACTGACACAGTAGCACAGCTTCACAGAGTTAAACAAATGTAGTGTAAACAAAAGTCACACACCTGAAAGTAATATTCCCTAACAGCTCACAACTGCAGGAGATCCCATGACCTTTTTGGCCTCCTCGGGCACTGCATTCTTGTGTACACAGACACACAAACACAAATAGAAATAAAATCTTTAGCTTATAAATAACTGTGAAGGTGGTTATTTAGAGTGTCCTATGTCATCAGATTGTTCATGGGTTATCTTTCTGTGGAGTGCTCCTCATCACTCTCAGAGTCACATTCAGCTGCCGCCCCACCAGAATGTGTTCAGTGCTGGAAAAGCCAGAGAAAGCTGAGATAATGAAGACTAGAAAAGGTGAAGAACCATCAAGTAGCAAAGATTAGAACAGGCTGAATGGGGGCTTTGTTGCTACAGGGGTAACGGTAGAATATGCCAGAAATAAAACGTGAATGCTAGTACGCAGTACCCAACTAGTGTTGGTGTCAGACCTGCTGTTGCTATGAAACTTGTTTTTAGCTCAATGTTTATTTACTTGATGCTCAGAGTCTAACTTGAGGGACTTGGATTTCCTTCTATATGTGAGTTCCAAAAACTGAACTCCGGTCATCAGACTCAGTGGCAAGCACATTTTCACCCTAAACTATCTTACCAGCCCTGTCCTGAATTCTTAACTCAAGATCAAGTATCTAGTTACTAAATATAAGCATTGTGTATAATGGGTGTTTCAGCATTAAGATAATTTGCTTCTCAGACTCTGTGCTACAGAAAAGTGGGATGCCGTAAATGATAAATAACCATTTTTTGTATCCTTTTGTTTTTAGTGTAATGGAACATTCTACAGCGAAGAGACAATCTGGCAAGTTCTTTGTAGAAGTGTTTCAGTGCCTAGTCTGAACAATACCAGTTTCAGTTCTTTGAAACTCTAAATACATTTTCCTCATGTTGCTTTCTTCTTTTTCAAAATGAAGGATGTTCCATGTAGGTTGTGTGCAGTCCAGTTGCTCTAAAGGACCAACCTGCCTTACGTATCATCAGTTCAGTTCATGAAATCACTGGAGCAAATCAAGGAACACAATCTTTCTGGGGACTTAAACTCCTCATTCAAACTGCGTAGTACTCTTTCTGAGAAATCACCCGAGTAGGTGAGCATCCTCACAGGCAGACGCTAACCGGCATCACCTGCAGAGGTGCAGATTATAGTTTGAGTTTCGTAGATTGCAGAATAACCACACAGAAGAAATGCTAGTTAATGTCACATGTATGTTCATACAAAGCTGGTGGTGCTTTAGAGCACAGATGTTTGAGCAGAGATCTGGTCCGAGTGCACTCACTGTGTGATTCCCTCCCTGGTGTTTGGTGCCTTGTATCTTAAAAAATGTGACAAGCCCTAACGGTTTTAAAGGGGAAAAACTGCAGACTGGAAAATCACATATTTCTAAAGGCTGTGTGGCTATAAATTAGTTGAGAAAGCTCTGTTTAATTTAGAGTTTTAAAGAAATATTCTCTCTTCAATTAAGAAATTTTCATAATGGAATGGTTTAAATTGAAGTGATAAAGAATATTATTAGAATAAAATGTTTGTATATGTATTTGTGTATTAAAGATGTATCAAGTAATTTTGTATTTTTTCCACATATAAATTACTCTAAAACTGGGTGCTGCTTCCTTAAATAATCTTACTTTCCTAAGTAAATGTAAATGGTTAAAATAAAAAAAAAAAGACAAGGAGATACTCTGATGAAAAGATGACATTTGATTCTTTTGTCTGTCATTATTAAATCACGGGGCTGAGAGTTAACCTCAGGGCAGAGTGCTTGCCTAGCACACATGAAACCCTGGGTTCCATCCCCAGCCTGCATAAACCAAGCGAAGTGGTGCACACCTGTAATCCTAGCACGCAGGGTGGAGGCAGGAGGATCATGATTTCAGAGTCATGCATGGCTACATAGTGAATTTAAGGCCAGCCTTGGATAGTGAGGCCTATCTCAAAATCATATAAAATATTCCTGGAAACTCAGGACCGCGGGGGGTGCACCCACACTGAGACAATGGGGATGTTCTATCGGGAACTCACCAAGGCCAGCTGGCCTGGGTCTGAAAAAGCCTGGGATAAAACCGGACTTGCTGAACATAGTGGACAACAAGAACAATGGCACTGGGCTTTGTTTGATCCTACTGCACGTACTGGCTTTGTGGGAGCCTAGGCAGTTTGGATGCTGACCTTACTGGACCTGGATGGAGGTGGGGGTTCCTTGGACTTCCCACAGGGCAGGGAGCCCTGATTGCTCTTTGGGCTGACTAGGGAGGGGGACTTGATTGGGGGAGGGGGGATGGGAGGCGGTGGAAGGGAAGAGACAGAAAGCTTTAATAAATAAATAAATTTATATAAAAAACCATTCTCCAAATCATTTAATGAATCTCATTTTTAAAAATTCCCTTTATAGAGTTCCACTTTATACTGTTCACATACTTTAAATTGATCAGGTGTTAACCTGAATCTAAAATGAAGGTTAGCTGTCTTTCTGCTTAGTCCTGAGTCCACTGTATTATATTAATTTAAATAGCAGACAATCGTGTGTTTCATTTGGGGGCACAAGTAATTCTTATGCCAAAACCAATACTGGTTGGCAGGATAAAAGATGTACAAAGATGGGAAGATGTCTTAGTCAGGGAAGTGTGTGCCTTGCCTAGCATGTGGGTCTGGGTGAGACTCCAGAATTGATGTAAAAATAGCAGGCATGGTGGTGATGGAGAAAGGAGAACCCTTGGGGACTGCTGGCCCACTTGGTAAGGTCCAGGTCAGTAGAAGACCCTACCTCAAAAAACAAGTCATGGGGCCAGGGAGGTGATTCAGCTTGCTGCACAAGCCTGGTGAACTGACTTGGACCAAGAATCTCTGTAAAAGAGCTGGTTGTGGTGATTTGCCTCTCTAATCCCTGCTCTCCTCTGGTGATATGGGAGGTGAAGACAGACTTGCCGGGAAGCTGGCTGGCCCACTAGAGTAAAGTATGCAGTGCAGCATTAGAAACAAGGGAAACTATGTTAAGGTGGGAAAGAACTTCTGAGGGTTGTTCCTGGTCACCAACACACTCTCGCTTGTGTGTGACCGTATACACGAACACACAATAACACTTTTAAAAATCAAGGGGGGCAGTACCAGAGAAATGGCAACTGAAAATGACCTACACACATTCTCCACATCATATCCCTACACACCCTGCAGACATGAATACATGTGCACGTGTACACACGTACAATGTGGATTTCTGAAATAACTTACTAAAGCGGCATGTTGTCTTACTTAGATTCGGAGAAATAGCTGTGAGTCCTACACCTTGCAGGCAATAGGAAGTCGACTGTCACACTGGGTGGTATCCTGAGTATGGGAAACTTCGAAGCCCACCCCCACAGTGACATACTTGCTCTAATAAGGCCGTACCCACTCCAACAAAGCCATACCTCCTAATAGTGCCACTGCCTGTGACATTGTGGCGGCCAATTACATTCAAACTACCACACATGTCAATTACTCAGACTAATTCTGGTTGCTTATTATCTGTATCTGTAGTTTTCTGGATTTGCTATCACAGTTTACAAAAGTCTTCAGCAATTTCCAGGGTGAAATAATTGAGACCATGGAAGTACAACTCAAGTTTCTCATGGTTGCCTGAACACAATGGGCATAGCGGGTGGTTTTATTGTACTTTGGTTGCTCTGCATTCATGTCTCACAAATGGTCATTGCCACTTGGGATGTAGGGACTGATGAGTGAGCCTCAGTTTACCTGGGAGATGAATCTGTGGCAGATCCTGGGGGGAAGAGCCATTGAACAAGTGAACATTGGGTGAATTACCACCACTTTCCTCTCCTACCTGCACACTTTGCCCTCAAGTTTTATTTTTCTGGGTGATTTATTACTTTTTAAATGAATTGAGTTGTTGATCATTTCATATATGTATATAATATATTCTGGCGCCCTCATCCTCCACCCTCTTTTATCCTCCTTTCCCCACAAACCCACCTTCCTACCCCATCCTTCCAACAAGTCCCCACATTTCTATCATGTTTTGTTTGTTTTTGCTTCTCTAGCCACTGTGACACTGTCTACGGATTCACTAGTCACTTACTGGTTGTTATTCTTTTTTAAAAAATGCTGCAAGATCCCTGCAGCAGTAGGCAGCAGAAATGCTGTAGGTCCCAAATGGTGGCGGTGGGCCATGTGGCGGCAGACAGCGGGCCCTGGGAGCAGTCAGTCCCAGGCGGAGATGGCTGCTGGTCTCAGAGCAGTGGTGGCGGGCCATGTGGCAGCAGGCAGTGGGCCCCAGGCAGAGACGGCTGCTGGTCCCCAAGCAATGGCTGGTTCCAGGCAGGGAGACACATGGCGGGCGGGCAGAAGACAGAAACATGGATAGACAGGACATGCAGGGTGAGGTTGAATGTTTATTCAGGGGGTTATGGAGGAGGAAGGGTGAAGGGGGGGACAAGAGAGAGAGAGAGAGAGAGAGAGAGAGAGAGAGAGAGAGAGAGAGGAAGGAGGAGGAGAGGGAGGAGGAGGAGGAGGAGGAGGAGGAGGAGGAGGAGGAGGAGGAGGAGGAGGAGAAAGAGACAGAGAAGGGGGGAAGCTGAGAAGTGGGGAGAGAGGCAGAAGCAAAGCTGCCTCTCAGAGAGGAAGATGGAAAAGAGAGTGAGCTCAGGCCAGAAGCTGAAGATCAGCCTGCCTCAGCAGATGGGGAGGGGAATGGGTGTGGCTTGTCTCTTAAAGGGACCAAAACCATAACATTCCCAGGTCTTCCTTATAATAAAAAGCATGCATGTCAAGGAAGCAGAAAAGGAAGGGCCCAAGATGGCGGCGGGCAGGTCATAGGTAATGGGAGTGGGCGTGGCTTGTCCCTTAAAGCGACAGGAAAGCACAACATTCCCAGGTCTTCCTTATAATAAAAAGCAGGAGACCAGGCACCACAGCCCAAAGGAACTGGGGCGGCGAACTCTCAAGACTGCTTCCGGCTGATTATGGGCGTCGTCTTGGGGGGGGCGCGAGAGAAGGCTGGGTGCTGGTCACATCCTGGCATAGCTGGTCTCTTTGTTTCTGACCGATGTCTGTGGCATGGAAATGTCTGGTATCTCTTATCCTGTTTAAGGTATTGGCAGAACAAAGAACAAAGTTAAATTAAGGTAAAAAAAATTTTTTAGGACCAGGGAATTGAGGGGGATGTATCTGACCTGTTTAAGGTGGATTCTTTAATTCGGCTCCCTGGAACTCACGAGAACTCCTTGGCTTTGTGAAAACAGAAGTTTTAGACATATAATGACTGTAGCATAAGAGAAAAATTTGGTTTGAAATTTGTTTTGTGAGGGACCAGGGAATTGAGGGGGATTTATCTGACCTGTTTAAGGTGGATTCTTTAATTCGGCTCCCTGGAACTCATGAGAACTCCTTGGCTTTGTGAAAACAGAAGTTTTAGACATATAATGACTGTAGCATAAGAGAAAAATTTGGTTTGAAATTTGTTTGGTGAGGTCACCTTGCAAAACCTCTCACCAGTTTAAAATATATGTATTATTATGTACAGAAAGAGTGAACAGGAATTGGGCAATGTGGACGACTCTGATGGGCCCTATCAGAGACATGCCATTGCTCAAAACACATTTAACAGAGTTAGCATGAGGAGTTTAGTGAAAACCGAGTGAAGAGGCAAGGGTAAAACCAGGAGAGTGTGGTCATGTGATCTGGCTCTCAGCCAAGATGGCGGAAAAAGTCACCTGACCCATCTGGCCCTCAGCCAAGATGGCGACTGCCACATGTTGTCTGCTCTGTTGGTGAGCTGCCATGCCATAACAAAAAGCTGCAGAGGGGAGGGGCAAAAGGCTGGAACCAAAAAAACCGGCCATTTAAATTTTTTTAAGGTAGTTGGGGCCATTTTGGACAGAGACTGATAAGTGTAAGGCATTAAAACATGAGGCAGGAGTGATAGGTCTGGATGGCTTGGCTCTCATGGTCAAGGCCGTGAGAACACCCGCAAAAACCGTGGCACCTCAAGCCTACAATGAGACCGGCTCCCCGTAAAGGTGAGATGCAGATGGCACGAACACCCAGGCCCTATGAAAAAGTGTCCGATTTCATAGGGGGGGTGCTATAACCTGGCTGAACCGACTCGAGCCTCCGACGGGAGAGGGACTCCGGCGGGTCCCAGCAGTCTACAGTCGGCGGTGGTGGCGGCGGGTCAGACATATAAACACAGGAAATAGCCATATAAGAATTTATTAACAAGGAGAGAAAGAAATAAAGGGAAAGAGAGAGAGAGAGAGAGAGAGAGAGAGAGAGAGAGAGAGAGAGAGGAGAGAGGCAAAAGCCCCGTGTGAGAGGAAAAGCAGAAAGAGAAGGGGGGAAGCAGAGAAGTGGGGAGAGAGGCAGAAGCGAAGCTACTTCTCTGAGAGGAAGATGGAAAAGAGAGTGAGTTCAGGCCTGAAGCTGAAGATCAGCCTGCCTCAGCGGATGGGGAGGGGAATAGGTGTGGCTTGTCTCTTAAAGGGACCAAAACCATAACACCTAGGTCTCCAGCCAAGGCTAAACAGCTTTACACACAAGCAGATTCCCTCTGGTGGAGACAGCCTCAAATGCAACTAGAGTAGCTGGTTTCCCCCTTAGTGGCCATACCATTATTACTTGAGTGGGCATATTGCTTTTCAGGTCTGTTTGTAGCACATAGGGTCCACAGTTCAGTAAGCCAGTTGATGACTTTTCTCCCTCTGAGCTTGCATAGCACATGGAGTACTATGGAAGGTAGCCAGCAGGGAGGAAACTTTTACCTCGGTTCCAACAGGATTTCTCTCAAAGCATATCAAGTTTTCAGCGGCAGGATCTTCACATCTACTTTGGGTGTAAGCACATTGACCATGATGAACTTTTCAGTGTACATTCAGTGTACCTGCTGACCTCTAACATTAGACAGTGAACAAAGAAACCTCCCTGGCTCAGCCTCACCCTACAAGGGTTACCTACCAGCCACTTATTCTGGCTCCTACATACATTGGTAGCAATGACTCTTTGCACTCTGGTGTCCTGTAAAGACCTCACATTCAGGTAGGTCATTTCTATAGGTTCCAGGTACTCTGGGGTGTTAGGTCAATAGTGTATGAATGTGGAGGCCTATTTCCATGTTGACAAAAGGTCAGAGAGTTGGAACTTACAAGGTTGTTGTGCTTCTACCTCAATCAAAGGCCCCACCTAGCTAGTGTTCAGAGAGTTCTGCTCTCTCAAGGGTATTGTCAACAGGTGTGGCTAATAGCCAGACCTTGTGCTCCAGGAATAGAGAAGTAGATCTGTTCCTACCTCAAACAAAAGTCTAAGGATCCAACTAAGTTTCACTTCCCTTTATGGAGATAACTTGGGATTCCCTCCAGGGAGTAGTTTGCCTACGGAATGTTTTGGTTTAGGGTGCGAGCATGACTTAGTGACTTGTTTGGTTCTATCAACAGAATGTTTAACTATGAATGTTAATTTCCTTGTATCATGTTAATACAGTCTTTTGTCTCACTCCTACCTTTTGGGGTCTAGGGTATTTTAAGCAATTGGAAATTAAATGCGGGTAAATTTTTAGTACTCACTAGAATTCACTCCCGATACTATCCTATATGTTTCTCTGTTTTATTATTTTCATTCATGTCTTCATATTGTTTACTATATTTCTAAATCCTCATGCCCTTGTGTATTTTTGTCAAGGCTGACCCCTGACAAATGGCGCCCAATGTGGGGCAGTCTGTAGGGCGGTCAGCTGACATATGACAGAACCCACACCTTCCTAGGTTCCAGTCCTGCTGTGGCCTGCCCAGAAGTTGACAAGAAGGGTTCATTGCTCCAGCCCTGGTGGCCCATAACCTCTGGACTAATATGCACCATCTGCAGGCTCAACAGAGGTCTAAAGATCCTGCTTTTTCCTGCCTGCTGCACCAACTGGAAGCCCATTTTTTTATTATGTCACTATATGTATATCTGTGTGTTGATATATGCACATGAGTGTGGTACCTTTGGTCAAAAAGAGAGTGTTGAATCCCCTGGAACTAGAGTTACGGGTAGTTGTGAGTCAGCCATTGTGGGTGCTGAGAAATGAACTTGGGTTCTCTATAGGAGCAGTTTATGCTCTTATACACTAAGTCATCATCTCTCCAACCCCTAGCTGGGTAATTCTTATGTGTAAATGCTGTAGCCATTGGCTAAGCAACTGTCTATGCTGCAGCATCCTCTGATCCTCTTCCTCTTCTCCCTACCCCCTTCTTCAGAGCCTCCTTCCTCTTTTGTCTCCTCTTTCCCCTCCTCCTTCATCTCCTTCTTGTTCTTTTTGTTGTTTTGAGATGGTTATACTCTCAGGATAGCCCCAGACTCATCATCTAGTTAATTGTCCTTAGAACTCCTAATCTTTCTGCATCAACCTCTGAAGTGCTGGCACTACAGATGTATGCCTGAC
Source organism: Microtus pennsylvanicus (assembly GCF_037038515.1). Taxonomy (NCBI): domain Eukaryota; kingdom Metazoa; phylum Chordata; class Mammalia; order Rodentia; family Cricetidae; genus Microtus; species Microtus pennsylvanicus. The sequence continues at coordinate 20,593,318 of NC_134588.1, forward strand.
CTCTGTGGTTTCTATTTTAGGGTTTGTCTCAAAAAGTAGAGTGCTGAAAGTTGGGTACCATAGTCTGTACTACCTACTAAAGACACAGAAGTAGGAGGAGCCTTTGAAGCCTAGAGTGTGAAGCTAGTCTAATGTAGCAAGACTCTACCTCAAAAGTTAATTATAAATAAACAAATATCCTAATTTACTTTAATAAAGCATTCTCTTTTTTTATTTTTAAAATTTATTTTACACACCAACCACAGTTCCCTCTCTCCTGCTCCCATCTACCCACTCCCTATCCACTCCTCCCTCTCCATTCAGAAAGGGGCAGGCCTCCCACGGTGTGAACAAAACTAGGCGCATCAAGTTGAGGCAGACCCAAGCTCCTCCCCCTGTATCAAAGCTGTGCAAGGTAATCCAGCATGGAGAACAGGTTCCCAAACAGCTAAGTGCCAGGGACAGGTCCTGCTTTCATTGGTAGGAACTTCACAGTCAGATCAAGCTACACAACTATCATACACATGCAGGGTCTAGGTGAGTCCCATGCAAGCTCCCTAAGTCCAGAGTCCCTGAGCTCCCAGGAACTCAGGTCAGCTGTCTCTGTGGGTCCCGTCCCTCCCCACTCTACCCCCCACCCCCGTCATGATTGACTCCCCCCCCCCCCCCCCCCCCGCCGCCTCTTCCTGCTCATATAATCCCTCCTCCCTTTCCTCAGCAGGACCAGTGCTTGACTGTGGAGCTCTGCTTCTGCTTCCACCAGTTACTGGATAAAGGCTCCATGATGACAATTAGGGTAGTCATCAATCTGAATTCAGTAGATGGCCCAGTTCAGGGACCCTTTCCACTATTGCTAGGAATCTTAGCTGGGGTCATCCATGAGAATTCCTGGGAGTTTTCCTGGCACCCAGTTTCTCCCTAACCCCAAAATTCCCCCCTCCACACCCACCAGTCAAGCAGTCTTTTTCATTACTGTCCTGCTTTGTCCTGCTCTCAACCTGCCTCCCTCACCCAGTCGGCCCAACCAGATCTCTCATGTTCCCATCCTGCCTCCACCCCTATCTCATTCCTGAGTTTCCCCAGGAGTCGGCTTCTATCTCCACCTCCCAGGGAAAGAGTCCCCCTTTGAACCCTCCTTGTTGATAAAGCATTCTTAACAAAAACAATTTGGAGTGGGGGCAGGGAATTTATTTCAGTTTACGTACAGATACAGTCCATCGTGGAGGGAAGTTAGGGCAAGAGCTCAAGGCAGGAACCTGGAGGCAACCGCCACAGAAGAGTCCCTTTTACTGGTTTGTTCCTAGACTAGTACAGTGCAGATGCACCTATAGAAGGATGGTACCACTCAGTGGGCTGGACCCCCCAACATCAATTGGCAGTCAAGAAAATGCCCCACAGACCAGTGATGGACGCAATTCTTCAGCTGAGGGTCCCTCTTCCCAAGTGTGTCAAGTTCACAAGTAAGATTAGCTATCACAATAAATAAATAAGGGAAGGAGGGGGAGAGTGAGGAAGGCAGACAGACTGGCTGGCCCTGTGATCTTAGAGATCGCATTGTAGACCTTTAGAAACAGCAGGGAGACCAACAAACTGGCGTTGTAGGTAAAGACACTTGCTGCCAGGCAGTGAAGGAAGAGAACTGACTCTTAAAGTTGTCTTCCGAGCTCCGTAGTTCACCACGGCACGCACAAATAAGTAAATGCCAAGAAAAGTGCTAGAAAAAGTTGGGGACAAGTCCCATTCAAACAGCAGCTAATGACCTTTCCAGCATTGGCCTGTAGTTAGTTTTCCAAGTCTTAACAGAATCTCTGAACTCTGTTTTCAGTCTTCTTCTTTTATTCTCCCACAGAATTTAAATCCTGTTATTACAGTATCTCAAATTACGGTCCCAATGGAGACAGTGTGTTTGTGTTTTGGTTTGGGCTTTTTTTTTGGCATATGGCAGCTGCACATGTGTGCACATGGAAGCCTGAATTCACAGTAGATGTCACTATCTACCTTAGGTTTTGAAATTTTTACCTATTCATTTATCTTTCTGTGTATGTGCTTGCCATAGCACTCCTGTGGAGGTCAGAGGTTAAGCTGTGGGAGTCTCTGCTTTTCTATCACAGATCCCAGAAATTATACTCAAGTATAGTACGAATTCTAATTGTTTGTAATAATAAAACCTCAGAGTCAGCTATCAGGAGGTGAAAGCTGAAGGATCAGAGAAGCAGAGCAGCCAGCCTCTAGAGTGCTCACCTCTACCAATGCTCAGACCAAAGGGGCGATCCTGTCCTCAGACTGACTGCTTCAGACTGCTGCCTCAGACTACAGTGAACTCCTCTCTCTTCCTGTCTTCTATTCCTCTCTCTGCCCAGCCATATCACTCCTGTCCCTGTCTCCCTAGTGCTGGGAGTAAAGGCGTGTGGTCCCAAGTGCTGGGATCACCTTTGTGTGAGCTCTGTTTCTCTTTGAGACTGGATCAATTTCAGGTAGCTCAGGGTGGCCTTGAACTAACAGATCCACTTGCCTCTGTCTCCGGAGTCCTGGGAATAAAGGTGTGTACTTACTGCTGCCTGGCCTCACGGCTTAGCTCTGCACTCTGACCTTGAGGCAAACTTTATTTGTTAAAACTTAAACAAGTATCACCACACTCAAGTGTTGTCTAGAAAAGTGCCTGGTTAATGATAAACTCCAAGGACAACAAAACAGATACAAGGAGAGCTTGGGTGGATGTGTCTAGGAGCTTGTGTGTGTGTGTGGGGGGGGGGGTCCTTCAGTATGTGTTGGGCATCTATGCTTCTTCTTTAAGTAAATTTAAAAGTGTTTATTAAGATACTGGCTTCTGTCAGCCTGGTATAATTAATTCTTCACATTAAACTGGTTTTTGTTTGGCAGCTGATGGATAGGACTCCTTGTCTTAGTAGAAGTGAGCTCACAAGGTTAAGTGAAAATGTTCTCAGAGGTGTCCGGCCTTGTCTCAGGAAGAATGCTAATGTCCACTTTGATATCAATCATGCAGGGCCAATTTGGGGTTGGAACTTTCTAGAAGCCACTTTTCTCATCAGATCTATAGCACCCATCTTTAACATACCTGCCAAATAAATAAAGCCTCCCTAAAGGACACAGAAGCCAATTAGGAAACAATATTCTCTATAATCTTATTAGCAAATTAATTGAAGGCCATCATCATTCTAAGCGCTATTGGTCACTGTCATTTCTTCCTATTATCCCTTTGAAGTAGGCTTTGATAGCAGGTAATGTTTCCAGAATTTGCAGACATAAGAGATCAATATTTTCTGATGTTTGTGGACTTAACTTATGCCGTGAAATATTGTACAATATTGTATGCTGTGTTTTTAATAGTGATGGGGCAGTTTATAGGATTTAAAGTTAGAGCTTATATATTCTATAGTAGTAATAGATGTCTTGGTATCCTCAGAATTCCATCTAGGTAGTTACAGCCCATATTCTCTCTCTCTCTCTCTCTCTCTCTCTCTCTCTCTCTCTCTCTCTCTCTCTCATTTGTGTTGTGTTGTGTATATGAGTGTAGGTTTGCACATGCCATAGTGTGTATGTGGAAACAAGAGACAATTTTGGGTGTCCGTCCGTCCCTTAAACCTTCTTTGAGATAGAGTCTCCATTGCTCACTGTATATTATCACAAAGGCTGACCCTAGCCCCCCAGGTCAAAGGTCCATTTCCGAAAGCTTTTGATTCCATATTTCTCTTTAAGAGCATCAGCTCTATTTCCCTGAGTAAGAATTAATAGTATCATGCTCCACGAGACTACTGTACAGACACGGGAAAATGTCCTTTAAATCTCAAGTATATTTAAGGGCTCATTATAAATTTGAAGCAAACAATGACCCTAGGAACTTTCTGTTATTTTAATTGGAAGCTTCTGTTTCACTGGTGGAGACAAAGATTGCCTAATGATTAGAGTAATTTTACCAAAATTCATAGTTGCTTACCTTGTTTTTATTCTGATTTTTTTTATCATCTAAAAACTTGTGGTTTATATACCTTCAAAGTTAAACACCATTTTAACACTACCACATTAAAAAGTAATGCTTAAAATGTTCCTATGATCAGTAGACATTTGTTATCAGACTACCAAGAGCTGAAAACACTGCATGCGTGCATGCGTTTGCATGTGCGTGTGTATGTGTGCGTACTTGAGCATGCAGGTATGCAAATGCAAGGACACAAGGACACAAGTGCGCAGGACAACTTTCCAGAGTCTGTTCTTGCCTTCCAGTGGTGGAAAGCCCTGCTGTGCTGCATATTCCAGACTAACTAGCCCAGAAGCTTCTAGGCTATTCTATCTTTGCTCCCATCTTGCCATGGGAGTGTGGAGATTATAGATGTTGCCACCACGTCCAGATCTGAATGTGGATTCAAGGGACTGAGCTCAGGCCACCAGGCTTGCACAGCTAGCACTTCTATCCAATGAGACATGTTCCCAGATCCCTTGGGGTATATCTCAGAAGGAAAGACTAGATGTGAACATTAACGAGTACTCTCTGGGTGGACATATTTAACATAATGTCAGCGAAATGGCAACGAGAGCATTTAATTTATGACCTAAATGTGATTGGAGTTTTGAGACAAAAATTTAGTGCGGAGAAGGCATTTCCTTCATGCTTTTTCAAAAATCACATTTATTTATTTACATATTAATTGGGGGTGGGAGCACACACATGCTAGAGCACACAATGAGCATGCACGAGGCGGGTAGGGGACAACTTGCGGAGGTTGGATTATAGTTACTTGATGTTTTTGATATTGAAGAGGCAATTGCTCTGTTTGTTTTTTGTATCTCGGTAAAGCAGTCTTTTGCCTTCTTCACCCTCCCCTTTGGGTTGGGGTCTATAAGCATATGGAAGATAACTACGGGCGAATTCAGTATCCACTGGGTTGCCCGCCTGACACTATTCTGTATCTCTGTATATTTCTTTTGTATCTTTGTTTGGTCTACCTGACATTTCTAATCCACACACCCCTACACTGGAACATACAAACCTGTCGACGTTGGACCCCAAAATTCTGGTTGCCAGTCTTGGGGACAAGCACTTTTAGCGCCAGCCTCCTGCACAAGCTTTTATGCTTAGAAAAGTAAAACACTGAATTCTTCACCAGTTTTTAAATTGTGAGCTTTACTTTTTAATTTCATTTCATATGTGGTTTCTTTCTGACAGTCAGCTACTTTTATGAACTTGTGCTTAGATCCTTGTATCCTGAATGCTGTTTGATATTTCTCTACTGGTTTTTCTTGGAACTAGTGCCCCCCCCCACACACACCCAGAACAGGGTTTCTCTGGGTAGCCCTGGCTGTCCTGGACTTCTGTAGATCAGGCTGGCCTTGAACTCAGATTATCTGACTGCCTCTTGAGTGCTGGGACTAAAGGTGTGCTCCACCGTTGCCTGGCTCCTCTTAACTAGTTTTAGTAATGAGAAGTAACAATAGTTAGTTTTGAGTAGATTCAGTGATTTTGGTTGGTCCTTACAAGGCAGGCAGAAAATTTGTGTCCCAATGAATTGTGTGTGTGCATGTATGTGAAAGAGAGAGAGGAGGTATGTATGTGATGTATATGTGAGTGGGTGCCTTGTATGTATATATATGTATATTTATTGAGAGTAGAGGGGGATATTGGTTGTCTTTTAAAATAATTTTTACTTTCCTTTGATAATTTTATTCATACATTAATTTATTTTATTCACCCCCCATTCCCCATTACCTCCTTCTAGAACATTCTCTTCCCAACACATCTTTGTCCTATTTTCATGTTTTCTTTCTTTCTCTCTCTTCCTTCCTTTCCTTCCTTCTTTTTTTTTGTTTTTATTTATTTATTTTTTTTGTATGGATTCTTTTTTATTTTTAGTTCTTTTACTTCCTTTTTTTCTTTTTTAACTAACCCACTGAGTTTAATTAGAGCTGCTTGCATGAGCGTGGGGGGGGGGGGGTTCTTTACCTGAGCAGGGGCAACTTACCAGTGGCTACACCAATGAAGGAAGTGACACCTCTTCCCCATCAATTGCCAGCAGCTAGAGGGGAGGGCCAAGGAGGCCTCCTCAGTTGGTGCTAGAACACTGATTGGCTAGATCTGTGCAGGTAGACAAAGTGCTGCAGTTGTTGAGAGAAACCAGCCTGTCATGTCCAGATCCTGCTATTATTTTAACTGTCACGATTTTGAATTTATAGCCTGAAAAATAATAGCTGCTCAAAACAAAACAAAATAAAATAAACAAAAAATCAGGCTAAAACGCTGTCAGATGTTCTCGTTTTTTAATTTGCTAAAAGGGAAAAGGAATCACAATTGGCTCCTTTTGCCCTGCGCTAGACCCACAACATTGTTAACACGGGTGAGAGCATCTGTGATGGAACATGTCCTGGATCATTCTTTCTCAATTGAAAAATGCCCTAACAGACTGACTTGTGGGCAAGCCTGTGGGGCATTTTCTTGATCAATGATTGATGTGGGAGAGTCCAAACTACTACGAGTGGTGCCACCCCTGGGCAGGTGGTCCTTGAGTGTTTAAGAAAGCAGACTGAGCAAGCCATGGTGAGCAAGCCGGTAAGCAGCACTCCTCCATAGAGTCTGCTTCAGTTCCAGCCTCCAGCTTTCTGCCCTGCTTGAGTTCCTGAGAGACTGTGATGCAGAGCTTAAAGCTAAACTAAACCTTTACTCCCAAAGTTATTTCTGCTCATAGTGTTTATTATAGCAACAGACACCCTAAGACAGAAACTGTGGGCAAATCATTAATTGAGTTTGGAGACATACAAGATTTAAGAATTTGTGTCTATCCAGAAGAGTGTCCTTATCTACTGACTTCTAGGGATACCGAGGATGCTGGGAATTGAACCCAGGGTCTTGTGCATGCTAGGCAAGCACTCTGCCACTGAGCTATATCCTTAACCAGTGCTGGGTACCTGCAGAAAGATCACCAGTGAAGACAGTGAGAGAATATTTCTGTACTAGCACTTGAAATGGTTCCTTTTGAGCTGGAAAGATGGCTTAGCTATTAAGAATACTTGCTTTTGTAAATCATGAGGATCAGAGTTCAGATCCCATCAGCCACAAATAAACTGGGAGTTTGGTCAATGTCTGTTATCTCAACTTCAAGGAGGGTAGAGACAGGAAGATCACTAGGACTTGCTGGTGTCAACCTAGCCAAGATGCAAGCCCAGGCTCAAGGAGGTAGCAAGGTGATGGAAGTGGGCACATGGTGTCCTTTCTGACCGCTGTGTGCATGCATAGGTGTAATTCACACACACACACACACACACACACACACACACACACACACTCAGAGAGAGAGAGAGAGAGAGAGACAGAGACAGAGAGGAATACTTTTAAAAATCCCCCTTTTAAAACCTGAGCAAAGAGGCTATACCAAATGCAAATAGGACATTAAAATGTTAATTCATTTTATTTGCATAACTTAAAATATCTGGTAAAAGCAAAAAGTGAGTTAAATAAATGCCAGAATAGAATTTAGGGTAATAGTTTACCTATCACAATCTAAAGCAGACCTCTATGTTTAAATTAGCATTGGAGGTTAGCCAGTTCTTGTATGGGATGTTGTATGTTCAGATTATTTTTATTTCTGTGTATGTGTGCATGCCACATGTCTGTGGAGGCCAGAAGCAGGTATCACATCCCCTGGAATTAGAGTTACAGGCAGTTATGAGTCCCCCAGTGTGGGTGCTGGGAACCAAATCTGGATCTCATGACTGAATATCAAGCTCTTAATTACTGAACAGTCTTTCCAGGCCCTCCTCATGATGGTTTCTGTGAAGGTTTGTCTTAATGGAGGAAACATCTCAGATTTACTATAGATCCGTTTATGTGTTCATGTGTGTAGAGATATGTGTTGATGCCAGAGGCGTCATTCTTAATTGCCATGTGGTTTGAATAACAAGTTTCTCCAATAGAGTCAGGGATTTGAGCACTTGGTTCCCAATCAGTGGTGATGCCTGGGGAGGATTAGATGATGGGGCATCACTGGGAATGGGCTTTGCAGTTTAAAAAGCCTCTGCACTTCCTTTTCTCTCTCTCTCTCCTTCCTGCTTGGAGTTCGAGACCTGAGCTCTCAGTGGCTCTCTGTCCTTCTACTTGTCACATCACATCATATCATGCCTGCTGCCAAGCTTCCCTGTCAAACTTCCCTGTCCCTGTTCCCTTCCCTCTGGAACCATGAAACCAAATGACCCCTTCTGGCTTCAAGCTGCCTTGCTCATGGCGTCATCACAGGGACAGAGAAAGAACTAATCCATCCACCCTACTGGATTTTTTTTTTTGACAGGGTTTTTCTGTAGCTTTGGAGCCTGCCCTGGAACTTGTAGACCAGCCATGCCTTGAACTGAACTCACAGACATCTGCCTGCCTCTGCCTCCTGAGTGCTGGGATTAAGGCCTGCACTACCGTCACCTGGCTTCCTTCTGGTTTTTGACACAGGGTTTCCCACTTACCTGAAATTCACCATGTAGGCTTGGCTAGCTGCCTCCTGTGTCCTTTCTGTGCACCTGCATGCATATTCTTAGTCCCTGTAGCCAGTACATTAAAGCTGATGTTATATATATAATATATACATATATATATATTATATATATGAAAGCATTTATAGTGACTCGTATACTTATATAAGACCAGCTCATTTTTCTGACCAAGTGTTTCACTTTATCTGATAGGTCTCTATCAAGTGGTATAGGAGTTATAAGCAGATATTCCCAAGGACAGTGATAGGACAGAAATCAAATCAACCCAATAAAGCAAACAGAAGGCCCAAAGTACAAAGTAGGAAGACATTTATGATAAATTAAGCAATTGTTTTAGATGTATATTTCCTTGATGTACATTTCTTTAAGGCAGATTTTGTTAACTTTACTATAAATCTTAATAACTTTATTCTTCTACTTAATAAAACTATCAGTTTTTAAGTCTGGAGTATATACGTTTAAACAAAATTATAAGAATAATCCTAGGGACTGTGGAGGTGACTCAGCAGTTAAAATTCTTGCCATGTTTGCAGGAGGACTGGAGTTCAGATCCCCAGAACTCCTGTAAATTCTGGTGGGTGTGGTGGCCTGCCTGTAATCCCAGAGAAGGTAGAGATGGGATCTTTAGAGCATGCAGATAACAACATTAGCCTATCAGCAAGCTCTGGGTTTGATTTAGAGACCTGCCTCAGTGAAAAAAGTGGAAGGATTATCAACAGCACCCTTGGCCTTCAGCATTGTAAGCCTAGAGGCAGCATAACAAGTGGAAATTTTAAACAATCAAGTTAGTCTTGGGAAGGTCTCATCCCACCTCAGGGCAAGGCCATTCTAGGCAGTTCTCCCTCTGACAGCGGAGTAGCTCACTATTTTATTGTGTAGGTAGGAGCCAGGTTTCCACCCAGAAAACAAAACTTACATTTTAAATGCAGGGAATTTAAAACCAAATTTGAAAGGTGGAGACTGCTTAGTCAGTAAAGTGCTTGTCACGGCAGCCTGCAGACCCGTGTTTGATTCCCAGAACAGTGGTGGTGCTTACTCCTGCCTCCAGAGAGAGGTGGGTAGAGATAGGAGAATCCCTGCAATCCATCAGTCTAGCCCACTCACCAAGCTCCAGGTCCCTGAGAGAGACCCCATCTCAAAACTCAAGGTGGGGATGGCGACATAGCTCAGCAGGCCAAGGCACTTGCCATCAAGCCTGACTACCTGAGGTCAAGCTCAGGACCCCACATGGTAGGAAGTCGCTGCTTCCTACAGGTTGTCCATCCTCTGGCCTTCACATTCCGCTATGACACTAGGAATGCATGTTCGCATACATAAATAAGTGTGGCAAAAATGTTCTAATTAAAAATAAGTTAAATCAAGGTGGATAGTACTTAAGGAACTAGAGACTTGGGCAAAGCTTGAGGCAAAGGGAATGAGTGAGGATGTGTGTTGTGCTTTCCTGTCGCTTTAAGGGACAAGCCACGCCCACTTTCATTACCTCTGACCTGCCCGCCGCCATCTTGGGCCCTTCCTTTTCTGCTTCCTTGACATGCGTGCTTTTTATTATAAGGAAGACCTGGGAATGTTATGGTTTTGGTCCCTTTAAGAGACAAGCCACACCCATTCCCCTCCCCATCCGCTGAGGCAGGCTGATCTTCAGCTTCCGGCCTGAGCTCGTTCTCTTTTCCATCTTCCTCTCGGAGAGGCAGCTTTGCTTCTGCCTCTCTCCCCACTTCTCTGCTTCCCCCCTTCTCTGTCTCTCTCTCCTCTCTCTCTCTCTCTCTCTCTCTCTCTCTCTCTCTCTCTCTCTCTCTCTCTCTCTCTCTCCCCCTCTCTCGCTGTCCCCCCTTTCACCCTTCCTCCTCCATAACCCCCTGAATAAACATTCAACCTCACCCTGCATGTCTTGTCTATCCATGTTTCTGTCTTCTGCCCGCCTGCCATGTGTCTCCCTGCCTGGGACCAGCCACTGCTCAGGGACCAGCAGCCGTCTCTGCCTGGGGCCCACTGCCTGCCACCACATGGCCCGCCGCCACCATTTGGGACCTACAACATTTCTGCTGCCTACTGCTGCGGGGATCTTGGAGCATTTTTTTAAAAAAGAACAACGTGTGTCTTTTCTCTCTGCCGGTGACCCATGGTAGCAGGATCTACTGGAAAGCCAGCCTGCACAGGAGCATGGGACATACAGCCTTTGGGTAACAACTCCCCAGGTTAGAGGGGAATAGGGAGAGATCTATGGCCAAACAGACCCAGCATTGTCCCAGGCAGTGATGGTAGGCTGGAAATGGGGACTGCTTACCTTTAGAAGTGTCCCAGACAATGGCTCAGTAAAAAAATTGCCTGGGATTCAGAAGGGTTTGGTCCACCGGAAGTGCGCTCCAGGAAGAGGAGCTGGAGAGACTTCCAGTCCAAGTCTCTCTCTCTCACCTGCCACCCCTCTTCCTCTTCTTGTTCTCCACCTTCCTTCTTCTCTTTTCCTCCCCTCCCCCACGACCGTCTCAAAAGGACACGAGAGGGACAGTGTTGCCTCTTTAAAACCAAGCAAATATGAAACAGGGAAGTATTTTTAGTGCCTGAGAAGACCATGAAGGAGGGATTTGGTTGATATTCACAGGAAATCAGAACCAGATAAATGCTTGCTGCACAGCATGGGGACCTGAATTTGATCCCTGAAACCCATATATGGAGTAGAAGCTGGGAACTAACTGCACGATTGTCCTCTGACCTCTAAAGCACCCTAGTATAATAGTCTGCTCTGTCCCTTTAAGAGAAAGCCACTCCCCCTCCCCCATCCCTCTCCCCAGGCAAGCTGATCTTCAGCTTCCAGTCCAAGTCCCTTCTCTTTTCAGTCTCTCCCCAAAGAGGCAACTTCTGCCTCACTCCATTCTTCCCACTCCCCCCTCTGTTTCTCTCTGCTCTTCCCCCTTCTTCCTTTTTTTTCTTTTTCTTTTTATGTATACAGTTAGCCAGAAGAGGGCACCAGACCTCATTACAGATGGTTGTGGGCCACCATGTGGTTGCTGGGAATTGAACTCAGGACCTTTGGAAGAGCAGGCAATGCTCTTAACCACTGAGCCATCTCTCCAGTTCTTCCCCCTTCTTCCTTACATCCTTTCCCCTTCCCTTCCATAACCCACTAAATAAATGTCCAACCTCACTCTGCATGGCATGCCTATCCATGTCTCTATCTCTTGCCCAGGCAGCCGAATGTCTCCCTGCCCGGGACCAGCCACCTTCGGAGACCTGTGGCATGGTCTTGTGGCGTGCCCATCTGTCTGTGTCTCCTCGTGGGACTTGGTGCCCCTCGTGGCCCACTGCCACCACTTGGGAACTGCGCTGTCCCTGCCTGGGACTGGCTGCTCTTGGGGCCCACTGCCCACTGCCTCAGCTTGGGGCAGCGTTTCTGCTGCTGCAGACACTCGGGGATCCGCAGCATTTTACTTAATCCATTACATACAGTCTTTGTACCCACACACATATCAGACACGCCACTCAGCTTTACAGACACTTATTGCACCATCATTTAGTTTAAATTGACATTAAAAGGAAACATCAGGTTAGAGCCACAGATGGCGCTAGAGAGATGGCTCAGCAGTTAGGAGTGTTCATTGCTCTTTTTTGTTTGTTTGCTTGTTTATTTTTTTTGTGGTTGTTTTTTGAGACAGGATTTCTCAGTAGCTATGGAGCCATTCCTGGAACTCCCTCTAGTAGACCAGGCTGGCCTTGAACTCACAGAGATCCACCTGCCTCTGCTGGATTTGCTCTTAGAGAGGACCCAAGGTTTGGTTATCAGGGCTCACAACCATCTGAAGCTCGAGTTTCAAGGGCTCTAATGCCGTCTTCTGGCTTCTGTGGGCACCAGGCATATACATAGTACACATAAATACATATAGACACACAAAATAAGAATAAAAAAAATCTAGCCACATAGACCTAAATCACCTCCAAAGCTAAGAGGAGCTAAAATATACATGGGTTGCTTTTATAAAGACTAGGAAAAAAACCTAAAAGGCAAGTTGTTGTAACTTCAACAACAACAACAAAAATATCACAGCGTGTTTTTATTAAAATAGACAGTCAACAATAGGGCCTCACCCAGCCATCTTAGATCACAGAATGAAGAGGACAGACCACACAGATACATGTGTTTAAATTTACTTACAGGAAATTATCTCTCACTTCAAGTCCTGCTGGATGCTTGTGTCTCCTAGATTGACTTAATGAGAGTTACAAAGCAAAAGATAACAAAAGCTGATCCCACAGTTAAGCCGGAATGTCTGTTTGTGACTCCTGGTTCACCCTGGCATTACACGAAATGATTCACGCCCTCTACACAGAAAGAACATTTTAAACATGAGGACATTTTAAACTGAGCGTGGACTGTTGTGGCTTGAGTATGCATTGTCCCCCAGAGGTTCACATGTTTGAGCACTTGGTGCCCACTGTTTGGGAAGGCTGTAGAGTCTTTAGGGAGTGGAGCCTCACCGGGGAAAGTGGGTCCCATTTCACATTCACCCTTTGCTTCCTGAATGTGAACGCAATGGGACCAGCCAGGCCTGCCAGGAAGCCTTCCCTGCTTGCGTTCACGCCTTCTTTACCAGGATGGACTCTACCCCCAGAACTGTGAGCCCAAATCAATCCTTCCTCCCTTAAGTCGCCCTTGTTGGGGTTTTGTATCACAGCAGAGGACAAGAGACTAAGATACAGTCTAATTAAATCTTCTTTAATATTCAGCAATGTCTTGCTTTTTTTGCGGTCTTGTACAGAGATATTTCCATCCCAGACAACATGGCTTAAAAAAACGCTGATTTAGTGATTGACAGAAAGCCGGATGTCTTTCTGTTGTGTGTGTCATTTGAGGTTTTGACAGTAGAAATGCCGCTCCTGAGATAATGAGGAATCTGAAGAGCCGATCCATTTCCCCTGCACTCTCAGCAGGCCGGGAGTGCTCCGCAAGCGACTCTCGGGCCCTGATATGTACAAAGCATCCTTAGCTCGCAGTAAAATGCCACGTAGCAGAATACTGAGGAGCAGTCCGAAAGCAACATCTCCAATCCTCTTCTAATGGATTCAGAAATAGCTGAAGCAGCTTCGCAATTAAGGCCAGGATGTCTGGGTTCGTAGAAGATGGAGGAAGTAAAAACTGACTCAGCTGCTGGCCGTTGAGAATGAGGCACCTTTTGCTTTGGCATTTCCTATGCATTTGTTTTTTAAAGCAGAATTACAATTAGTTGAGTGTGAAGCATAAGTGGAGGTGTACCTTTTCTTAAATGTAAAAACTTAGGTTAGATAATTTGGTCCCAAATGGAAAAATCATTGTCCCATTGTCCTTAAAGTAAAAGGTCGGCTAATTAAGAAATATGATACAAAGGCATGAAAGAGGTCTCTGGTATTCCTGGTGCACACAGAACTAACCTCTGCTCTGGTTTTCCTGTTGGTACCCATTAAATTTGGACTGATGGGCCAAATAGATGGCTCACTGGGTAGAGAAACTTGCCGCCAAATCTGATGGCCTCAGTTTGACTTGTAAGACCCACATGGGAGAAGAAGAGACTCCCACAGGCTGTTCTCTGATGGTCAGAGTGTTTCATGACACGCATAGCCACACATAATTAATTTTAAAATTAAATTTTAAAGAAGACTTGGAAGAATTAAGGAAAAGGAAGAGATAAAGGTGAAGAAAAAAGGTTATTTATGGCAGATGACATATGTAAATGGGGTAAGAAAGGGAAAGAAACACACACACACATACCCACACAGAAAGAGAAGAGTGAGAAAGAGATACTGAACCTTGAGTTATATCTAACTTTATATCTGAGTTATATCTTTGCTATTATAAATAACATTACCAAAATCTCAATTCTGACTCCTTGATGAGTATGTTCAATGTTCTTTAAAATCTATCTGTATAAACATCATAAGTATTCTGAACAACAGTGTTGAGAAACGTAATTGAATTCAGCAAACCTGTGTGTGGATACCAACTATTTGAGAAGCTCTGGGAACACATCAACACAGGCTCCAATGTCAAGGGAAGTGTGCTCTCTGAGAGGAGCATGCTGTATAAACCACACTGAAATGACAAAATGAAGGGCTGGCACAGTTGCCTTTGGAGGAGATTCAGAGGATGGGGCATACTCAGCCCTCCAAGGGGTGGGGAAAGGCTTCATCCAGAAAGTGACATTGAAGTGGACTCGGAAGGTGAAGCTCAGTGTCTGAGAGGTGCAGAGGAACAGAAAGCAGGCAGTTTTGTAAAAGGGGACAGGTCTGTGAGAGCCGAGGGGAAAGGCAGTTTGGAACTGGAATAATGAAGTGTTGGGAGCTGTAGCGGTTAAAGCTGGCTAAACCTGAGAAGCTCTTGAGCCAGTGAAGAGGCAAGCCTCTGGGCATGCCCGTGAGGGGTTGTCTAGGTTACTTTAATTGAGGTGGAAGGACACGCCCCAGCTACGGGCAGCACCGTGTTCATGGGTCCTGGACTGAACTAAAAGGAGAAAGTGAGCTGAGCATCAGCACCCATCTCTCTGCTTCCCCACTGAGGATGCCGTGAGATCAACTGTCTGACCCTCCTGGCTCCAGGCCTTCCTCACCTTCATGGACTGCCCCTCAAACCAGGAGCCAAAACCAACCCTTTCTTGCTCTGGTATTTTCTTATAGCAACACAAAAATAATCGATGCACAAAGTAATAGAAAACAGTGTCGCAGGAGCACGCTGTGAGGTATTTGTGTCGCCCTAGGTAGAGTTAGTTTCAGTATCAAAGGCTTCTTGAAATGGCAGGGGTGCCTCAGTCTCCTTCCCCTGCATCCCGCACAGTCTCCTCTGCTCAGCCAGCAATTCTGTTCCTGGCGTCTGTTCTGGGCAAGCTGAGGAAGCCCCTGTGTCTCAGATGTCACCAACACTAGTGCAAAAGACAGTATGGACAAGTGTATCAGTGACTTCAATCAGGTACCCAAGTCACTGTTCCAAACATCTCAGTAGCCAAAGCCGAAGCTGGGCGTGGCCATACCTGTCCTCAGAGAGGAAGGAAGGCCAAATATATTGAATGATTTACTCAAAGCCTTAGCAACAAGAACGAGACTTTGCACTAATTCTTCACAGGGCTACACGCCGCAGGGAATTTCCATAGGAGATCACACGGTCTGGTAAAGCTGAAAACAAAAACAGACAACAATAACAACAAAAATCCAGACCAAGATAGCCAAGGTGTGTGTGTGTGTGTGTGTGAGAGAGAGAGAGAGAGAGAGAGAGAGAGAGAGAGAGAGAGAGAGAGAGAGAGGAGAGAGAGAGAGAGAGAGAGAGAGAGAGAGAGAGAGAGAGAGAGAGAGAGAGAGAGGGGGAGAGATAACTAATATATTTGTTGTAAATGTGGGTTCCAGCCCCTCAGAGGTCTCATTCCCACACCCCAGGAATCTGAAGTTTGAACAGGAAGTCAGCTGCCGAAACTAGGGCTCTGGGCTGTACAGCAGCAGCCTGCAGACGGGTGGTTTCTGGAGGAGTTCTGGTACAAAGAGCCAAGCGGAAGGGCCGCGATGGGAGCAAACAGCAGCAGCTGAGACGAAGAGCGTCACAGAATGTTCTTGCTCAAGGAAATAGCTTTCCACCCATGCCTGAGCACTCGACTCTAATTAAATGCGCAGGGCACAACAACAAAAGGGACATGAAAGCAGGGGCAGGGAGGGCTGGAGATGGTTGCAGTTCAGAGCACCGACTGCTCTAGACGCCCAGCAACCGTGTGTCAGGTGGCTCGTAACTGCGTGTATACACACACACACACACACACACACAAACACACACACACACACAATCTTAAAGAAAGGAAGAGAAGGACCCGTTGGGGGAAAGAAGTGGTTTACTGGAAGAGACAGGGAAAGATAACAGGGAACAGGGGAAGGATATGACGACAGAACTTTTATATATAAATAAGATTTTAAAAGAATAAATTAAATTAAATTAAAAAATGAAAAGACTACTGCAGCATCTTCACCTTTCACGGGAAGCGGTCCTCAAGGCTGAAGAGAAAAAGCTGTGCACTTGAGGCTAGGAAAAAAAAGTCCTAACCACGGGATTGACAGAAGAGTTCCATTTAAACGTATGCTTGCCTGTGGACAGCAGGGGGCGCTATGGCAGCACGGATGCTGCCGGTTGACTAAACCGCAGGATCCAGTGGGATGGGATTATTAACCCGACACACAGCACAGCATTTTGAGCGCTTCATTTATTACTTTTATAGCCATGAACCTTCAGAGGAGGAACTTTTAAGGTTTCTCTTTAATTATTAAGGCATATAGTTTTTTTCTGAAGTGCCAATTCCGATAGTCAAAAAGAAATTAATTTCACAGAGTTTAAGGGAATTATTACCCATTTATTGACTTCCCTTGAGGCATCTAGTGGAGATTAGCAAAGTGAGGAGAAAAGAACCAGGAAGGAGAAAAGTGCGTGGTGGTGACTGCAAGAAGGGATCTGCTGTGTCACCCTGGGGCCCTCCATATTTCATTTTAAGTTTTAAAAAATATACATATACACTTTTTGCTTAAGAAAACGTTGTTTTTTTTTTTTAAGATGTAAAAGACGCTTATGTTATGTGTATCTGCCAGAAGATGGCACCAGAGACCCTGGAGCTGGAGTTAAAGGCAGTTGTGAACAGCCCAAAGTGGGTGCTAGGCACTGACCCAGGTCCTCGGCAAGGGCCGCAGGACTTCTTAGCTGCTCATGCGCCTCTCTGGCATCTCCATTTAGTGTGCATGTGCTCCGGCACCCACTGCAGCCCAGAAGCCAAGTTTCAGGAGCCAGTTCCTTCCTTCCACCATGTGAGTCCTGAACTCAGCTCGTCAGACTTGTCAGCAAGCGCCTTGACCCACTGAGCTATCCTGCCCGCCCTGCTCTCTATTGTGTGCTGTCTAGTTGATTTCCGGACAGAGGGAGTGCTTTCATGTTTTTGTATCAGTAATAATGCACGAAAAACTTATTTTCAATGCCTCTGAATAAACCACATAACTCATCTTTTAATATTTGCCATTCTGAGAAGAAACTATGGAAGTCGGAGTAGTTTAAACATGCACCTCACTCCTGAGAGAATGAACACTTTTTCCCACTTAAATTTTGTTTGTATGGGCTCAGGGCTGTAGCTCAGCTGCTGCAGTGCTTGCCTGGCATGCACAAAGCCCTTGGCCTACGTGGAGGCCAAAGGAAAGTCTCACATGCGTTCCTTGGGTAGTATTCATCTTGTTTGTATGAAACTGTGCCTCTCACTGGTCCGGGACTCACTTAGCAGTCTGGGGAGGTCAATGAGCAAGACTCAGGGATTCCCTGCTGTGTCCACATCCTCAGCCTCTATATCTTGCGTTCTGAATGTGGGCTCTGGGGTCCCGAATTCAGGCCCTCTGTGCTCTTTACTGACTGAGCGATCTCCTCGGGCCTGCTTTGATGTTCCGCTGCAGCATCCTGGTGTGTTGAAGGGGCGTCTCAATGGGATTCTTGGTTTCTGTTGTTCTTTTACGCTCTTTAACTATGCTGTTTTGATTTTAGTGTTATCTTGATAGGGTCACTGGATGCACAGACAGACTATTAAATGTTTCTTTCAGGGTGTGCCGGCGAGGGCGTTCCCAGATGGGCACACGTCGGAATCAGCAGCCTGAGTGAAACCATGGGTCTCTCGAGGGGAGGTGGGGCCATCCAGTTAACTGAAGACTGAAGAAGAGCATGGGAGCAGAGGGGGCTCGGGCTAATTCTGCCTGACCCCTGGAGCAGAGGTATCCATCTCCACCTTCCCTGAGCACCCCCGGTTCCCAGGCCTTCAGACCTGGATCCTAACCTCCTCCACCAGCTCTCTGACAGGAGTCTAACCTCCTCCACCAGCTCTCTGACTGGAGTCTAACCTTCCCCATCAGCTCTCTGACTGGAGCCTAACCTTCTCCATCAGCTCTCTAACTGAACTCTAACCTTCTCCACCAGCTCTCTGACTCTTGATTTCACACTGGACTAAATTCCGCTTCTGAATCTTACAATCCAGCATGGGACCTAGCCTTCATCTTCAACACCTCATAATAAATTATGGATGCAAACACACGTTCTATCAGTTCTGTTTCTCTGAAACCCCAGATAATACAACAATAAACCTTTTTTTCCCCTGTGACGATGATCTGAACGTGAACTGTCCCCATTTGACAGTGTCTCCAGCTAGTGACACTGTTTTGAAAGGCTCTAGAACCTTTAGGTGGCAGAGCCTTACTGGAGGACTTGGGTCACTTGAAGTTTTGCAGCCCAGACCTACTTCCTGTCTGAAGATGCAACGTGACCAGCCAGCCCCTGCCCCTGTGGTGGTCTTTGTGTCTTCCCTGTTACAAGGGACTGTATTTCTTTGAACTGTAAGCTGGGACAAACCCTTCCTTTACCAAGTTGCTTCCTGTCAAGAATTTGGTCGCAGAAAGAGAAAAGTAACTAATTATGCTGTAAAATGAGACACTTAGTGTTTTAGGCAGCAAGGTCAGGGCTGATGCTACATCATCCAGCCAGGCAGCCTTGAAGACTGGGCTTGCATTTCTCTAATGACCAAGGAAGCTAAGCTCTTTCTCCTGGGCGTGTTTGCTATTCTTATGTCTTCCTAGGAAAAACACCTACTGAAGTTCTTTGATGGTTCCCAAATTCAGCTATCTTTTCGCTGTTGAGTTGTATCAATTCTGTGTATATTCTGAGTGCTGGTCTCCCTATACTCACAGGTTCAACTCATAGAGGTGACTGAGAGATGAGAGACCAATGCCATTAAAAGGAGGAGGGGACACACCACATTACGGGGCCACAGAAGAAATGGGGCACAGGGATGAGAGAGAGGAATAGATTGGAATTTTAGAGGCTTCTGCAGCCAAGGAGGGGCAGGGCAGAGCAAACAGCTGAGGGGCTAGCTTGAATAATTCCACTGGGTATGGGATGTAGGACTGATCCCCTAAGATGACTTAGGGTGATACTGGCTTAGGCAGGTGAATGGTGGCCCAACCTCGGTTTGCAGTTGAAAGGGAATTCCTGGAAAGTTGAGCGGCAAGAACAAGATGAATTCCTTGACTGCTCGTTCAGTCTCTGGTTCGTGGACGCACCGAACAGACTCACAGGATCGAAGCAAGCACAGAGCAGCACTAGACTGTGTGGTTTGAGAGACACCCCGACCAAAAGCAGCCAGGGAGGGAAAGGGTTTATTTCTGCTCACAGTTCCAGGCCTCAGTTCATCACTGAGGAGTCAAGACAGGAACTCAAGGAAAGCATGTGAAGGCAAACTTGCTTGCTGTTTCAACAGCTTTACCGTGGAAACAGAACACACTTCACAGCAAAATACATCCATCAGAAACCATGAAGGATGCTGGTACTAGCTGGGTCGGCAGACCTGTTTATTCTCAGCTAGTTTGTCTGCCTGGGTCACTGGGCCTACTGAGCTGGCTGAGCCTCCTTTATCAGTCAAGGCAATCCCCTCACAGACATACCTGCAGGCCAGTCTGAGGTGGGCAGTTGCTCGGAGGAGACTCTCCTCTCAGATGATCCCAGGTGACGTCAACCTGACAGTTAAAGCTAAGCAGGGCAACCAATAACAGAGGGGGTTCCGGTAAACGAGCTCTCCTACTGCGTAGCGAGTGTCTTCTTATTTGAAAGTGTTCTTTGGTGCACAAAAGTTGTAACCTTCCCTGAAGTTTATTTTATCTGCCTTTGCATTTGATACTGGAACTTTCCATGGCATCCTTAGACATTCACTGTAAAATCTGAGACAGAGAAGACTCACCCCTGCATTTTCTTGTAAGCATTTTGTTATTCGGCTCATACGTGGGGGTCTCCATTCCTACCTTGTGTGATGTATGGGGGAATCTTTAAAAAAACTTCCACAGTGGAGAGAAATAAGACAAGCTCTATGAAGAATCGATGGGCTAATTATCTGTTACAAGTGCATCTCCCTCCCAGCTCCACCTCGAGGAATTGATCTTGCAGATAGGCAAATAATGCAGGTATAGGCCTTCACACTTCCGTACATGGAGCAAATAGGTGTATATACCATACACACCACCTCTCTCTCTCTCTCTCTCTCTCTCTCTCTCTCTCTCTCTCTCTCTCTCTCTCTCTCTCTCATACACACACGCATACGTCCACACAATGTGAGAGGAGTTTCCTACCAGGGAAAAGGCAGAGAAGAAGACAAGAACACCGGGTTCTCTGATTATCACGTGACTACCCACACACTCCATTACCCAGTTCCTCATGGCTCCTAACGCACTAAACAGTCACAGCAGAGCCGTGATCTGTGTCCACAGAGCAAAGCCGCAAACTGGTCCCCAGGAAGCTGAACTCACGGCCCTTGCCTCACTCACCCAGAAATGAACAAATATCACATGGAAGGGTTTGTACAACCAGAGTTGGAATGGAGAGGATGCTCTAGAAGCCCTCTCACCTGAGGAAGACAAGTGTGGGTGGAAGCTGTGGCATCTTCCCATCCCATGAGTCTCCTGTTTATCTATACACATTATATACTCCTGTCCTTAGGCGATGGGACACGGGAGGCTCTGAAAGTTTTACCTTCACGTGCAACCCCAATTCTGTCTTCTGGCTCGGGGATTCAGGTGTCACCAGTGACCGACTCTTGGCTCATTTGGAAAGTTTGTTCTTAATGGTTCTACAGCTGCTTGCCTTGACATTTCCCACTCTGCCCTTAGGAACACTGTTGCAGTTTTTAGCCAGTCTTCTGAAAGATCACTTTCTCTCTTAATTCTCCATAAAAAATTTGCTCGGGGGCTGGGCATAGTGGCACACACCTTTAACACCAGCACTCCAGAGAAAGAGGCAGATGGATCCCTGTGAGGCCAAGGTCAGTCTGATCTATGTAGTGAGTTCTAGGCCAGGCAAAGCTACACAGTGAGATCCTGTCTCAACAACAAATGTTTTGGAGTCAGTGAGATAACTAAAGTTGCCACAAAGCCTGATCACTGGCATTTGGTCTGCAGAACACACTGCTCCATCCTCTGACCCCTTGTACCTGTGTACACACCTGTGTGTCACGTACACACCTGGGTACCATGGCAGGCACACGTGCATGCACAGCAAGCAAATAACAATGCTATACAAGGGGCTGGAAAGATGGCTCAGCAGTTAAGAGCACTGGCTACTCTTCCAGAGTTTGTTCTCATTGTTTCTGTCTTCCTGGTCCTATCCTCCTTCTCTCCCCTGCTCCAACCATGTTCTCCTGTCTTTGTTCGGTCCACCTTCTCACTATTTTCCTCAATTTCTGCTTCCCTGGCATCCTCTTCCTCAAGGACACTAAGGGACAGTAAAACAATCCTCTCTGAGAGGTGGGGGCTGGAAGCAGGAGTTTTAACGTGTGGCTTTTCATAGGGTGTCACGTTAGGATCCTGTTATGGTCGTGCCTCTTCACCATTGCACCGCCCGTGTTCATGGCTGACCATGTCCAAAAGGGCTGACCACAGAATGTAAGAAACAAACAAGTCATGCTGTTACTTACCTGATATTAAACATGATGAAATTCCATGCTGTTCAGCTCTGCCCTGCTTGGGACGTGAATCATAGCACTGTCCAGCACCTTCTTCATCTGTCAGTTGTCTCAGTGATCAGACTGGCAATTGGGGTAATGCAGCGCCTGCATTCAAATTATCCTCATTATAGTTGACGGCATCCCCAAGTCAGAAGATGGTGATTCTGCTATTATAGCATGTTGTTCTAGTTATCTATATGTGTTTACACACACACACACACACACACACACACACACACACACATGAAGAGAGAAGAAGAGATAGTTACACACAGAGAGAGACATGAGAGGGAGAAAGAGAGAGTCTTGCATCTCATGTACTCTAGCAGGCTGGCAAAACACTCATTATGTAGTTGGAGGATGACCTTAAACTTCTCATTCTTCTGTCTCCAATTCCTCAGTGCTGGCATCATAGGAATGTGCTACCATGCCAAATTTATGCACTATTGGAGACCAAACCGAGGGCTTTATGCTTACCTGACAAGATTGGTGCTGCCAGGAGCAGACGTGTCTCATTGTCATGAAAAGCCCTAAATTATTAAAATATTAAATGCCATATTCTGCAGTCTTTGAAAGATATGAAGAATGTCTATCTAACTGAAATATATCTCTATATATCTAGAAAATCTAACTAACATGACTACAAGCTTGATTATTATTGATGATTATCCATTAACAACCTATATTTCCTAATTATACATTACATTTTTACATGAACTACACAATCACAATACCTTAATCAAGAGCAGAAATACTTATACATATAACAAAATTGACCTTAAAATCCCTACCAATGCAAATTATTCATATCTATATCAATTTTGGGTGGTTTGCCCTCAGTGTAACTGTTCTCATTTGATTCTCACAGAGGCACAGGATTTCTTACCCACACTGTATCCTAGAGCATTGCTAGTGTGTATGTATGTATTTTTAAAAATGGATTTGCTGGAACAACTTACACATAGTAGGGTCTGTGAATGGGAGTGGTGATATTTGGAGGCTGGGCCCTGGGCTGTGCATCAGTAGAGGAAGCCAGCTGCACTGAGCAATGGGAGAAGGGAACAGAAGGACCACATGCACTTATTCCTCTCCGTTCTTGACTGTGGGTGTAATGTGACAAGCTATCTCCAGCTTGCTGCTGCTGCTGCTGCTATCAAGTTTTTGCTGTGAACTGTGAGCCAAAACAAGCCCTTTCTCCTGGAAGTTACAGATGGCCAGGGCATTTCTACCACATCGACAGAAGTGAAACAAGGACAGCCTGGGCAAGACAGCAGTGGGCGTCTGTGTACGAGAGTCTGAGAACCCACTTACTGCTCCATCCTGGAAGCTAGTTAGATGCCTTAGCAACTTCAACAGGTGCTAAAGGCCTGGGAGATTGCTAGTTACAGATCTCTACACATCCCATACTGGAAGGCCAAAAAGGCTAGAGTGTGACGTCATCAAAAGCTGGCAACAGCAGCATGTTCTCACAGGCAGGCAAGCCGCGTTGGTCTCCCTGTGACTGTTTACCAGATGTCCTCCTGCTCTGCTCACACCTGACACGTGCCCTCATGGGCACCACGTTCGCTTTATACATCGCTGTGAGTGAATTCCAAGCCTGTATCCTCCAAGCTGGCACCTGCCAGGCACACACATCCACCCGCCTACCACGCTGAGCCAAACTCAGTGGCCTTTTACAGTTTCCTTAGTGCGCTGATCCTGCCCACTTATGACATGGAACCTGAGATGCTTTGGGTCCTTTCCTATCCTCTCCACCCTCTCCCGGCTTTAGCAAACTGTCAGTTACTTAGGACACCGCGTTCTGATGCTCTGCCTCGGTGCCTTAGGGCTGGAGGAAGATAAAATGAAACGCTGCTTTTATCTTTCTCGGGCTGTTCCTGCACCACCCGATTCTGAAATGTTTCATAAAAAAATAACAGGTTTTTCTGGTATGTTTCAGTGGTTTTTCTCACTTTTAATTCATTTTAATTTTATTTGGCAGCAGTATGGTGGTAGAATTTATATGCAAGAAAATTTCAGTTAAGAGCAATCAATTCAATTATTTCTGTAATGTAGAAGGTCATAGGGGCCTGGGGTCAGATAGATTCCTGTAGACAGACAGGGAAACTAGGCTCTAGGGAGATAAATGTGCCTGTCACATAAACATCTAAAATGGTTGACTTCTTGGTGGTTCTCGCTCCTCCAAGCCAAAGAGATGAAACTTGAATCTCTCACTGGTGCTCCCAATCTTTTGTGTGTCTTTCCAGATTATCCAAACCACTGGGACAGCTCAACCTATTCCAAGGGAGAAAAGAAATCCATCCCTCCTATAAAAACAAAAGCCTCAACCTTTCAGGGAGTCCCTGTCAAGGCCTTTGGTTCCTGTGGTGGTTTGACTAAAAATGACCCTCATAGGTCCATAGGAAGTGGCACTTTAGGAGGTGTGGCCTTGTCAGAGTAGGTGTGGCCCCTTGTTGAAGTAGGTGTGGTTTTGTTGGAGGAATGTGTCACTGGGGGCTGGGCTTTGCTCAGAAGCTCAAGGCAGGCCTAGTGGCTCACAGTCTTCCCTCCTGCTGCCTGCAGATCCAGATGTAGAACTCTCAGTTCCTTCTCCAGCACCATGTTTGTCTGCATGTCATTATGCCTCCCACCATGATGATAAGGGACTAAACCTCTGAAACTGTAAGCCAATCCCAATTAAATGATTTCCTTTATAAAAGTTGTTATGGTCATTATGTCTCTTCAGAAAAATAGGAACCCTAAGACACTTCTCTTCCCACCCTGGGTAGCCTGTGTATGTTTGTGTGTTGTGTATTCAAATTTGAATTATTTGATAAAGATTATTTAAATAAGAATGGCCTCTATAGGCTCATATATTTGAATGCTTAGTCACCAGGGAGTGGCACTATTTGAAAGGATTAGAAGGATGATTAGGAGGTGTGGCCTTGTTGGAGTAGGTGTGCCCTTTTGTAGGAAATATGTCACTGGAGATAGATTTTAAGGTTCCAACAGCTGCTCCAGGTCCAGTCTCTCTCTTTCTCTGCCTGTTGATCAGGATGTAGCTCTCAACTACTTCTCCATCACCGTGTCTGCCATGCTTGCTGTTGTGCTCCCACCATTACGACAACAGACTAAATGTTTGAGACCATAAGCAAGCTCCCAACTAAAAGCTTTCTTTTGTAAGAGTTGCCTTGGTCATGGTGTCTCTTCACAGCAACAGAACAATGATTAAGACTCTCCCTGTCTCTCTGTGTGTATATAGTGTGAGCAAAAGGAGGTCACCTTTCAGGTGTGAGTCTCTTCATTCTCCACCATGGGTACTGGGGACCAAACTCAGCTTGCCATGCTTACACAAGATGATTTTACCAGCTGAGCCATCTCCCCAGCTCACAGTTCTTTTCTATATGTACCCTCAACCCCAGGCACTTGTGAAGTATAGGCAGGAAAACCAGACAGGAAGTAGAAATGATGTAATGAGAACAGGAGAATTCTGGGAAGGAGGAAACTGATTCCCCCCTCTCCTGCCCAGACCACTGAAGCAGCAGGATGTGATCTGCCCCACTGAAAAAGGCACTAAGCTACACGGCTAACATAGATCAGAAAAATGGGTTCATCAAGATGTGAGAGTTATCCAGTGAGAGGCTAGAGCTAATGGGCCAATCAGCTTATAATTTATGGAGACCTATGTGTGATTTTCTTTGGGGCTAAACAGTTGTGGGGTACTGGGTGGGACAAAAAACCCCAACAACAAGCAGGCCCTCGTTCGTGTTACAAGCACTCAACAATCTGCTTTCTATTTCTATTAATCAGTTTCCCTCCCTGGAAATTTCACATAAATGCTAACATGTGCTGTCTTGTGCCTGACTTCTTTCATTTAAAGTGTGCTGTAGTGCCAGTATGTTGTCCAGGCCATCGTGTCAGTAGGCTGTCCTGTTGTAGTAACCATGGCAGGTTATTTATCTAAGAAGTTGGTAGGTTGTCCATACAATAGTATTGGTAGTTTTACCCCTACTGTGGTATCTGAGGGTTTATCCCTGCTATAGTATCAATAGGCTTACTCATGCTGTCTTATCAGTATGTGCTCCTTTTATAGAATGTCATTTCATCACATAGCTTCCTTAGTTCATCTTGTCATGAGCTAATGGAACCTGGGCCACTCCAAATCCTTGTTTATTGTGTATGAGCAATGCAGCTTCAAATATTTACATGTCTTTTTTTTGTTTTTGTTTTTGTTTTTTGTTTTTTGTTTTTTCGAGACAGGGTTTCTCTGTAGCTTTGGAGCCTGTCCTGGAACTAGCTCTTGTAGACCAGGCTGGTCTCGAACTCACAGAGATCCGCCTGCCTCTGCCTCCCAAGTGCTGGGATTAAAGGCGTGCGCCACCACTGCCCGGCTTACATGTCTTTGTGTAGACATTAGTCTTTAAACCACCCACCCCAGACTTAAAAGGAGAATTGGTGGATCATTTGTTAAGTATAAATTGTGTGTGTGTGTGTGGGGAGGGTTATGGATGTGGGTCAGCAGATGAAAATGCTACCCACACAACTGATTCTGGGAATTCACATATAAGCCCAGAGTGGTAGAATGCACCAACAACTCTGTCACACTTACAGCAAGATGGGGGCTGAGGCAAGAGCATCATTTAGAAGCTCATGGGCAACCAGCCTGGGGCACCAGCAGGATCAACAAGGCTACCTCAGTGAGGTGGAAGGCGAGGACTGACTCCTGACGCTGTCCCCTGACCTCCATATATATGGTGGCAGGAGCACGTACACACTCACACACAGACATAAGTAGACAAACAGTAAAACCTCTTCCAAAGCAGCTGTGATATTTTTAAAGCCCGCCAGTGAGTCCTCGCAGTGTGTGGCATCTTCAGACTCTTAAGTCTCGGCAGTCACGTGGGTGGGTATAGAGAGACAAGCCCATTGTGCTTGGAATTTGCATGTCTGTTCTTATTAAAAAGACATCGAGCATCTTTTCACGTCCTTCACAGCTATTCATACATCTTCTTGGGTGATATGTCTATTACAATTTTTGACACATTTTTAAAATGCCTCCTAATTGCTGAGCCCTAAGAATTCTTTTAATAATCTGGGTAAAATCCTTGATCAGATAACTGATTTGTAAATATTGTCTCCAACCTTATTTTCCTTGTTCCTTTTTGAATGTTATCTTTTGAAGAATAAAAATGTTTAAATTTTCTGAAAATATCATTCATCAATAGTTTATTTTCTGGCTTGTATTTTTGATGTCAAACCTAATTGTTGTTTCATAATAATTGAAGGCCATAAAGATTTTTCTCTTAGTTTTGAAGAAGTTTTGTAGTATCAACTATTCAAATAGTTTTGTACATACTTTTTTAAAATAAATTTTTATTGGTGACAGGTTTCATAAGGACATCTTTCTTCAAGTGTATTATATCCTTTTAGTACAAATGACCAATAAGCATATGAAAATATATTCACTATCCTAGACACCAGGGAAATATAAATTCAAAGCACATTCAGATTCTGTTTTACCCTTGTCATATGGCTTTCATTAAGAAACCGAAGTGGGATGACAGGCCGGTGAGTAAAGAGCTTGTCCAGTAACACAAGGATCCAGAAAAGCTGGATGTGGCACGGTGTGTGTTTGCAGTGTCAGTCTTGGGGAGGCGGAAATGGGCATTCCTGGGACTGCCTGCCTAACTGGCCTAGCCTAGAGCTCCAGGCCAAATACAAGGGGGCAGTGCTTGAGGAATGATAACTGAGGATTCGCCTTTCCCCTCTCCACCCTTACACACACACACACCCCATACACATACCACACACATACTCCGACAACTACGCACATACATACATCCCTACTCCTAAACACACCCCAAAAAACCCCTACACAACTACACAACACTTCTAAACACTCATCTGTACACACACATACACCCCTACCCCTACACATACTCCACACACACACATACACACCTACACACATACTTAAGTCACGCACACACCCTACACACATACCTATTTACACATACACTTCTACACATACACACACTTGCACACATACATTCCGACACACACATAGACACACACACACACACACACAGCCCCAATCTCCTTTGCAGTATCTAGCCAATGATGTCTCTGCTCAGATTTTTTGCCCTTGTGTTGATGAATTTTAGTTTGGCCTCCCTGGGTTGCCTCTTTCTGCTTAGCTCAGGTCAGACAGAGATAAATGTGAGGTTGTGTTCAAGGACGTAGAGTGGCCTGGCCAGTGGTTCGGGGTGACTGGAGAGTGTGTCCAGTGTTCTGTCACTGCTCAAGTCTGCTGACATCTCTCTACTCGGGCTCTTGAGTGTCCCCTGAACACATTTGCGATTGTCAAACAGCTGGGGTTGTTTAGAAACCATATGGAGACCATCCATAGTCTTCTCACTTCCTCATTAGATTCTGGCTGGTGTCTATGTGACTCAAATATAATTGTGAACAAGTAGGAAGAAGCCATACCAACATGGAACATTCTAGAAAGCTAACTGACTGATTAGCACCTCAGTGTTGTTGAGAGGCTGGAATGGTGCAGATCCAGTCAAATTGACCTTGGACTGTCTTTAGCCTCTCAATTATCTATGTGTGTCCACCACTGTTTGACTTCGAAGCCTTGACTGTCCGGGAAATCCTTTTATAACATAGGAATAGACCCTTAGTTTCCACCAACCACAAACCTATGAATACCATCAGATGGCATCTGAGGCTACCACAGAGCTTCTCCCGTGTTCCTGTAGCCCACACAGGAAAGCAGCTGATGTTTCCACCAATGTATTGAAAAATACCTTTATTTTTCATTTGTTTTATAACTATAAACCCTCCATGAAACCATTGCCGTGTTGTGGTGGATGGAACTTGGGGCACCCTAGACCTGTGTCCTAGGCTGTGGTCACTCATGTTTTGAACAACTACCTCTTCTTCCCTCTGATGGGGGAGCCACGCTGTTGAGTTGATAGGAGAATGCCCCTGGGCTGCAGAACTCCACAACCCTCCACCCGTTTTGTGCTGACATTGTCTCTTTGATGGAAACTGTACCAGGGAAGTGTTTACAATCCACTCCAGGTGAGGCTGGTTCCTCCAGTGATAATATGCATCAGGACTGCCCCAAGAGGCGAAGGTCCTGTCCTTCCTCGGGCCACCTGGGATGTGGGATCATCTCCCCCAATCTTCCTTTTCTTAGATGAATTTTGGATTGACTAAAACTCATAGATATTTTTTTTCAGTTTTCTACTTCATTTTTAAAAAATTATTCTATGAGTGAAACCACTTCAGGCCATGAAAGTCCAATCTTATATTTGTATAGTTTTATGGTTAAGTTGCTTTTCTTCCTGGGGCTTTAGTTTTGTATCAGTCTGAGACAAGGACCCAGTTCCGTCCTTTCCCAAGATGACTGGATGGGTTTCTCAGCAACGCTGCTCTGATTGGACCCACACCCCCCTCAGTCTGTTTGTGTATGTAATTTTTTGATGAGTCTAATGTTGTTTGAGCATGTGTGTGTACACTTGGCTGCAGCTGTGGGGGAAAACGGCATTGATGTTTTCAAAGCAAAATGAATCACATCAACATTTTAAGAGAGGATGGGAGGATCTGTCTACAATGGAGACTTCCTGGAAAAATACTTCTGTGTAGAGTGTCTCCGGTGCTGGCTTGTGTCTGAATTTGGAGGGTTTGTGATGCTAGGAGCCTGCGTATTGCATGCTCTGTCTAACTGCACCACTGTAGGGGTTAGAAATAGCAATAGAGACGGTTTATTAAGAAAGAGAAAAACGTGTGGGAACAGGTCAGCGAATGAGAAAGGCATAGGCTAAAAAGCCGTGAGCCAGGAGTCTAGGACCCTCTGCAGGCCATTTCTACAGTCCCCCTCATTCCTCTAGAGCAAGAAGCTCTTTTCGAGGCTCCTCTTGATATGTGTGGTCCATCTGGAAATGGTTCCCGGCCTGCAGTGTGAACTTACTGTTTTGTATCTTAATCT
This sequence comes from Microtus pennsylvanicus, assembly GCF_037038515.1. Lineage (NCBI taxonomy): Eukaryota > Metazoa > Chordata > Mammalia > Rodentia > Cricetidae > Microtus > Microtus pennsylvanicus. Next base: position 20,623,258 of record NC_134588.1, read on the forward strand.
TCATGCTCTTTCCTCCAGTCTCTAATCTCTTGGCTCAGCATTGTTTTTGGAAATGAGCTTTTGATTTTGTCGTGGTATACTTGACAGCAACGAAGGATATTTGTTCAAAGAGTGCCTAGTGCCCTTTAAGACAAAAGAGACCCCAGTAGCATCCTTTGCCCCTCGCACTACGTGCTCACAGTGAAAGGGCAGCTGTGTCTGAAGCGGGCAGTAGCTCTCCTGGGACACGAGGCCTGCTGACGCCTTGACTTTTCAGCTTCCAGGACTGTGGGGGACTCCTTTGTGTGATTCTGTTTGTTGTGTGTTTTTAATGAGATGCCCAGTTTATCGTCTTTTCTCAGAGCAACCTGAACAGATTAAGATAATAATTTACAAGTAAGAAAAATCACTTTGGGTGAATTATTTTTGATGGCAGTGTCCTATCACACTGGAAGTTATTCTTCAAATAATGGTAGAATGGAGCTGGGACCACCTCCTTCTGAAATGATTGTTTCTGTGGTGTGTGTGTGTGTGTGTGTGCAGGTACATGTGCTGGCCCACAAAGGCCAGAGGTTTCCTTTGGTGTCCTTCCTCAAGAGGCATCTACCTAGATTTTAAAACATTTGTGACTATTTAATTAATTAAGTTCTGAAAAAAGGTTTCTCGCCAGAACCTGAAACTTGTGGATGGGGCTATGCTGGCTGACCAGCAAGCCCCAGGGATCCTCCTGGCTCTGACTCCCCAATGCCAAAATGCCAAACTGCACCACTATGGCGAGCATTTCTATGGCTTCTGGGGATGGAACTAAGGGAAGCACTGTACCAGCCGAGTCATTTCCTCAGCCCCTGTGAGACTTCTGTGTTCAAGAAATCTCTCAAGCCTCATGACTCGACATGAGCCGTTTCCTGTGCAGAGCATGGGCTGTCTCTCTCAGGCAGCTATACCTCTCTATACGACACAGACAGCACATAGATCATACCGCAAAGGACATTGATATTAGCCGTGGTCTCATGATTTCATACAGCCCTTCCATTTTGATTAAACAATGACAATTTCCTCAAACAAAGTAACTTCGTCTGCAGAACTACAGTGCCTTGGCTCACTCCTGACCCTCTCAACCCCCATAACAACTGACCACGAGACATGCTTATTGGGTATCTGACATTCTTCAACTCAGCACTCACAGTATTTCCCCAGACACCCCACGTGATGGCCTACCGACCTACTGTGGGCCACATATGGCAAGTTTTCAGCTCCCTTTCCCCTTCCCCTGTGAGCTGGTGGTGGCTCTGAGTCTCCTCTAGAGGTCTCCATGGCTAGTATTTCACTGAACAGAGTCTGTGCTGCTGCTAGGCCACTCACCCTTTGCAGTTCCTCTCCACCAGCTTTACAGCATACAATATCAATGGCATCAGAATTGCTATGGCTTTGTGTTGGACACCAGCCATTCTTAAGTGAAAGGCTAGGTCCTAGGCTGAGACCCCAGCCCTTCCTGGAAGCATCAGTCTCCTTAGACAAGCTGCTCCATCATTTGAGCTAGTTACTTAGTGCCACGGGGTACTGTGGCACCCAACACAGCCACCAAGGAAGAAGACTGCATGGGTATTAATCTGGGCTGGCACAGGTTCCCACATGGGCAGCAGCGGGATAACACATAGGCTTTGAGAGCTGGATCCAGCCCTATTCACTTCCTCACCAAGGGAACCTTCTCAGTCCCTTCATCTCTAGAGACCCGTATGGAACAAGGGCAATGAGATCTTACAAAAGGTTTTGTGAAATTGGAGCTAATATCCAGGAAGTACTCAGAACACCATAAGTGCTACATAATAGTATTATTTAAACACTTTAATGACATCCATTAATGACCCTTATCTTGGAGATTTTATGTGAGGATTAAAAGAAAAACTATATGTAAAGTACCTGGTCTAACAAACCCTTAGTAATTGGTAGACCATGATGTAGATTTCAAAGGATACAGTTATCTAATGGGGTCATTTAGTATAATTCCCCATTTGAAGTTAAAAGTCTTGAATCTGGTGCTGATTGGCTATGTTTCTGAGCACATAGATCACTGTGAGCCTCAGTTTCCTCAATTAAAGATTATAAATTAGAAGCCAAGATGTATTTGTATAAATGAAAAGAAGTGTGTGTGTGTGTGTGTGTGTGTGTGTGTGTGTGTGTGTGTGTGCATGTGTCTGTGAAATCCAAAGACAACCTCAGCTATTTTTCCAGGGGTGCTATCCACCTTGTGTTTTTGAGACAGGCTCTCTTACGGGGTTGGAACTCATCTAGTAGGTTAGGCAGTTGGCAGGGGCCCAGCTGTGTCTGCCTCTCCAGCATGCGGTTGTAAGAGCATGTCCCCACGACTGCTCTTAAAAATGTGTTCTGAGGGTTCAAACTCAGCAAAGCAATGACTTTACGTTCTGAGCTATCAGCTTAGCCTGAAAAGGTAAAGACACTTATTTCATAGTCACGCACAAAGGAAGCATGCAAGGACACTCAGGATCATTCCAGAAGCCTGGCTCATGCTGACAAGGTATGGTTGTTAAACTCGCAAAGTGGATAAATTCATTTTTGAATACACATGTAAACAAAACAATTTACACAGCTCAAGGTGATCCACTGGTCTGTGCTGCTGTGCACTTGAGCCCTGGAAACCCTTCTCTTCTGAACCCGGCCAAGGGGTTTTTCCTGGTGTCTGAACACCTTGCTTCCGCCTCCCACCAGAAAGCTCAGTGCACTTGGAGTTTGTACGCAGTCTTTTCCCCTGGGATTGAGGAAGTGGCAGGGACAGCACCTTTGACCCCCTTCCTGCCTGCTGCTCTAATTTTTCACTTGGAGGAAATCAGCCTCTCTACAGTCAAAAGTTAAAGTTAACCCCAAAAGGAAGCTTTCTCTTAATTAAAAAGGCATTAACAGCATGTTCTTCAAAGAGTTTCTGGGCCAGGGGGAAAGTTCAGCAAGTAAAGGTGTTTGCACGAGAGCTAGTGATCAGAATTCAATCCCTAGCACCCACATAAAGGTGGAAGGAGAGAAATGGCGTCACAGAGCTGTCCTCTGGCTTCTGTATGTGTGGTCTGGTACTCCCCCACCACATTAATGATTACAATAAAAATTTTAAAAAGAAACTTGGGGTTAAGTAGTAGCTTATATATGACATAGGCTTGGGAAATGAGAAGTCTCTGGTGGACAGAGTTCTCATCATACACTGTGTATGATGAGGGTGTTGGGTCAGGAGTTTGGATTCCAGACACAAGATGAATTTACCTAACGAGCACACTACTATAGCCACAAAGGCACAGCTGGAATAAGAGATGGTTTATTCTGGAGCCAAATAGCAGTGACTATGGCCTAAGAACATTGGAGTAAGTTTCCCCAAATCCCATGTTTGAAAGTGATAATAGTTTCATTACTTTTCTATACTAATACAACAAATAAAAGTATAAATCAGTATTTTTTTCTCAAATACATGAGTGGGAACCCCAGGTAGGTGGTTAGGGCAAAGCAGGGGAATCTCTATTGTAGGCTTCAGGTACTATCTGGTTATATGCTTAGCCTTTAGATTGGTGGAAGTCAGGGATATGTTCTCATATTCCAAAAGAATGTTAGGTCAGACACAGAGGACAATGAAAGGCTAAGTGTGACAGGGGTAAGCTAACCCAAGAGAATTTGGCTATGGGTCCACAACACTTCATTGATGTGGGAAGGTCATATGTCTATCTGTTGCTTTCGTTGGTTAATTAATAAAGAAACTGCTTGGCCTGATAGGTCAGAACATAGGTGTGTGGAGTAGACAGAATAGAATTTTGGGAAGAAGAGAAGTGAGGTCAGACGTCATGGAGCCAGCCGCCAGGTCAGACATGCTGAATCTTTCCAGGTAAGCCACCACCTCGTGGTGCTACACAGATTAATAGAAATGGGTTAATCAAGATGTGAGAATTAGCCACTAAGAGGCTAGAGCTAATGGGCCAAGCAGTGCTTAAAAAGAATACAATTTGTATGTTGTTATTTCCGAGGCAAAGCTAGCCGTGCGGGAGCCGGGTGGGACGAAAAGCAGGCCTGCCCTCCACTCATCACTACACTCCATCTTTCCACAGACACAGAATTTTCATCGATCAACCTTGTAGTTAATGACAGTTGTTCCACCCATCTCTGAATTTCAGTTTCCTCTGAATTGAGAGACATTCCATCTTGGAGGCAGGCTCTTTAATACCAGAAAGGAAACAACTTACAAGTCTCAGAAAGTTCCTGATACAAACAAGAGTCACAAGGTCCCTCCTTTTCCAAGACTTTATAGCAAGAAGGACTCCTGGGGAGAGGAGACTTTATATAGTTTTGAGATGCCTGTATATGCCCACCCAGAGCTCCAGGGATGCAGCTCTTATGGTATTCTCCCACAGAGTGCTGTGGACTGTCACTGATGCTGCTGTCTGTGAGTCATCCCTGTAATAACTCCTCACTCATACTCCAGTGGATAACCCCAGTAAGCTCACTGGTCCACCAAGTTGCAGTTGGTGGAATAATTTCTTTAGTCTGTTGTTGGTGCCTATCTCAGGGGCGGTGGTGAATAGAGATGTTTGTTCAATTTACCCAGAAAAAGTCACACAATTAATCATTCCCATTTTGCAGTCTTCTCAGGGCCCTCGGTCCTAGCAGGATAGTGAAGGGTAGCAACAGTGGGAGGGGCAGAGCTGCCTTCTCTTGGGGGAAGAGTGTGCATCAGACAGAATAGGAGAGTGCTACCAAGAATCTCAAAAAGTGCCTCTTGTGACCCGCATATACCCACCAAGGTTTCACACACAAAATGCTGACAAAGAACTCAGAGCCAAAGGCAAAACACATGAGAAACAAGGGAGGAGAGCCCTGGAGATGAATGTTAGAGAGGTCAGAATATGTCTTAAAATTCCAGAGAGCATGTTTCCCCACCGCCTCTTATTATTCATTTCTCTGCCAAAAGGTCCCTAAGAAATGCAATTGATTTGCTATGGGCCATCCTTGAGCCGTAGCAGAAATGAGGACCTTATTTGCCCTTCTTTGCGTGGGCGGAAAATTGACCTTCCAAGGAGGAAACCAGATAGCCTCACTGGTGGGGGAAGGAGAGAAGCTGATCTCGGCAGGAGTCGCTAGCACTGTCTTCCAGCCAGAATGAGGCTGGAGGAGAGGTGGACACAGAACCTCAGGATCATTTCCTCCCTTGCTTGAAAGAGTCTAGGGACTTAGCACCAGCCTTTCTTAGGGTGCAGCTCACCCCCTCAGAGGCACACTTTCCCTTTGGAAGTACATGATTTTTCTTAATAGGAGTTTTTAATGATGAGAAGGTACTCACGTATAAAAGGGCAAGTTAAAGTGTGCATGGAATTGTTTCCTAACAGCATGAAAATCTCAAACTTACATAATAAGTAAAAGCATAGAGGAAGAATAAAACCTAGCAAAAGCTACTCAGACTCTGGTAATGGAGTGGAGGGGGTTTGTCTTCTGTTCCCCCCCCCATTCCTCCTCCTCCTTTCCCTTTTTTCTTACTGAAATACATGTTTTTAAGGACACTAAAAGCCCAAGCCATCATTGAAACAAGATGTACCCTCTACTTCCTCTTCCCCAAAGCTGTTTGTTCTACCTTTCAGTGAACAAGCTTTGTTGAGATGCTTCTCAATGATGAGACTCTTGGCTCTCCGGCCTGAATTTCATCCATCCATCTATCCATCCGTCCATCCATCCATCCATCCATCCATCCATCCATCCATCCATTTGTTTATTATGTGTGTGTCTCCTTGTCTGTATGCACGCCATGTGCATGCAGGTGCCCATAGAGGCCAGAAGAGGGAGCCCGGAACAGCATTTGGCGCCTCTGCAAGAACTACAGTGCTCTTCACCACTGAGCCATCTCTCCATCCACCTGAATTTTAGCCATAAACTCACACAGAGAATTTCTTGAATGCCAAACATTTGCTTCAGGTGACATATTATAAACACTGGCAGGTGTTTTTCACTTTATCACTAGTTGGTATAAAGTGTTCATCCTTTTTAAACACTTGTGTGTGGTTTTTCTTTCAATAAGGGCTTACCATGTAAAGTATTAGAGGTTTCAGCATGTTATCTCCTTCCTGTGACTCCTCCCAGACAGTTTCTTTCTCACTCCGACTCCTATTTCATGCACTCAGTAAGCCCAATTTATGCTCCCCACATACTCACAGGTATAGGGCTATCCACAGAAGCATGATCAGCCTATTGATGGATACATTCTTAAAGAAAACTGACTCTTCCTCTCTCGGCAGCAATCTACCTTCAAAAGCTCCTCATTCAGGGTGTGCCTGGAACACCCTGCACCATGTTAGGATTTCCGTTGACCTTATGCAGGTGGTTCGCAGGCAGCCACAGCTGCTGTGAGTTCCTGAGCACAGCTGGACGTCACTTTGTCCCAGTTCTCTTGAATAGTCTCTCACAGTCTTTCCTCTCCATGATGTTACCTGAGTCTTAGGGGTGAGGTTGTGATAGAGATGTCCTTTTAGGGCTGAGTGCTCCACAGATGCTCTCCTCAGCGGACCACTCATGAGCTTCTGTGTTAACTGCTGACCACTGCACAAAAGAACTCTGAGGAGACCTGAGAGCTGCAATAGTTTACAGGTAGAGAGAGATGGATTTATAGGGCAGTGTGATACTCCAGCACAACCTTTAAAAAATGATCTCTTTTTCAATGTAGCTGTGTGGTCTTATTTCTGGACCTCTGTTCTAGGCATTTATGGATTGTGTGTGTGTGTGTGTGTGTGTGTGTGTGTGTGTGTGTGTGTGTGAGAGAGAGAGAGAGAGAGAGAGAGAGAGAGAGAGAGAGAGAAAGAGAGAGAGAGAGAAAACAATTCTGTTTTTGTTACTGTAGCTCTGTAGTATAGTTTAAGACCAGTTATTATGGTAGCTTCATTGCTGCTCTTTTGCTAAATATTGCTTGAGTTACTCATGGTCTTTTGGGCTTTCACGTTTAGTCAAAGATTCTTTTCTTTAGTTCTTGGAAGAATGCCATTGGAATTTTCTTGTAGATTGCATTGAATTCATAGGTTACTGAAAGAAATATGCATTTTCACATCAGATTGTAGTTGATTGTTTTTTCTCTTTACTTTTGGGTGGCCAACCACCCAGTTTCCAAATACATGCAAGGAGTTGTATTCTTTCTTATGAAGTCTGGCCTTAGCTTGGCTTGTTTCTAGCCAGATTTTCTTAACTTCAATTATCCCATCTACCTTTTGCCTATGGGCTTTTATCTTTCTCTATTCTGTACACCTACCTCCCTTTCCTTCCTACTCCATGACTTGCTGTATAGCAGGGTGTCTGGCCCCTGATGTCCTCCTCTCCTCCTTTTCTCACTCCTTGAACTTCTCTTCCCAGTTTTCTCCTCCTACTTATTCTCTTTGCCTGTCAGCCCATTTATTTCTCTCTCCTCCCTTGCTATTGGCTGTTCAGTTCTTTAATAGACCAATCAGGTGGCATAGACAGGCAAAGGAACAGTTTCACAGAGTTAAACAAATGCAGCATAAAAGCATGCAACACATCTTTGCATCTTTAAACAAATATTCCACAGCATAAACAAACATAAAACATCTTAAACTCATATTCTTCAGCATCAGATGTGCGGCACCAGTGCTGATCTGTGGAGCTTGCCAGTGACCGGCTCTTTAAATAAAGAGATTATCTTTGAAAATCTGTGTTCGCTATGGGATGATTTCTGGAAGAAAAAGGTGTATTTTTGGACACCCCAAACAAGCATCCTATTTGTTGATCTTGAGCCATCTCAGCTGTTTCTCCAGTTGCTTCTAAATTCTTTATAAGCATATAAAATGTTTGGATACTTAAGACTGACATTAATTTTATATAACATTTACAATAGTGTTATTGTGTGCTATATAACATTTTATAGAACATCTGCTTAGTTGGATAATCAATATGTTACTTTCATCTGTGCCCATTTTATAGAGAGATACCCATAATTCTGCTCTCTTAATATTACAGATTTTTATAGCTATTTTATTGTATATCACTAATCATAGCTGTGATTTACTTGAGTCCAATTTCTTAGTCAACATGCTCCCCTCCTTTTTCCTCCACTCCATACCAGATTTTGCTGCATCTTACTTTCTTGTGTGTGATAGGGTTAATTGACAGAATTTAGAATCAGATGGGAGATGGACCTTTGGGCGTGCCTGTGTGATTGTATTAACAGAGATGTAAGATCCACTAACTATGGGGAGCACCATCCAGTGGCTTGGTCCAGGATGTCCAAGCAGAGAAGGGAGCTGAGCAGCATGCACTCACTCATGGCTCTCTGTCTCCTGACTGTGGATGCAGTGTGACCTGCTGCTCCAAGCTCCTGCTGCATTATCTTTCTTGAGATGATGGGCTGCTCTTTTGAATTGAGAGCCATGATAAACCCCTTCTTTGTTAAATTGTTTTGTTGGGGTATTTTATCATTGTGATGGGAGAGTGACTAAGATATTGTGGAAGGGTGAAATTCCTAGATAATCTAAATTAGAATCCTTGCACTATCCCTGAATGAATCTTGAACAGAGGAATCAAATAGTCAACGCTTTCGTGACATTCCCAATATCAGATCAGATTCCTAAGCGAGAACAGAGTCCTAAAACGCATTTCAGCCCTTCGCCTCAGCAGTCCATCCTGTATGCCAGAGGCACAGGCAGGAGGAAGACTGAGTCTCACCTGGGTAGCTCTTTGAGCTGTTAGTCCACACCTCTGCACCTCCCACCTTGCTCTCCATGCGTTTCTTTGATATGTCTGGCTTGACTTCACCTATTCTTTTGAAACAGCTGGTGGGTGTGTGCACACAAGAGAACAAACAGGTAGGTTTGGATAAAACCTTTCACACTGAATCCACTCCCAGATGGGGGCTGTTTTCTGTAAGGTCGCTTTGAGCTTTGCTTCTGACTTACTTCCTCACTGCATTATCTCAACAGAACTCTGCTTCTGTGAGATGGGGCAGGAAGAATCCTTCACTCATCCCTGTATCAGGTTGGGTCTTAATGTTCCCTGGGAGTATCGATGCCATCATTTAACATGGGATTTTTGTGGCAGCGGGCGAGAGATCTGAAATGTTGGAAGCCCTCTGGAGACTGAATTAAGGAAGGATATTTAGCAGCATGGAAGAGGGCCAAAGCAGGCTCTTCTTTGCCTTAAAGATTGGTTTGCCGCAGGGAGATTTTTATACGCCAGAAACCACATGCTAGGCTGTAATTGAGCATAATTATTGCCCTGCATGCAGCAAAGTGCTGGGCTCGGGCGTCCTACAGGATCCCAGTAAGTTCCTGATCGGGATCTAAAAGCAGCATCCGCAGCAGGGCCAGAAAGGCTTGTATTTCATCTGCCTGGTCAGTAGATGAAGATGTTGCCAGCTGTCCAGTTGGCTGATGTTCTCCTGTGACTCCAGGGCCTCCATCCAGGGTCCAGATGTCATTGCCAGCACATTTCTTCCTTAGCCTTGGAATAGTTCCATACGAGAAAGTCAAAATGAACAATGGAAGAATTCATATGAATAATTCAAACAGGACCTGAAATGCTCTTGGAATACAAAATAAGCCATTTGTAATTATCTGGTTATTTCAGCTGAGAGGTTTGGAAAGGAAAAAAAAAGAGGTGAAATTATTTGGGTAATTACCTTCTTTTTATTTCGACATGTGGAATGGTCCCAAGTTCAGTGTGTTGTTCTGAAGCTCCAAGGAATGCAATGCTAGATTCTACCTCTCCTGCTGGTATTATGGGATGAGCTATGGGGATGACATTGTTTAGTCCGAAATGTGATCCTTCAAGTTAGGTCCTTTTTCTAAAGTCAGATTAATCATTTTGGAATTCTCCCAATTATTTGCTGTTAGAACATCTTCCCAAAATAAGCACGTCTTGTGTCCCACCTTTGTGAATACAGTCTGGGGAACAAATGTCAGTTTAAAAAGAGGTTTAATTATGTATACACATGTATGGTTGTATACGGATATGTTCCTGAGTGCAGTTGCCTGTGGGTGCCGGGTCCCCCGCAGCTTGAGTTGTTAGTGGGTGTGAAGCACCCAGCATGGGTTCTGGGGACTGAACTCAGGTCCTCTAACAGAACAGTATACGCTCTCAACTGTTGATCCATCATTCAATAATATCAAAAGTTAATTTTGCTAATTAAATTCATTCAGATTTCCGGGGTCTTTTCTTAATCACTAAAATCTCCCTCTTCAGGTCGTTATTCTAATAGAAATGAAAACTAGGATTAACATAGAACACACGCTATCCCCACTATAGTGAAATCCCAAACAATCAAGGCTCAGTGGCAGACTGTGAAAGTAGTATCTGTCACTTCTGTCATTGCCATGACAAAACACCCAACAACAGCAACTTAATAAAGGAAGGGTTCTTTTCGATCACAATTTCAGGGTACAGGACATCACGGTGGAGCAGGTATTGTGGCAGGAATTTAGGGCAGCTGCTCATATTGGGCCTGCAGTCAGGAAGCAGAGAGAGACGACTGTGGATGCTTAGCGAGCTTCCGCATTTTATCTTTTTATTTGATACAGGACCCCAGCTCATGGAACGGTACCACACACTGATTTGGGGAGGGCTTCCCACTTCAATTAAACTCATGTAGAAACTCATAGTCACATCCAGGGATTTGTCAACTAGGTAGTTCTGGGACCTTCCAAGAACTATCAGTATTAACTATCACAGATCTCTCTCTCTCTCTCTCTCTCTCTCTCTCTCTCTCTCTCTCTCTCTCTCTCTCTCACTCTCTCTCTCAACAATGTCCAACCTCCAGTTACTGATAGCCCCTATCATAAACACGTCACTGAGTTGAAATGTTAGTGGGCTTTAGGCCATTGAGACAAGTGAATAAAATCCCAATATCTTCTCCTAGGATAGCAATGTCTACCTGTCATTCTCAGGTCTCTTCTTACCACCTGGGACAGGAGATGGAGGGTGAGATGATTAGATTTAATTGTCAACTTAACCCAGCATAAGATTACCTGGGGAGGTGAAGGATTGCCTCGACTAGGTCATCCTGTGGAATTATTTTGATCACCCTCATTGAAGCAGGAGGATCAGCTGCCATAGTTAGCTTCAACTGTCATCTTGAGAGAAACCTTGAGACATCTGGGAAGAGGGAACCTCAACTGAAGAAAAGAATTCTGCAGCAGATTGGCTTGGGACCATCTTTGTGAGGCATTTTCTTTTTGTTCTTCTGTTTTTTGTTTGTTTGTTTATTTGTTTTTTTTTTTTTTTGGCAACAGGGTTTCTCTGTAGCTTTGGAGCCTGTCCTGAAACTTGCTCTCTAGACCAGGCTGGCCTCGAACTCACAGATAATCCACCTGCCACTGCCTCCAGACTGCTGGGTTTAGAGGCATGCACCACTGCCTGGCCCCAACATTTTCTTAATTGCTGTGGTGATTTGAATGAGAAAGGCTTCCTTGGTCCCCAGATGGTAGAACTGTTTGGGAAGGATTAGGAGCTATGGCTTTGTGGGAGGACATTATGTCACTGGGGGTGAGTTTTGAGGTTTTAAAGCCCACACTAATCCCAGTTAGTGCCCTTTCTGCTTTGTGTTTATGGATCAGATGTAAGCTCTTAGCCACTGCTCCAGCATATTGCCAGGCTTCCCTCCAGGGCAGTCCAGGACTCACCCTCTGAAACAGTGAGTCCCCATTAAATGCTTCCTCTTATAAGTTGCCTTGGTCATGATGTTTTATCATGGCAATAGGAAAGTAGCAAAGAAAATTGCCAGTAGATATAGGAAGGCCTGCCCACTGCGGGCAACGTCATCCCTATGCAGGTTGTCCTAGACTGTAGATGGCAGCAAATGATGGGCTCTTTACATACAAGATCTAATAAACTCTCCCTCCACCCAGATTTGCTCAGTGTTTTACAACAGCAGCAGAAAGCAAACTAGAATGCCTGCCTACTGTGGAAGGAGATCCTGGTTTGTATAAGAACGAGGAGAGCTGAGTACTAGCAAGGTAAGCTTGAATTAATTCATAGCTTTCTGCTCTTGAATGTGGATGTGATGTAACCAGCTGTTTCAAATTCCTGCTGCCTTGACAACCCCACAGTGATGGACTGTAACCTGGAATTGTGAGACAAAATAATCCCTTTCTCCCTTAAGTTGATTCTGCCTGAGTATTTTATTGCAGCAAGAGGCAATAAAGTTAAGACAGGGAGGACCGCCTCCTTGCAGAGATGCCAGCTATGTCTGCTATGCTATGGGTTCTGTAGGCTTCTATATCACCATTTTCCAGCAAAAACATATTCAGAGATCCAACTTTGAGTTTGAGACACTGGTATGATCGAAGGGTGGAGAATGAGGGTGGGGTAGGAGATTATAAATATCCTAACTGAGGAGCTATTGGTGATTAGTTGCTAGCAGAGGAGGGAGGGCTAGTTTCCTTCAGAGATGGGGCCACTGAAAAGTTACCCATGTTCCAATACCCGTGCACATATGGGTGCACTGAGTGGACTCAGTCACTTAAAAAAAGAACCACTGGAAGTCTGGAGGGGAAAGTGATGGTGAGGACTAAGGCAGGAATTAGCGGAAGGGAAAGGGATGCATTTCATCACAATCCAGCTCACACACGTGTGACACTCTCCACACATACAAACAGACACATAGAGATTGCACCCCCTTCTCCGAAGGCTGACACATACCAGAGCATGCTCAGAAAGGTCCTGCAAGTGCTCTGGTCTGCAAAGCATGAGGCCATTGAGCCTTTGTCCTTTCTCCAGCTTGGGCCCTGTCCAAGGGTATTTTTCTCCCAATACCCTGCCTCTACTTCTGCTCCTCTCTGTGTGACTCTGTCCAATTCTTTGTCATACCCTGACATCTGCCTAGAATTCTGCGAACCCTTCCCAGGGATCTCCCTAATGTTAGAGGTCCTTTTGTCTTGGTTAATGAATAAAGAAACTGGGTTGGCCTATAGCAAGGTAGAAGGAAGGTGGAGTTGGAGAGAGGTCATGCAGCTACCACCGCCAGAAACAGATGCTGGGAACTTGGCTGGTAAGCCACAGCCATGTGGCAATACACAGATTACTAGATGGGTTAAATTGATATGTAAGCATTATCCAATAAGAAGCTAGAGCTAGTGGGCCAAGCAGTGATATAAATAATATGGTTTCTGTGTGATTATTTCAGAGGGGCAAGCAGCCCCGTCTAATACCTCCCCTCATTACGGCATATACTTTGCATATCTCTGTGCCCCACATCTGTGAGTGTGTGTGCTGGGAATTCTTCATTCCAGCATGTACTTGATAGTTTATATTACCCACAGCAACTTGAAATAAAAATGAAATTTAAGCCCTGGCAATGCTGAAGCATGCATAGGCAGCCCGTATATGGTGGTTCTGTTGAACCTGTCCATATTGTGTTTCACGGTCTAAGTTGATGAGGACGACCGACCAGGTCTCTTCCTCAAGAGGGCACCAGATCTCATTACAGATGGTTTTGAGCCATCCTGTGGTTGCTGAGAATTGAGCTCAGGACCTTTGGGAAAGCAGGCAGTGCTCTTAACGGCCCAGCCATCTCTCCAGGCCTCATAGCAACTTAATCATATAGAAATTTTGAAGGAGGAAATTTAGCGAGTCCAAGCTTCCTTCAGGTTCTGAGTTCTGTGCCTTCCATATAAATGACTTCCCCAAACTGAAATAATAAAATGGGAGGGAGATAAAAATTATTTGAAGGCTGAGGTAACTCAGGAGTTAAATGTTTGCTTGGCAGGCATGAGGACTTGAGTTAAGTGCCCAGCATCCGCACACAAGAACAAAACCAAACCAAACCAAACAAAAAAAACCAGACAAACTGAAATGTACTTGTGATCCCAGCACTGGGGAACTGAAGATGTGAGGATCCCTGGGGCTTACTGGCCAGCCAACCTAGCTATTCAGTGAGCTCCAGGTCACTGAGAGACTTTGTCACAAAAATCAAGGTGGATGGTTCTTGAGGAATGACATCTTTGGCTTCCACATGTACACACACACACACACACACACACACACACACACGCACACAGACCTCAAGTGTGAATTTTATATTTTTTAAAGATTTCTTTTATTATTTTTAATTATGTGTATGTGGGTGGCAGGGAGCACATATGTCTGTGACTAGATGAGGTCCTCAGGATTTGGAGTTATAGGCAGTTGTGAGCTTCCCAATATGAATGCTGGGAACTGAAATTGGGTCCTCTGCAAATGCAGTAAGTGTTCTTTACTGCCAAGGCATTTCTCTATCCTAGGCATTCAGAAATTTGGGGCATACATTTTACCTATGAGCTATCTCTCTTTCCCTGTGGGTGAATTTTCTATTCATATATGGCCATCAATTTTGCAAATTGAAACAACACTCATTTATTATTTAAGTTTTCCTGAATCAGGTGTCCTGATACAGTTCAGCAGAGGCTCTGCTCAGTGTATCTCACAGTTTCAACCCATGTGTTTGTTATCTGGGACTCAGATCTGAGATCTTATTCCAAGCTCTATGGCAGAGCTAGCTTCCTCCTACCTGTGGAACTTACAGTGGGTTGTCTGGTCAAGACAAGGAGAGCATCATTGAACATCAGGTCATCTTCTAAGGTTCACATGATTAGTTTAAGCCCACCCAAATAATTTACCTTTTGAATAACTCAGCATCATTGATTAGGGTCTATAATTTCATCTGTAAGAATCTTGCTTTTGTCCCTTAACAGAATGTCAAGGCAGTGGGATCCAACATATCCACAGGTCCTGCCCACATTCTAGGGGAGCAGACAGGATTTACATATTGTTGTTAGCCATTTCTTTTTCATGGAAACATTTTGTCCTAGAGGGGAGAGTAGACTTATGAGACTTAGGAAGTAAATAACTACAAGTCTCAAGAAGGTCCTGAAACTAAGAAGACACATAGGACCCCCCTCAAGATTATGGAAGCAGTTAAGACTTACTAGAAAGAAGACAAAGCTGTTTTGGGGAGATTGTCTGACCTGTAGAGCTGACTGCTCTACAGGAATGTGGCTTTCTTAACTTATCTCTGTTCCTGTGAGTAACCCCTGAGCTGCACTCTCATGAGTAATCCCACTAAACTAGTTAGTCAGCCATATGTGGTTGTTCTGATGCAAATGGAACCCCATAGTCTGTAAGTTTAAGTACTTGGTCCCCACCCCGACCTTACTGGTAGAAATGTTTAGGAAGGATTGAGAGGCGTTGCCTTATTGGGCATGGGCTTTGAGATTTCAAAGGGTTGGGCCATTTCCAGTGAGGGTTTTTTTTTAATGCCTCCTGCCCTAATTTAGATGTAAGCTCTTAGATGTTCTTGCTGTCGTTCCTTTGCTCCACCATCATGTTTCCTAACCCTTCGCAACCATAAACCCAATGAAAGACGTTTTATGTGTTGCCTGTTTTGTCACAGCAGTAGAAAAGAAACTGAGACATTAAGTTTAGTCTGTGTTGGTTTGTCATTGGTTCCCTACCTGCGGTAAGTAGACATGTGTGTCATGTGTATGTCTGTGGTGAGTAGACATGTGTATCATGCATTTGCCTGTGACATGTGTGTCATGTGTGTGTCTCTGGTGAGTAGAGATGGGTGTCACGTGGGTGTCCGTGACATGTGTGTCATGTGTGTCTGTGGTGAGTAGATATGCATGTCGTGTATGTGCCTGTGGTGAGTAAACATGCATGTCATGTGTGTCTATGATGTGTGTGTCATGTTTTCCCAGGTAAAATTTTACATAGCAAGCATCAGAATGGGGCAGGGCCCAGGGATCATTTCAGGGCTCTACCAGTGTTAAAGGCTGCCATGCATTCATCTTAAAAAGAACTGTTTTCAACCAACTAGTTTTGAAAAATATTTATAATTTAAGTAAATGATACATAGAATTGAGTTGGCTTAAAAATTTCTATTACAAAATGATAAAATTTCCCTGAAAGTTTGTTCAGGAATTTCTATTAAGACTTGAAGAAAATTTCCTGGAAGAAAACCCCCTCATATTCTACAAAATCTCACACTAAAAATAACAAGGTTATGGGGAAATTAAAGTTAAGAGAAGACCACTCAGAATGTGAGCTCCGTTATTACCAGAACATGGAAAAGACAGTGAAAGTCCTAATAAAGCTACTGGCAGCCTTTAAAAGACAGTTTCAATGCCTCATAAATAAAGATATATTACAGAAAACACTGGGCCCTACCTGACGAAGTCGGGAGTGAGTGTAACTGAATGGCTGGGGAGGGCGAGAAGACAGAGACAGGCACAGCTGGCAGAGGAAGCTGTACGTGTGCCACCAGACACAGCCAAGAGGAAATTTGAGGTGCACCAGAATTACACGTTTTTTAAATTCCTTTGTAGACTATACTCCCTTCTTTTTCAGTGAGTGTCAGCTGTTGTCACTTGTTTGCAAAAAGTTTAACACGTGGCTGGAGGGATGGCTCAGTAGTTAAGAATGCCACCCCACAGATGCGCACAGGTGTGCACACAAAATAGTAATATCACTTTTACAAAAAGCTTAGTTTTGCATATGAATCTGGCTTCCACAGAACTGATCTCTTTCTGTTTTGCCAGTGCATGTGGGCTCTCTCCCTCCCTCCCTCCCTCCCTCCCTCCCTCCCTCCCTCCCTCCCTCCCTCCCTCCCTTCCTCCTTCCCTCTCTCCCTTACTCCCTCCCTTTCTCTCTCTCTCTCTCTCTCTCTCTCTCTCTCTCTCTCTCTCTCTCTCTCTCTGTCTCTGTCTGTCTGCCTCTCTCCCTCCCTCCCTCCCTCCCTCCCTCCCTCCCTCCCTCCCTCCCTCCCTCCCTCTCTCCCTTCCTCCCTCCCTCCCTCCCTCCCTCCCTCCCTCCCTCCCTCTCTCCCTTCCTCCCTCCCTCCCTCCCTCCCTCTCTCCCTTTCTTCCTCCCTCCCTCCCTCTCGCCCTCTCTCACTCTGAGGCTCTGTTCTCACTTGCTCCTGGCTCTAATCAGGTAGTCCCTTGGCCTCCTGCACCTCATCACACAATCTCACCACTCTGCATTCAGACACTGCACTTTTCAGACTGTTCTGTGAAAGTCATATATTTTCATTAAGACTTGATAATAAACCCCAGTGCTGAAAAAGTTTCTTTCCAAGTGCATGATTGATGGCCCCGTGATAGAGAGCTAAGTGGCTCTCGTGCTCGTTCAGGGCAGCGGCTGCTTGGGGCCACAGCGGGGCCTCTTGGCAGTGCTCCTCAGCACAGTGGCTCTGCTGGGTACAGACCCAGAGCCATCTGGACACAGCTTCCCCCTGCAGGCACCCGGGAGGATTGGCAGCCTGCCAGCTCAGCAGCTCCTCTCTCCCACTTTACCTGTTCCCCTGGGGAAGGATGTTCAGACAGGAGTGTAGTGTAGGTTAGAGGTAGAGAACTATAAAATCCTGGTTCTTCCCCACTTTGTTTACTTATTCTATTGCCACTGTATATAACATGTTCATGTACATGTATGTGCAAGTGTGTGTAAAAGCATGTGACATGCATGCATGTGCAGGTGTGAAGACCTCAGATGAGCTCTCACCTTCCATGTTGTTGGAGACAGGGTCTCCTGGTCACCACCCGCACACCAGGTTAGCTGACCCACGAGATCCCGGGGATTCTCCTGTCCTTACTGTTACACTTCCCACAAGAGTATGGGTGTTATAGACACATGCTTACCATGTCTGGGTTCTGGGGATCTGAGTTCAGGCTCTCATTCTTGCTTGGCAAATGCTTTACCCATTGAGCCATCTTCCCATCTCCCCTTATTTATTCTTGTGCTCTCTTTGAACTCAGCTCAAACTCAGATCCTTGCAGGTGGGTTGGAGGAACTTGCCTGGAGTCTGTTGTAGAAGCTGAAACTGGAGAGAAACGGTAAGCAGTCAGAGGGGCCAGAATACCACCACCTCCCTCGGGGGTCTCTGGGATGGATGGCTGCTGGCTGTCTTAGGAGTCCTGAACCTTGGAAGCTTGTGCTCTTAAGAATTTCAGCTCTAGCTGATTCCCTTCAGAATTTACTACCTGAGGGCTTGGGATGCACCTCTGTTGTAGAGTACTTGCCTAGAATGCACGAAACTCTGAGTTCGAGCCCCAACAGCACACAAACCAGGGCTGGTGACACATGCCTCTAATGTCAGCTCTTAGGAGGTAGAGGTAGGTGAATCAGACATTCAAGCTACATTTTGATCTTAAGACCAGCTATGCTAGGTGACCCTTTTCTCAGAAAAAAAAAAAAAGTTACATCAAGCTAGCATAAACTCAGGCAGCCTGGTTAACACTGAAGTTCCCAGCCTCCTGCTTCTGCTTTTGGGGTGTTGGGATGACAGGTATTGTGACTGTGGTGCCCACTGTGGGGTGACAGGGATCCAGCTGGAGGCTTCATGTGAGCTAGGAATGCACTTCCAGCAGGGTTAGGTCCCAAACACAGCATCTCTTTCTGTGGACAACCCCAGCAGTTAACAGGTAGGAGATGGTAGTTAAAACTGCAGAGCCTCTGATGGTCTGACCGCCGCCTGGATGCCGTCTGTCTGTCTGTCTGTCTGTCTGTCTGTCTTTCTGTCTTTGGGCGTGTTGCCTCACCTAAGTTCCCTCAGCATAAAAGTTGGCCCTGTGAGGGCAGATGACCGTCCGCACAGAAAGTGCGAGGATCCTCCAGTGCCGTGACACCCTCACAGTGTGTTTCCTGTTACTAACTGACTTTCCTTCTGTGCCTTCCCCCAGTTATGACTGTGCAGTTTCTGATAAAAGGGTCCCATTTTCCTTTTCTTTCAGTTAGGTCTCCCAGCTGCAAAAATGATGACCTTCAGGCGACCTTGGTGACATTATGAAGCCCAGTGCCATCTCAGGAGCACACGGGCCTCCCAGATGCCACTACAGTCCAGATGAGCACAAGTTTGCACCCAGTCTCGTTCAAGCCAACCAGCGGCCCAGTGGGAGCAGGCGCGTTTATTATTATCTCACCTCGTTTTGATCCAAAGAAAGCAGTGCTTTCTCCGACAGTGACATCAAACTCTGGAATGACGTCACTCACTGACCACTGCTAGAACAGTGAAGTTTTTCTTTATTTTAAAATTTTTAAATTAAATTCATCGTCATTATTGTGTGTGTGTGTATGTATGAATGTGTGTACAGGTGTGTGCATGCCATGGCACCTGTGTAGAGGTCAGAGGACAATCCCAGGAGTCTTTCCTCTTCTTCCAGCTCGTCTTCGAGGCTGGGCCACTCCCACTGTGCCTGCCATGCTGTGTGCTCTATGCTGGCCCGTGTGCACCTCGCTAAGGCTCCTGTCTCACTGTGGGAGTGCTGGGGTCACAGATGTGCGCCACCATATCTGGGGCTTTTATATGGGTTCTGTGTATAGAACTAAAGTCATTAGGCTTCCATGGCAGGTGCTGAGCCATCTTGTCATCACGAAGTTTTCTATTCGTTGGAAAGGAACAGTGTGTAATTGTCTATCGGAGGAGAACACAGATTGGCGCTCTATGGAGAGGGTTGTGCAGGCCACTGTCCCCAAAAAGAAATGCAGGCTGTCATAGATGATTCCAAAGTGTTTAGTGGGGATAAAGAGGAGAAAGGGAGAAGAGGCTTCTGAATGAATTGGCCCCCAGATCCTTTCTCAGAATTCCTAAGGTATTAGTGCTGGCCCGAGTCTGCACCATCAGTGCGATTACTCCAACTCCATGGAAATATGAGTTTCCTTAGGGTGAATTAAAAAAAAAGATTTATTTTGTTTTTAATTATGTGTGTGGGTGTGTGCACACACATACAGGTGCCTGCACATGCCTGAAGATGGTGTCAGATCCCCTCGAAGCTGAGTTACAGGCAGTTATGAGCCATCTGACATGGAGACACATACACAGATGGCCATGGCTTTCTGTGTCATGTCGATCTGTCATGTTTCCAGAGACACCATGATTTCCTGGCTTTGCCTGCTCCCTGACATGGGATTCCCCTCTGGATGCTGTATGTTTTATTACCATTGGTTAGCAAAGAAGCTGCTTTGGCTTATGGCAGGGCAGAATATAGCCAGGCTGGAAGAGATATAGAGAGAGAGTAGGCAGAGTCGGGGGGGGGGGGGGGCACCACGTAGCTGCCAAAGGAGACAGGTGCTGGAACCCTTACTGGTAGGCCACAGCCTTGTGGTGATACACAGATTGATAAAAATGTGTTAATTTAAGATGTAAGAGGTAGCTAGGAATACGCCCAAGCTATTGACCAAGCAGTGTTGTAATTAATATAGTTGCTGTGTGATTATTCCAGTCTGGGCGACCAGGAACGAAAGAGCAGTCCCTACTTACAGCACCCAACCAACACTAAGTATGAGCAGGGCCTCAAAGGAGCCATTCCTGCCCGCATGCAGGCTCATCTTGGGACCACCTTTGTTCTGGGACTTGGCAGCTCTCTGGCTCAGGCAGTCTAAGAGCTGTACTGTAGGGTGATTGGTTCTCTTTGCCTGCTGTCCTCCCTCGCCTTCCTTCTTCACAGCTGTTACCCCTGGAGTGACACCCAGCCACATCTGTTTCTCTTCGATTGTTAACACCATTTTCTCCATGGAAACTCCTATTGGCAGACTCGAGTCTACCAAAGCCGCACCAGGGGAGACTGAAGGCAGCTGTGGGCTACAGTCTCCAGTTTGGGAGTTTTCTTTCTTTTCTTTTTCTTCTTCTTCCCCCTCCCCTTTATCTTCTTCTTCCTTCTTCTCTCTCATCCTCACTCCTTCTTTTCCCTTCCTTCCTTCCTTCCTTCCTTCCTTCCTTCCTTCCTTCCTTCCTTCCTTCCTTCCTTCCTTCCTTCCTCCTCCTGTCCTCCTCCCCTTCTTCTCTTCTCCTCTCTCCTCTCCTCATCATTTCTCTGAAGATGGAGTCAACAGGATTAAGAAAACCCTCTGCTGATTTTAAGGGAACTGTTGATTGAACCTCAGTCAAGCGTGAAATGTCTTCCTGAGCTCACACTCGTGTGTTCTCTGCTTGAAGCTAGTAACCCTTCAGATCTTTTATGTTCCATGCTACGCACAGCTTCAGGTTAAAATCCATCCTTCTTCCAGTGCACCCCTGAAGGGCCAGAGTTACAATGCCCTCGGCCTAAAGGGCGTTTAGGATAACCTTGGGTAGCAGGGGTGGGAGCAGTGTGGTGGAGAAAGAGGATTTGGGGTTCCAGGACAGCCTAGTTAAAAGAAAAAACAAACACAAAAGATTGACGCCCCCTGGTGGTGACGGGTGGTGAAAACAAGGCTGGCTAAGGCCACGTGCAGTCTCCTGCACCTGTTTCCATCTGGGTGAGTCTGTAGAGTTCTTTTTTTTTTTTTTTGCTGTTATTGATTTTATTTTTTTTATTATTTTTTAATTTATTTATTTATTAAAGATTTCTGTCTCTTCCCTGCCACCGCCTCCCATTTCCCTCCCCCTCCCCCAATTAAGTCCCCCCCTCCCCTCAGCCCGAAAAGCAATCAGGGTTCCCTGTCCTGTGGGAAGTCCAAGGAACCCCCACCTCCATTCAGGTCTAGTAAGTTGAGCATCCAAACTGCCTAGGCTCCCACAAAGCCAGTGCGTGCAGTAGGATCAGAAACCCATTGCCATTGTTCTTGAGTTCTCAGTAGTCCTCATTGTCCGCTATGGTCAGAGAGTCTGGTTTTATCCCAGGCTTTTATAGACCTAGGCCAGCTGGTCTTGGTGAGTTCCCAGTAGAACATCCCCATTGTCTCAGTGTGTGGGTGCACCCCTTGCGGTCCTGAGTTCTTTGCTCGTGCTCTCTCTCCTTCTGCTCCTGATTTGGACCTTGAGATTTCAGTCCTGTGCTCCAATACAGGTCTCTGTCTCCTTTCATAGCTTGCTGAAGGTTAATATTCAGGAGGATGCCTATATGTTTTTCTTTGGGTTCACCTTATTTAGCTTCTCTAGGATCACTAATTATAGACTCAATGTCCTTTGTTTATGGCTAGAAACCAAATATGAGTGAGTATATCCCATGTTCCTCTTTTTGGGTCTGGCTTACCTCACTTAGGATAATGTTTTTTATTTCCATCCATTTGCATGCAAAATTCAAGAAGTCCTTGTTTTTTATTGCTGAGTAGTACTCTAATATGTATATATTCCATACTTTCTTCATCCATTCTTCCATTGAAGGGCATCTAGGTTGTTTCCAGGTTCTGGCTATTACAAACAATGCTGCTATGAACATAGTAGAGCATATACTTTTGTTGTATGATAAGGCCTCTCTTGGGTATATTCCCAAGAGTGGTATTGCTGGGTCCAGGGGTAAGTTGATCCCGAATTTCCTGAGAAACCGCCATACTGCTTTCCAAAGTGGTTGCACAAGTTTGCATTCCCACCAGCAATGGATGAGTGTACCCCTTTCTCCACAACCTCTCCAACAAAGGCTATCATTGGTGTTTTTTATTTTAGCCATTCTGACGGGTGTAAGATGGTATCTTAAAGTTGTCTTGATTTGCATTTCCCTGATCGCTAGGGAAGTTGAGCATGACCTTAAGTGTCTTTTGGCCATTTGAAGTTCTTCTGTTGAGAATTCTCTGTTCAGCTCAGTGCCCCATTTTATAATTGGATTGATTAGCCTTTTACGGTCTAGTTTCTTGATTTCTTTATATATTTTGGAGATCAGACCTTCGTCAGTTGCGGGGTTGGTGAAAATCTTCTCCCAGTAAGTGGGTTGCCTTTTTGTCTTAGTGACAGTGTCCTTTGCTTTACAGAAGCTTCTCAGCCTCAGGATGTCCCATTTATTCAATGATGCCCTTAGTGTCTGTGCTGCTGGGGTTATACGTAGGAAGTGGTCTCCTGTGCCCATGTGCTGTAGAGTACTTCCCACTTTCTCTTCTATCAGGTTCAGTGTGTTCGGACTGATATTGAGGTCTTTAATCCATTTGGACTTGAGTTTTGTGCATGGTGATAGATATGGATCTATTTTCATTCTTCTACAGATTGACATCCAGTTTTGCCAGCACAATTTGTTGAAGATGCTCTTTTTTTTCCATTGAATACTTTTAGCTCCTTTATCGAAAATCAGGTGTTCTAGGTTTGTGGGTTAAATCAGGGTCTTCTATTCGATTCCATTGGTCGACTTCTCTGTTTTTATGCCAATACCACCCTGTTTTCATTACTGTAGCTCTGTAATAGAGTTTGAAGTCAGGGATGGTAATGCCTCCAGACGCTCCTTTGTTGTATAAGATTGTTTTGGCTATCCTGGGTTTTTTGTTTTTCCATATAAAGTTGATTATTGTCTTTTCCAGATCTGTGAAGAATTTTGATGGGGATTGCATTGAATCTATAGATTGCTTTTGGTAGAATTGCCATTTTTACTATGTTGATCCTCCCAATCCAGGAGCAAGGAAGATCTTTCCATTTTCTGGTGTCCTCTTCAATTTCTTTTTTCAAAGACTTAAAGTTCTAGTCAAATAGATCTTTTACATCCTTGGTCAGAGTTACCCCAAGATATTTTATGCTATTTGTGGCTATCGTGAAAGGTGATGCTTCTCTAATTTCCCTCTCTGTTTCCTTATCCTTAGTGTATAGGAAGGCCACTGATTTTTTGGAGTTGATCTTGTATCCTGCCAACTTACTAAAGGTGTTTATCAGCTGTAGGAGCTCTTTGGTAGAGTTTTTGGGGTCGCTTATGTATACTATCATATCATCTGCAAATAACGAGAGCTTAACTTCTTCTTTTCCGATATGAATCCCCTTGATCCCTTTATGTTGTCTTATTGCTATTGCTAGAACTTCAATCACTATATTGAAGAGGTATGGAGAGAGTGGACAGCCTTGTCGTGTTCCTGATTTTAGTGGGATGGCTTTGAGTTTTTCTCCATTTAATTTAATGTTAGCTGACGGCTTGCTGTAAATAGCTTTTATTATATTTAGGTATGACCCTTGTATCCCTAATCTCTCCAAGACTTTTATCATAAAGGGGTGTTGAATTTTGTCAAATGCTTTTTCAGCATCTAATGAAATGATCATATGGTTTTTTTCTTTCAGTTTATTAATATGGTGGATTACATTGATAGATTTGCGTATGTTGAATCAGCCCTGCATCTCTGGAATGAAGCCTACTTGATCATAATGGATAATTTTTCTAATGTGTTCTTGGATTCGGTTTGCCAGTATTTTATTAAGAATTTTTGCGTCGATATTCATGAGTGAGATAGGCCTGTAATTTTCTTTCTTGGTTGGGTCTTTGTGTGGTTTTGGTATCAGGGTAACTGTAGCTTCATAAAAGGAATTTGGCAATGACTCTTCTGTTTCTATATTGTGAAATACATTAAGGAGTATAGGTATTAGCTCTTCTTGGAAGTTCTGGTAGAATTCTGCATTGAAACCATCTGGTCCTGGGCATTTTTTGGAAGGTAGATTTTTGATAACGGTTTCTAGTTCTTCACGACTAACAGGTCTATTTAGATCGTTCACCTGGTTTTGGTTTAGCTTTGGTATGTGGCACTTATCTAAAAAAATGTCCATTTCTTTTGCATTTTCCAGTTTTGTGGCATACAGGCTTTTGTAGTAAGATCTAATGAGTCTCTGAATTTCCTCTGTGTCTGTGGTTATGTCCCCCTTTTCATTTCTGATCTTATTTATTTGCGTGTTCTCTCTCTGTCGTTTAATTAGTTTGGATAGGAGTTTGTCGATCTTGTTGATTTTCTCCAAGAACCAACTTTTTGTTTCATTGATTCTTTGGACTGTTTTCTGCGTTTCTATTTTGTTGATTTCAGCCCTCAGTTTGATTATTTCCAGTCTTCTACTCCTCCTGGGTGTGTCTGCTTCTTTTTTTTCTAAAGCTTTCAGGTGTGCTGTTAAGTCTCCAATGTATGCTTTCTCCGTTTTCTTTAAGTGGGCACTTAGTGCTATGAACTTTCCTCTTAGCACTGCTTTCATAGTGTCCCATAGGTTTGAGTATGTTGTCCCTTTATTTTCATTAAATTCAAGGAAGACTTTAATTTCTTTCTTGATTTCTTCTTTGACCCAGGTGTGGTTCAGTAGTTGACTGTTCAGTTTCCATGAGTTTGTTGGCTTTCTGGAGGTAGGATTGTTGTTGAATTCTAACTTTAATCTGTGGTGATCTGATAAGACACAGGTGGACACTGATTTTTTTTGTATCTGTGGAGGTTTCCTTTGTTTCCGAGTATGTGGTCAATTTTCAAGATGGTTCCATGGGCTGCAGAGAAGAAGGTATATTCTTTCCTATTTGGGTGGAATGTTCTATAGATGTCTGTTAAGTCCATTTGCTTCATTACCTCCAGTAGTTCTCTTACTTCTCTATTAGGTTTCTGTCTGATTGACCTGTCCATTGCTGAGAGAGGTGTATTGAAGTCTCCTACTACTAGTGTGTGTGGTTTGATGTCTGCCTTGAGTTTTAGTAATATTTCTTTTACATACGTGGGTGCTTTTATATTAGGGGCGTAAATATTCAGGATTGAGACGTCATCCTGACAAATTGTTCCTGTTATGAGTATAAAGTGTCCATCTCGATCTCTTCTGATTGATTTTAGTTTGAAGTCAGTTTTGTTAGAAATTAATATGGCCACACCTGCTTTTTTCTTAGGACCATTTGCTTGAAAGACCTTTTCCCAACCCTTTACTCTGAGTAGATGCTTGTCTTTGTGGTTGAGATGTGTTTCTTGCAAACAGCAGAATGTTGGATCCTGTTTTCGTATCCAATCTCTTAGCCTGTGCCTTTTTATAGGTGAATTGAGACCATTAATATTAAGTGATATTAATGACCAGTGGTTGTTTACGCCGGATATTCTTATTGTTTTTGGAAGTAGAATTTGTGTGTCTTCCTTCTTTGAGTTGTGCTAGTGAAGGGTCGCTAGATGCCTGAGTTATTGTAGGCAGTGTTGGCAATGTTGGATTCCTTGGGTTGCGGTTTTCCTTCTATTACTTTCTGTAGGGCTGGATTCGTGGCTACGTATTGTTTAAATTTGTTCTTATCCTGGAATGTCTTGATTTCTCTCCATTTATAGTGAACGAAAGCTTGGCTGGGTATAGTAGTCTGGGCTTGCATCCATGGTCTCTTAGCTTCTGCAGTACCTCTATCCAGGACCTTCCGGCTTTCATTGTTTCCATAGAGAAATCAGGTGTAAGTCTGATCAGTTTACCTTTATAAGTTACTTGGCCTTTTTCTTTTGCAGCTCTTAGTATTCTTTCATTAACCTGTATATTTTGTGTTTTGATTATTATATGGCGAGGGGATGTTTTCCTTTGATCCAGTCTGTTTGGTGTTCTGTATGCTTCTTGAATATTCAAAGGAATATCTTTCTTTATGTTGGGAAAGTTTTCTTCCATAATTTTATTCAAAATATTTTCTGGGCCTTTGAGCTGTGACTCTTCTCCTTCTTATATTCCTATTATTCTTAGATTTGGTCTTTTTATTGTGTCCCATAATTCCTGAATGTTTTGTGATGAGAATTTGTTGGCTTTACAGTTTTCTTTGATCAGAGCATTTATTTTCTCTATGGTGTCCTCAGAATCTGAGATTCTTTCTTCTATTTCTTGTATTCTATTGGTTATGCTTGTTTCTGTAGGCTCTCCTCGTTGACCTAGATTTTCCATATCCAACTGGTCCTCAGTTTGTGTTTTCTTCCTTGCTTCCATTTCAGTTTTCAATTCTTGAACTGTTTCCATTATCTGTTTGATCGTTCTTTCTTGGTTTCCCAGGGTATTATGTACGTATTTACTTATTTCTTCAAATTTTTGGTTATACTTCTCATCCATTTCTATAAGGGCATTTTTCACATGTTGTTTAAGGGCCTCTACTGTTTTCATAAAGTCAATTTTTTCCACTTCTTCAGTGTTCCGGCCGCCTTCCGCCGCCCGGTGTTCCAGCCGCCTGTAGAGTTCTTTTGAAAGTAGAGACTGGTTTGCATTCCCACCAGCAATGGATGAGTGTACCCCTTGTGCAACCACTTTGGAAAGCAGTGTGGCAGTTTCTCAGGAAATTCGGGATCAACCTACCCTGGACCCAGCAATACCACTCTTGGGAATATACCCGAGAGATGCCCTATCATACAACAAAAGTATATGCTCAACTATGTTCATAGCAGCATTGTTTGTAATAGCCAGAACCTGGAAACAACCTAGATGCCCTTCAATGGAAGAATGGATGAAGAAAGTATGGAATATATATATATTAGAGTACTACTCAGCAATAAAAAACGAGGACTTCTTGAATTTTGCATGCAAATGGATGGAAATAGAAAACATTATCCTGAGTGAGGTAAGCCAGACCCAAAAAGAGGAACATGGGATATACTCATATTTGGTTTCTAGCCATAAATAAAGGACATTGAGCCTATAGTTCGTGATCCTAGAGAAGCTAAATAAGAAGGTGAACCCAAAGAAAAACATATAGGCCACCCCTCCTTGGGAATATGTAGAGGTTATTTTGTGCAGCCATAGTAAGGGGTCATGCTCTTAGAAACAACTCTTGGGCAGCTGAGATGGCTCAGTCAGTGCTGCCAAACCAGAGGCCCCAAGTTTGATCCCTGGGACTCACGAGGTGGGGAGGGCCAACTCTTGCAGGTTGTCCTCTACCCTCCCTCACCGCCCTGCCACCCACACAAGTAAAGACTGTAATTTAAAAAACACAACTCCTTATGAATGCTCCTGAGAGCGACATAAATGAAACTCATTGATCCACAAAACAATGGCTACAAATCTCATGAGCTGAAAGGGGGCAACTAGAAAGAAGAAGGGAAGCAATCAGAGTGGGAGGGGACAGAAGGTAATGGAAGGAAATACAAGCAAAATCATTATGTGCGTGTATGAAAATGCTTAAATAAAACCATTGTTACCAACATATGCCAATTAAAGAATTTTTAAAGGAAAATAAAATGTCAGTGGGATTCCCTGAAATATACCCAAGGTCTAGCCTAGCCTACTGCCTCCCGAAAGACAGAGACCCTGGGAGACAGGCAGCTGCAATGCATCGCCTCTCAGAGTCTTACAGTATGCTGCTTTCAAAGGCGCAGGTGTTGGTCCCCAGCTGGTAGCTCTCTTAGGAGTTGGTGAATCCTTTAGAAGGCAGGGCCATTGGCTGTAAATACATCTCAGGGATTGTGCCCTTGAGGGCAGTGTTTAGATAGCCCTACTTGTCTGCTTCTGGCCACAAAGTGAGTGGCCTTCTCTGTCATGTGCTTCCATGTCTGCCATGATGTTCGGCCTTGCCAGAGATAAGGAAACTGAAAATCCGGGAGTGGTGGTACACAGCTTTAATCCCAGAATGTGGAGGCAGGCAGATCTCTGTGAGTTTAAGACCAGCCTAGTCTACATTGTTCCAGTCAGGGTTGCATAGTGAGAACCTGTCTCAAAAATAAACAACAAAAAATAACACACATACACACACAAACAAACAAAACTAATAAAACCAAGCAACAGCAGACTAAAACCGTGAGCCCAATTTCCTCTTTGAAGTTGGTTTTGTGAAATAGTCTCTTTGAGTAGTGGGAGGTCTGCTAATACACAGAGTCACACTTCCATGGTGTTTGTTTTATATTATTGTTTGGTTTGTGGGTATTTCCATTCTGATGCGTAAGGTACACGTAGAGATCAGAGGTAAGCCTTGAGTGTTTTTCTTCGGGAGCCCCATTCCCCAGTTCTGGTGCCCACATGTTGCCTAGTGTGCATCTAACTCATTGCCTAGCACTACACAGCATAGGTATAATGACGCATCCTTCCCTTCATGCGAAGTAGAGAGAGGATGGGAGGCATTGTGTATTCAAACTGTTGTATTTGTTACTGTTCTCGTTGCTATAGCCAAATACCTCACAAAAGCAGCTTAAGGAAGGAAATTCCTGGTGTTCACAGTTTGTGGGTCCAGTCTGTCACGGCAGGGGAGTCATGGTCGCAGGAACTTAAAGTGGCTGGGAACATGGCCTTGCAGACAGGAGGTGAAGGCCAGTGCTCAGCTCTGTTGAGGGACCTCCTTCCATTCCTTCAACCAATAGCCGCTGAGATACCAGCCCATTGGGGCGTGGTCTCTCTCCCTTTAAAAAAGCAGCCACTTCCCTCCACTGGCTCTCTGGCTTCTGGCTCCGCTTCAGGCAACTAGGCTCCCTTACTGATTGCACAGAGGGCTGTTGTCTGGGATGGTGTCTGTTAAGTTTTTTCCCCCTTAAATAAATAACCATACTATTAATCATAATTCCAAACTGGTGTGGAATTGTTTGTGACTTACGCCTTCAGAGCTTACTTTCTCTTTGTTCAGTTTGGAACTATAGTCCAGAGCATGATGACCCCCACCTCTGGCAATTCAATCTGGAAACCTCCCTCACAAATGTTCTCAAAGGATTGTCTCTAGATGAGTATAGATCCCATCGAGTTGGCAAAAAGACAGACTAGCCATCAGAGCCAGCATCTGCTTCTAATGTAACGCTGCTAGCAGCACAATGAAGTCAACTTCTGCTTATGATTTAGTCCTTGTGGATTAAGCAGCACCTCTCTTCGTGATGTGCAGACTGAGACTCAGTGGCATTAGGCCAGTTGCCCAAGTTCCTTCAAGAAATAGTGAATGGAGCTGAGATTTGGGTCAAAGCCATCAGCATCTGTCTTAGGGTTCTCATTGTTGTGAAGAGGCAGCATGACCACGGCACTCTTATAAAGGAACCACTTAATTGGGGTGGCCCACATCCGTTATCATCACGGCAGGGAGAGTAACGGCGTACGTGCAGACCTGGTGTGGGGCTGACAGCCCTTACATCTTGACTCAGAGGCGACAGGAAGTCAGTTGACAAACTTGGCGGTATCCTGAACATAGGAAACCTTAAAGCCTACCCCCACAGTGACACACTTTCTCCAGGAATGTCATGCCCACTCCAACAAAGCCACACCTCCTAATACTGCCCCTCCCTGTGGAATTATGGAGACCAATTACATTCAAACTACCACAGCCTCAAAGAGGCCAGGTTCCCTCTTGGGCTTTGTAGGCAGTGTTAGAGGAATTTGAAAGGAGAGGGAGAGATGGCTCAACAGTTATGAGCACTGACTGCTTTTCCAGAGGACCCAGGTTTGATTCCCAGCACTCATATGGTGACTCACTACCCCACTGCATCCCCAGTGCTATTGGGTCTGATGCCATTTCATGGCCTTTGTGGACACCAGATATGCACATGGTGCACAGACATACATAAAATACCATATGCAAAATACCCACACACCTAAGGTTTTTTTTTTTAACGTGAAAGGATTAGACACACTGCATTAAATAGCTCATCTAGTGCCTCGCTCAAATGGAACTGTCAACAGAGGTCTGCTTTCTTTGTAGCCTGGTGCCACTGCCACCGACAGACAAGATGACATGACCATGTTTTATAGGGTCTCAAAATGAATAATGGCCAAGCTGGGAGTTTGATTTGAGCCAGCAGTTAGCCATTATCCTTGGCATCTTAGCAGAGAGGAGCTTCTCCTCTGTGGAAAACTCCATGTCCCTGGAAAAGGGCAGATCAGGGACAAGGGGAGAGGAGAGATAATGACAAGAAGCTACTAAGAGACGGGGAGAAGGATACGGGGGTGGGTAAAGAGAGGGCTAGGGTGGACCACTGGAGAGCCATGAACTCACTCACCAGCCCCTTGTGAAGGCGTAAGTCACAAACAATCCCACACCAGTTTGGAATTATGATTAATAGAATGGTTATTTATTTAAAGGGGAAAACTTACAGATTACCATCCAGACAACAGCCCTCTGCACAATCAGAAAGGGAGTCTAGTCGCCAGAAGCGGAGCCGGAAGCCAGAGAGAGAGGAGAGGGAAGTGGCTGCTTTTTTAAAGGGAGAGAGACCACGCCCCAATGGGCTGGTATCTCAGTGGCTATTGGCTGAAGGAGCAGAAGGAGCTCCCGCAACACCCTTTTATAAGTGTGACTCTGGACCAGGGAAAGACAAGTGTTTAAGTCTTTGTAGAATAGATACACAAGTGAATGACTTACTTTGTTTTCCATTCTGACGCTTCACTTTCAGTTGGGATACCCAGTTTCTTCGGTGTATGTGTGTGTGTGTGCACGCACGCACATGTGTGCAAGTGCATGCATGCAAGCATACATTTGGAAACCTGAATTTAATATAAGAATTTAGTATAAGATGTCTTCTTTAAACATCCTTTACTTTTTCTTTTGAGACACAGTCTCTCTGTGTAGCCCCGGCCGGCCTAGGACTCACAGAGATCCCACGCCTCTGCCTCCCAAGCACTGGGATTAAACACACACACCACCATGCCCAGCTTTTCTACCTCCTACTTCTTTTTGAGACAGGATTTCTTACAGGCAGCCAGCAATCCCCGGAGATCTTCCTGTCTGCCTTCCCCACACTGGGATTATAGACGTGTGCCTCTGCACCTAGATTTTTATGTGGGTTCTTCCTCCTATTCGGCAGATGCTCTACCTATTGAGCCATCTCCACAGCCTCATCCTGCATCATTTTTGCAAACACATACAGGTCTCAATTTCCTAGAGGAGCCAGTTCCTGTCAACTGCGAATGTGGTCTTCTATTCTTCCTCTTAAAATGTGTTTGCTTTAAAATGTACATGCCATAACACTTTCCATTCCAACAGTGTCCCGGGTGCAGCACACTGCTCTTCAGCTCACTCCTATTGTTAAGAAGCCATCGTCACCATCCGTCTCTGGAACTGCTTTCGTCTTGCAAAACAGAGCCCCCCCTCTAGACAGTAGACAATGGCTCCCTACTTCCCTCAGTCTCAGCCACGACAATTCTATTTTTCTCCCCATGTCTCTGACTATTGTACATATCTCATATAAAGAGAATTAGGCAGTATTTGTCTTTTTGTTCCATCTACTTTTGTACGGTCCATCAATTAAGAATGATTTTTACATTTGTGAATGGTTACGTTTCAAATTGGCACATCAGTACCCACATAATAGCCTCAATTTTGTCTCTTGGTTTGCAAAGCTTAAACTATTCTCCAGCTACTCTTTATAGGAAAGCTTGGCAATCCCCGGCCTGGCTCAGTGGTCTGGAACCACCGAGGATCATTTTTCATCTCCTGCTCTGAGCTCTTACTTAGACAAATTGCCCTAACAAAAGACAGATTAACAAGAGAACAACAAACAGATGCTTACTAGCTTGTCTGTCTTAAAGCATAAGGGAGACACCCGGAGAAATGAGGGCGCTTTGTTTCATCCGCCTTCTGCGTCTGTGCATCCAACAACCTACACCGGGAAACATTCGGGAGAAGCGAGTTGAGTCAGTTCTCAACCTGTACTGTGTTTGTCGGGGTTCTCTAGAGACACGGACCCAAAAGGCTGAATATATTTTACAAGGGGAAATCATTAGGCTTACAGTGTAGGAGTTGGGTAGTCTGGCAATGGCTGTCTCACACTGGAGAAGCTGAGAACCCAGTAGCCACTCCCTCTGCAAAGCTGAATACCTCAGCAGTCCTGACCT
This sequence comes from Microtus pennsylvanicus, assembly GCF_037038515.1. Classification (NCBI taxonomy): domain Eukaryota; kingdom Metazoa; phylum Chordata; class Mammalia; order Rodentia; family Cricetidae; genus Microtus; species Microtus pennsylvanicus. The sequence continues at coordinate 20,655,593 of NC_134588.1, forward strand.
AGTACTGAAGGCATGGAGGGCTCCTGAGGGGCTGTTGGAGGGCGGCTGGGGGCTGAGGGAGGGGCTGCTGGGGTCTGGGGGAGGGGCTGCTGGGGGTGATCCTGGAGGGCTGCTGGAGTCTGGGGGAGGGGCTTCCGGGGGTCTAGGAGGGGCTGCTGGGGTGATCCTGGAGGGCTGCAGGAAGGCTGTTGTGGGGTCTCCTGGACAGCTGCTGGAGGTCTCCTGGACAGATGTGCGGGACTTCTAGGGGCTGCGGGAGGGTTGCTGGGAGGCCGATGGCCTTTAGTCCAAGTAGTTAGGTGAAAGAAGCTGAGATCTGATGTCAGGGAAGGCGGAGGCAGGCACAGCATAGATGCCCTCACCAGTGGGAAGCCAAGGCAGGCTTCACTGCTGGCCCTGAAGGAGCAGTCTCTCAGTGACTCCTGAAATGCCCTCGCAGACCCAGCTGGAGGGGCTCATAGTTGCTTCTAGGTCCAATCAAGCCAGTGACTATCACAAGTACAGACTCTCCCTGGAGCCTTTGGCCTGACCTGAAATGACACACTGAACACGTATTTATGTGACATTTGTGTTGTGTTGGATATTCTAAGTCCTCTAGAGTTTATCTAAACTACAGGGTAACTGGAAAAATGATAAATCATCTTTTATAAGAAACCTAAACCCAGGTGTCTTAGAACCAAGCCACTAATCTCTACTAGCTTCTGAGGGAATACTTACAGAGGTGATGAGTGTGTGAGTGTGCACGTGTGTGCATGTGTGAGTTCTGCATTGTGCGTGTGCATGTGTGTGAGTGCATGTGTTCATGTGTATGAGTAAGTGCATGTGTTGTGTGTGTGTGAGATCATGCATGTGTGCATGTGTGTGAGTGCATGTGTTCATGTGTATGAGTAAGTGCACGTGTGTGCATGTGTGTGAGTTCATGCATGTGTGCATGTGTGTGAATGAGTGCGTGTGTGTCAGTGCATGCAAGTGTGTGTGAGAGTTCATGCATGCGTTCATGTGTATGAGTAAGTGCATGTGTTGTGTGTGAGAGTTCATGCATGTGTGCATGTGTGTGAATGAGTGCGTGTATGTCAGTGCATGCATGTGTGTGTGAGAGTGCATGCATGTGTGCATGTGTATAAGTAAGTGCATGTGTGTGTGAGAGTGCATGCATGTGTGCGAATGAGTACATGTGAGTCAGTGCATGCAAGTGTGTGTGAGAGTGCATGCATGTGTGCATGTGTATAAGTAAGTGCGTGTGTGTGAGAGTGCATGCATGTGTGTGAATGAGTGTGTGTGTGTCAGTGCATGCAAGGGTGTGTGAGAGTGCATGCATGTGTGCATGTGTATAAGTAAGTGCGTGTGTGTGAGAGTGCATGCATGTGTGCATGTGTGTGAATGAGTGCGTGTGTGTCAGTGCATGCATGTGTGTGTGAGTTCATGCATGTGTGCATGTGTGTGAGTGAGTGCATGTGTGTGTGTACGTGAGTGAATGCATGTGTGTATGTGCATGTGAATGCGCGTGTGTTTGTGCATGCGGTGTGGTGACGGGAGCAGGAGTTACAGCTTCGCTGGATTGGCAAGTGCTCTACCCCAAAGGTAACCCAGGACTTAAAGTCATGTTTGTAGAAACAAAGATGGGTGGGGTGCCAGAAGTTGTCTGGGGAAAGCCCAGCAAAGGAGGAGGAATCTGCTGTGCACATTCTTTATGGCCCTCTCTACTCATGAGAGCCTCTGAGCTATCTCCACTGTGATTCTAGAATATTCACTCTATTCTTGATGCAGAAGGGAGAACTTTTACAAATGGAGATTGACTCTGAAAATTCAAGTTTTTCTTAAAAAGGAATGTCTAATCTGTAGTGGGTTACTTCTGACTCCAGAGTTTCTCAACATACTCAGATCAAAACAATCCTTCTGTGAATGAGGTGTTTTTTACTCTCTGTTATATCAACAGGGAGAAACAACAGAGAGACCCAGCAACTCTATAATAGTGCAGTCCTTCAAAAAAAGACTTATTTTATTTATGTGTATGGGTGTTGTGTCTATGTGTATATCTGAGAACTATGTATATGAAGTGCCCTAGAGTGCCAGAAGAGGGCGTTAGATCCCTGGAATTGGAGGACGGGTGTTGTGATTCATAGTACGGATGCTGGGAGTTGAACCCAGGACCTCTGGAAGAGCAGCAAGGGTTGGAGCTATCTCAAACCGCCTCAGACAGAACAGACCTTATTTGGGAGGAAGACCTACAGAGGTAGGGGTAGTTCGAGGGCAGAAAGGTGTGGAGGGAGGGAGTTTGAAAGTTCCTCTTTTTGGACCTGGTTGGCTATCGCCAGGGTAACCAGGGAGTGGCAAATTGAAGAAAGTCAGGATGAATAAACATCTCTTGTGGATGGCAAGGGAGGCAAGAATCTATGGTTACTATAGTTTCAGAAACCAAAGTGTTGATTGTGGGACTCATCACAGCCCACCCCAAATGGAGGAGCTTTGCTCACGGGGCTCACTCTCCCTAACGGTCTCCCACACTAGGGTTTTGTGGTGATCTGTTTCAGCCTTCAACAAAGCCCCTCTCTCAGAGAGATGGGAAGGGAAGGCAGGAGGAAGGGCTCTAGGGTCCTTCTCTAAGCCCTAGTTTGGACTGAAGATATGCCCCAAACATTCTTTTTAAAAATGTGTCTGCTAACAGATTTAAAAGTTGGTTTTTCAAAAAGTAGGCTATTCCCTGTGCTGGGATGCCTTGTTCAGCCTTGATGCAGTGGGGAGAAGCTTGGTCATGGCTCAACTTGATATGCCATGCTTTGTTGGTTCCTGAGAGAGGCTTTACCCCATCTGAACTCAGATGGAGGAAAAGTGAATTGGTCAGGGAGGGTAGAAGAGAGGAGATGGGGAGCGGGAGGAGAGGAGGGAGGAGAAACTGTGGTTGGTATACAAAATAAATTTAAAAATTTGATAAAGAAATATTTGAAAAAAATATACACACACTGTCACACCACACACACACACACACACACACACACACACACACACACTCCAAAGAAAACCTGTAGAGATAAGAGGACAATTTCTAGTTGTCCTCTGTGTGGGCTCTGGGAATTGAACTCAAGTCATTAGGCTTAGGGGCCGGTACTATTAACTGCTGAGCCATTTCACCAGTCCCTCGAAATGTTCTTGTTTATGTCCAGTATTGGGATTAAACCTGGGACCTTCAGCTTACCAGACAAGTGATCCTCCACTCCAGCACTCCCCTGGGCCTTTTTGTAGTCATTTCTAGACAGGTCTGCCTCAAACTGGCAATCCCTTTGTCTGAGTTTCAGAGTAGCTCTGACTCCAGGCCTGTGCCGTCACTTGCGGTTCCAAAGGGTTCTTGTCACCAGCCTTCACAGGAAGGTACTGACGCCAGCTATACTGATGTAAAACCTCGACTAGAATGCTCTCTCAGATAAGTCCCCCAGTTACATGAAATTTGACACAGAATTATAGTTAAGTTTCATTTGTAGGAATTTTAATATTTTGATGTAAAAAATGGGAAGCAGCATATTGTTAGCAGAAGAAACAGCTCTCAGCTAAATGGAACAAAGAGATGGTTTATTCTAGAGCCAAGTATGAGTGACCATGGCCCGGGAATATAGATTTAGGCTACCTCAAATACTGTGTACCAGTGAGGTAGCAGTTTCATGAACTTTTGATAGTTCAGAATAAATAAAGTGATCAAGCAACATGCTTTTCAAATACATGGGTGGAGACATTAGGTGGGTGGTCACAACAGAGTTGGAAACTTTGCTATAGGCTTCGGATGCTATTTGCTAGCCTGGTTCGCATTTCCACTGATGGAAACTAGGGGTCTACTGATATAGTTCAAAAGAGTTACCTAATGGTCGCAAAGGGTGTTAGCTATGTACAGAAGAGGGCGAAAAATGGCTATTATGGGGTGCTAAATAAACCCCCAGATAATTTGTCTCTGGATTTGCGACGTTCCCACCTCTCCTATCACTGTAGTTCTGATTGGTCAGCCTTCAGGGACACTGTAGTTCTGATTGGTCAGCCTTCAGGGACACTGTAGTTCTGATTGGTCAGCCTTCAGGGACACTGTAGCTCTGATTGGTCAGCCTTCAGGGACACTGTAGTTCTGATTGGTCAGCCTTCAGGGACACTGTAGTTCTGATTGGTCAGCCTTCAGGGACACTGTAGTTCTGATTGGTCAGCCTTCAGGGACACTGTAGCTCTGATTGGTCAGCCTTCAGGGACACTGTAGCTCTGATTGGTCAGCCTTCAGGGACACTGTAGCTCTGATTGGTCAGCCTTCAGGGACACTGTAGTTCTGATTGGTCAGCCTTCAGGGACACTGTAGTTCTGATTGGTCAGCCTTCAGGGACACTGTAGTTCTGATTGGTCAGCCTTCAGGGACACGGCTTCCTTCCAGGGATTCTCATTCGCATGTGGAAAACAGAACAAGTGCTAACTTGATGAAAGAGTTGGGGACAAAATTTTAAAATTTGTTTTTGTCGAGCTATATAGTTTTCTCCACTCCCTTCCCTTCCTCTTCCCTTCCTGCTACCCTCTCCCATGGTCTCCCTGCTCCCAATTTACTCAGGACATATTGTCTTTTTCTACTTCCCAAGTAGATTAGATCCATGTATATCTCTCTTAGGGTCCTCATTGTTGTCTAGGTTCTACGGGATTGTGAATTAATTGTAGGCTGGTTTTTCTTTGCCTTATGTCTTAAAGCCACTTATGAATGAGTACATATGATATTTGTCTTTTTGGGTTTGGGTTAACTCACTCAATATGATGTTTTCTAGATCCATCCATTTGCCTGTAACATTCAAGATGTCATTATTGTTTTTTCTGCTGTGTAAATGTACCACATTTTCCTTATCCATTCTTCAATCGAGGGGCATTTAGGTTGTTTCTAGGTTCTGGTTATGACAAACAATGCTGCTATGAACATAGTTGAGCACATGTCCTTGTGGCATGATTGAGCATCCTTTAGATATATACCCAAAAGTGGCATTACTGGGTTTTGAGGAAGGTTGTTTCCTAATTTTCTGAGAAATCGCCACACTGATATCCAAAGCAGCTGTACCAGCTTGCAATCCCACCAGCAATACAGGAGTGTTCCCTTTACCCCACATCCTCTCCAGCATAAGTTGCCATCAGTGTTTTTGATCTTGGCCATTCTTACAGGTGTAAGATGGAATCTCAGAGTTATTTTGATTTGCATTTCTCTGATGGCTAAGGATATTGAGCATTTCCTTAAGTGTCTTTCAGCCATTTTAGATTCCTCTGTTGAGAGTTCTCTGTTTAGGTCTGTATCCCATTTTTTAATTAGATTATTTGTTCTTTTGATGACCAATTTCTTGAGTTCTCTGTATATTTTTGAGATTAGACCTCTGTCTGATGTCGGGTTGGTGAAGATCTTGGAAAAAAACATTTTTAAAGAAAAGCATGTGTTCAAATATTCTTGGAGGTATTATTGTACATCCCTCACAGTGAGGGTGTGTGTGAGTGTGTAGTGTGGTGTGTGTGAGTGCACCTGTGTGTGCTGCTATTTGTGCCCATGAAGATGTGGAGAAGTCAGAGAACACGAGTGTCTTACTCTGCCATTCTCTGCTTTATTTCCTTGAGACAGGGCCTCTCACTGAGTTTGGAGGGGGACTGATGACTCCCAGTCCCCAGTGGGTCCTGACTCTGGTCCTCATAGTGCCAATGGATGTAAAGCTACAGCTGTTTTTTTTAATGGGTCTGGGAGATTCTGCATACTTGTACAGTAAGCATGCTGACCCACTGAGCAGTCCAGTCACTGATGTGGGAGTGATTTCTTATTAATAAAGAAACTGTCTAGGCCCATTTGATAGGCCAACCCTTAGGTAGGTGGAGAAAACAGAACAGAATGCTGGGAGAAAGAATCGGAGTCAGAGAGTCGCCATGATTCTCCTGCCGGACACAGATGCAGGTTAAGATCCTCCCTGGTAAGCCACCTTGTGGGCTACACAGATTATTAGAAATGGGTTAGATCAATATGTAAGAGCTAGCCAATAAGAGGCTGGAACTAATGGACCAGGCAGTGCTTAAAAGAATACAGTTTCCATGTAATTATTTCAGATAAAGCTAGCCGTGAGGGCAGCCGGGTGCCAGGAATGTAGCCTGCTGGTCATATTACAAGTCACCCCAGAAAGCGTACTTTGAGGGAATTCTTGAAAAACTATAGAGCATCTTTGAAGAGACTGGCCTTGCTGCTGCAGTCTGGATAAGGATGTCTTGGCCTGGCCACCCCTAAGTGCTCTCTCTGTCAGTGTGCTGCGCTCAGGGGAGGACTGGGAAGCACAGAAGGAGGAGCCAGATGTGCCTGAGGGACACACTGCCTCTCTCCTGTGAGGCAAAAACTTTTATTTTAAAGAAAGAAATGGATTTTCCAATCCCAAGTTTGTGGATATTTCCCCCTTAAGTGGGAAGCTTCCACATTATTGAGTACCTTTATTTATTTAGCTGCTTTCCCGAATTTCCAACTCCTTTGGCAGGCTGACAAGTCCATTGTCACTCACGTTCAATGAATCTACACAACAGCCTCCCATACAGATGAGGAATCCCAGAAAGGAGGGTGTCATCCCTGCATTTTCGTTCCTCCCTCCACCTGCAATGGAGTCTATTTGTGAGTTGCCAGGTAACCAAACAGGTGTCTGTGGGCCACTTCTTTAGACCACAGAGCTCAGGAGTTCCAGCTCTCAAATAATGGCAGCAGCCCGCCTTCCTTATCAGGGCTCGTGCATTATCCCAGTAGCGCCACACAATAAACTCCGCTACCAAATTAATTAAAGAGAGCCTTGATAATTCCATCCCAGAGCATCCCAGTGAAAGTCATTTCAGATTCATAATGCACAATTGGCTTTTCCACTTAACTTCCAAATGACATTCTCGGGTAGTCACTGCCATTAACGGTAATCAGCAAAGCCGTCGAGTCTTCCACACAAGAGACAGACGTCTCATTTGGGGATGAGGTCTCTGTGAAGCATGGCAGTCATTAAACTATTTTTTTAAATGTGTGTGTGTGTGTGCATGCGTGTGTGTGCATGTGTGTGTGTGCACATGTGTGCGCATGCATGAGTACGGGTATTTACAGAGTCCAGAAGAGGACACCAGATCCTCTGGAGCTAGGGTTACAGGTCGTTCTGAGCAGCCCACCTGGGCACTGGGCATGGTATTTGTTTTCTCTGATAGAGCAGTCATGATCTTTATCCCCCAGACTATGTAGATGGGTTCATGTGTGTCCATGCGTGCATGTGAGCATGTGGTCAGAGGGCAACATCATTCTTTCTTCCAGGACATTCCACATTTTCTTTGAGATAGGTTCTCCCATTGATCTAGACCGCCACCGTGTGAGCTAGCCCAGCTGGCACGTGGGCTTCCAGTTTCCGTCTCCCATCTTGCCACCTTGGGATTATGAGCCAGTGCCACTACACCTGGAAGGTGGGTTTTGAGCATTGAACCCAGGTCCTGATGTTTGCAAGGCCAGCACCCTACTGATTTAGCTGTCATCCCAGTCTTGCTATGCTCTTTGAATGGAAGATGAAGAGAATGATTCCCACTTACTAGTTTTCTGAAAGAAAGAACATGTTTAGAAAAGAATATAAAGTGTAGGAAGTGATGTGGAAGGGAAAAGAGGAGAATCGGGTAAAGATGGAAAAAAAGACTCCTCCCACCCAAGACTATTGTAAAGCTAAATGACTTTATGGCAAGAGAGGGGAGAGGCTGGGCTAACTCTAAACACAGCAGAGACCTGAAGATTTGTAATCCAGGAGCAGAATAAGGGGTCTGAGGATGGAAAATGGCTCAGGAAAGACAAGAAAGGTAGAGCAGAGAACGAACACCCAGAGTGGGGTCATAAGCATGGATCTGAATTTGAACAACACCCTTTGGAGTATTGGCTTCTAGGGTCTGGGGACAAAGAATTGCACCAGGCACACACAGTTGGTAGGTATTCTGTATGATCATAGGAACAGAGACCTTGTATTGTTTGTTTGTTTTGTTCTTGTTTTAGAAAGAGAAGGACATTGTTGAGAACAGGGCTGGGCTAGTGCACTGGAAAACCCACCTGCTCTAAAGTGCTGTGTCAGGCATTCTATGACCTTGCACAAGGTCATCAAAACTAACATCATTCCATAGCACCCGCCCTCTCTCTGTGTTTGTATATCACAGGCCTTTCTTTGACATGATCTCTGTTACATGTAGCCCAGGTCAGGAAGGGTTTCCAATCTTCTTCCAACTGGCTTCCTAGACACATTAATTTTTAAAAAAATATTTCTTTCTCATTTTTATTTTTATGTGTATATGCCACATGTATGCAGTGCCTGAGGATGCCAGAAGAGAGCATTTGATCCCCTGGAGCTGGAGTTTCAGGTGGTTATGAGCCAACATGGGTGCTGGGAACTGAACTCTGGTCCTCTGGAAGACAGTCTGTCCCCTTAACCTCTTCATGGATAATCCACCAGGCTAATCTTTACACCACCCTTTCTTGCTGTGGTGGAGGCTAAAACTTGATCAAATATCAAGGCATTGCAAGGATAGCCTGCCAGGAATCTTGCAAAAATTTGAGCTGCCAAGGACAGCCACATAAAGCCAGGGTGGCAGTCTAGGTTGAGAGGTGCCTAGCTAAAGTTTGAGATGAAGGGAGCCTCTGTCAGCCAGCCATCTTCAGCTACTCTGGGTGGAATAATAAAATCTGGGTTAGAGGCTGCTGCAGACAAATCGCAGTCAAGGACTTAAAGAGAAACACATTGTCTGTGAGAAGTGCACTAGTGCAGACTACAGAGCGATCCAGGCCTCCTCAGCTGCTCTTTTTACCTGACCATCTGAGCCCTTGGGGGGGAGGGGGTAGCCACGCCCAAAGATGCCAGTCGTGTGGTTACTGCAGAGAATCACCAGCTGGAGCCTCATTTTGGTTGTCACCAATGCCTGCAGGAAGCTGTGTCTCTGTTATTTTGTTCCCCATAGGAACTTAGCTGAGCTGATATTAGTTCCCACCCCAACAGTGGTCAGCATGAGGGCTCACAGGTGGCCCAGCTTAGCTAGCCTTGTCCTATCCCCTTAGATTCTGTGCATCTCCTATGTCATATCTTTCTGTGTCACCCACCCAATACCTTGCTCTTTTGGGGGTCCTGTTCAGGTTGCTTTGTTACTGCTTCAGCATTGAACCATCAGTGTACTCTGGGAGTGTGTGCCTTGACACGCCCCTATACTCCAAAACCCTGGTGACGTGCTTGCTTTCAGAACACCTCAGATGGTCTTGCGCCTTAGCCCTACTCTTTCTTTACCATCAAGGCAGAAGCTGGGTGTTCATGGGTGAGTTTCCCTGCTGAACTTAAGGCACAGGTTAGAGAGAAGCCCCAGGGGTGGAGCATAGGAAGTAGAGTGGACACCAGGCGAATGTTACACTTCTACCTCGGTTCTCTGAAACTGGGGCAGGGCCGCCAGGTCAGCAACTCCAGCACCGCGAGAGCATGCTGTTCATATTGTTACCTCAGAGAACTGGCTAAACCTTTGCATCAAAACCCGGCCTGTTTTGCTCCTGGCTGCCATCTGCATTGCCCCCTATGGGGATGGTGGGGAATTAGGAACTTCAGCTGCTCAGCCACAGCCCCAAGTCCCCATATCCACTTCTGGAGACTCCCATCCTGTCAGATGCTCCCCATAGCCTGCTTCTTCTCTCCGTGATGTTCCGCTTTAGCTCGCCTTCCTGGATCTGACTGACAGGGGACGGGAGGGGTAGACAGGAGCACTCCAGATTTTGTATTATAGAGATACACTTGTCTCTGTACGGTAGCAAAGACTCAACACCTATTCATTATTACCGGCTCAGCACGTGCTCACTGTTAATGGTTGGTTTGTTCTGGGTTCACTCACTCCCAGCTCACACGCCCCTGGAGGAATACAAGTTTGATGGAAGCAGAAACTGACTGTACTCAGCATTTCAAGTGTGTGAGCCCAGATATTCAGGGAAGGAGGGAAGAGTGCAAGGGGTGAAATGAGAGAGACACGGAACCCACAAGTCTCAGAAATGAGTGGACCGCCTGATCAGATGGGCGAGCCTGCGCTCTGGAATGACTGAACGGCTTCTCCCCTCCCCTTCCTCCTCTACCTATATAATCAGCTGGCTGAAGATGAGATGTAGGACAGACTTGGGCGGGGGGAATTGTTCTACAGTATTCTCAGATAGCCAGGTCTCTGAATAAAGCAGTTTTGAAGATTCAGCTCCTGATACTGTTCGGTGGCATCTGTAAGGGACATGAAAACAATGAATGCTGGCATTCCAGTCACATGACTGGCTTAGCCTCCACCTGATGGACGACATGCTCCCAACTGCCTGTGGGCAAGCTCTTAGAAGCTATTTTTCCTTCCCCTGTGCCTGCCCTGTATTTCTGGAGTCGAGTGGTATTTCTTCTTAGCTCTCCAGAGGCTTCCGGTAAGGATGAGTGCTCCTTTCTGTTTGTATTCCAGTTTCCAGTACTCTGAGGTCCTTCCTGTTCCCTCCCTCTCTCCAAAACCCTTTAAGACATGGAAGATAGTTCTTGCTTAGGAAGCTCTGGGGACCTCCCACCCCCACAACCTCTAATCTAGGTTCACTCTAGCCTGTTTAGCCCCCTCATTTTGCTACTTAGTGTCCTTTGCAACTAGGAGAGGCCAGGGTGACTGTGTTGGCATTTGCTATACTGGAGGAGAGGAAATCCTAGCTGAGCCCTGTTTTTAGTGCCAACATTAATCACCAAATCTTCATGAATGAGCTCCTTAAACTTGGTTCACATCATCTTGCTTCCTTCTGGTCCTCTTGCAGGAGTGCTGACTGACGACACATGTTCATGCACTCTGGCCTGAACACTTGGCAGATGTGCTCCATCCAGACACCATGTTTCCCAGCTCATGGATTTGTAATCACAGTGTTCTTCATGGTGCTCTTCGACAGTCTTTGCTGTAGGAATTCCTACAGCCTTTAAGTTACCTGCCCACATGGGCATGGCCTCATATAACTATATATGCTGATGTAAAGTGAGCATCCGGCCTCTTTTCCGGCTGCTGGATTCATTTGATGTTCCCTGTTCGAGCAGGGGATTTGATCTGTGAGTCTACCCCTAAATAAATAACCCTCTATTGTACTTAATTCTGAGCTAGTGTGGGATTTCTTTTAAGCGTCCTTCTTCAAGTCTTCCTCCATCTTCCCACTTCTCCATCTTGATTGGAAAACAGATTTTCTGCTGGGGAACCTGACCATATTTCCTCTATTAACATTATCTAATCATATGGGTGCACAGCCATTGTTGGGAGTATAATGTAAATAAATGAGGCATTGTAATTAAGGAATTGGAACTAGATGGTCACAATGTAGAGCCAGCTCCTAAAGACTGTACCAAGAGCATAGCAGTATGGGAAGAGGTACACTTGGCATATCTGTGGTGTTTTGAATAAGACGCAGATAAGGAAATAGATTGTGGTTAGTGGCATTTGAGGATGACATTGTCCCTTTACACATCAATGACCTCAGAACAAAAGAAACAATTAATTAAAAAGGAAATAAAGTTCACATGTTTCAGGAACTTTAACACAAGATCATATTTTTTTCCACACCAAGACCAGAGTTCAAATGCTCCTTGGCAGAAAAGAGTAGCTCTACCAACCAAAATACTTTTAACTGGGATCCCATTGCCATCCTAAGCAGTATTGCTGCTGCAGATTCTGAAGTGCGAAGTCCAGAGGGCTTTCATTCACAAAAATGATTGAGAGGTGTTATGGAAAGAAAGCCCTTCCTGGGTTGGAGAACAAAGGGTTAAACAAGTGAGAGCTTAATAAGACTCACATGTGGAATTAGAAGACTGGACTAGAAGAGCGAGCTAAGGAGCCAGGTAGGAAGAAACCATGAGCCAAAAACTTCTTCCACCACCACAGTGCATGTCAATACAGGGAGAGAAGCTGTCTGCCTTTAGCTGATGGTGTGGCAAATACAACTCAGTGGCTCGTCCAGCCCCTGAATGGACAGTGTAGATGCAACTTTGATAAACATATTGTGTATTTTTTCCTAGGGAAATACAAATAAATGTCTGTTTACCCCAGACATGACACTTATGACCATCCAGAGAAACAATTTCACCTAAGTCTAGATTAGAGAACTGGTGAATTTATTGGGGCTCCTTATAGGAATATGAGTGAGGGGTTGCTTACAGGAGCACATGTGACTCAAAGGCAGGTACATCCCTGAAAATCTTACCCCAAAGAGAATAACAACTCTTGAGAACTGTATCCCTTGTGAAATTGCATCTCCAGAGTTCCCTATTCACTCGAAGGCAGTTGGATCATTACAGAAGACCCTTTTCCAACCAGTTGTCATTGCTTACATAACCTTGAGAAGAAGCCTGTGGGTCTTGTTAAGTTTCAGGAGGTACCTGAGACTTGTAAGTTGTCTTACTGAATTCCTGAGACTTGGAAGTTTGTGTCCTGTCAGAATCTTAACTAGCTTCAGTCCTGGATGGGTTGTTTCAGTCAGAAGGAGACAGGGACATGACAAAAACATTCTCCTTGTATTTGTTTTCCTCAGACTTTGGGACTGATGGAGGACAATGGTATCCCATGAACATACTAGATGCACAAAATGAAACAAAACAAAATGCTTCCCTTGGAAAAGCCCCAAATGCCCAGTTCTCCTAGCTTATTTAGTGAAGACTGTCTTTTATGAGATTTTTAAAGTTAATATTTTGGATATCTTAAAAAGCTGAAAGTTGCTATTATGTTCCAGCCTGTACCCATGAAGGAGGAAAGTTGTGAGAGAAGATGACAACCCCTTTCTGCCTGGATTGCACATTATTGACAGTTACCAAGGTTTAATTCTCCCAACTCCCTAATTGAAACATCATTCAGATGTCCCATTTCTAGCCCTTGGCAAAAAACCTGCGATTGGAATGTTACCTTTGACCTTTGTTATAATATCCATTCCTCATTAGCACTGTTTTCCTCTGATGCACGGAAGATTTAACACTAATTACTTTTGCTACAAAGTTCTGTTTTGCCAAATCTAATCATATCAGAAATGACTGATTTTGTTGCTAATTAAAGTATACGTTAAAAAATGAGGACTTGGTTTGGGGATCTGGTACATCCCAGAATATGTGAGGCCTTGGAAATGGTTATTATACTTCCTGAAAGGGCAAGTTATAGCCTATAGGATGCTTGCAAGCTGTTGAAATGTCTCAAATTTTCAGATCCTTCTAAAGAAAAGTACTATTCAACTACTATCAGGTGGACTCCAGTGCTGGCTGCCCCTTCTTCAGTACCTACCTCCCCTCATTGCCTCTTTCCAGCCATATCCTGTGGATTTACTCACCTGGCTGGGCCACAGTGCTGTCTATGTATGTGAACTCATGAAATAAGCAGTGAGCTGGAGTTGCTGGATGGACAGTGGAGAAGCTATTCTATCACATCTGCTCTCCTCTGTTTAAGAAACCAACATAGTGACAATCATTCTCTTCATCTGATGTGTGTGTGTGTGTGCATATCCATGTGACTTATTTATACTATTATTTTGAATTATGTATAGCTGTGTGTCTGAGTGTGGGCTGTGCAAGTGTGTGTGGTTGCCCATAGAGGCCAAAGGAACAAGATGCCCCTTGAACTGGAATTACAGACAGCTGTGAGTCACTCAGAGTAGTATTGGGAACTGGATTCATGTCCTCTGTGGTACCAATATATGTTTTTAACCTCTGTACCATTCTCTAATCCGAGCTGTTTTTTATTTTTCTTAAGATAGGGTCTCACATTGTCTTGGAGACCACCATTTAGGCAAGGCTGGCCAGTGCCAGTGGCAGCAGAGATCCTCCTGCCTCTGCCTCTCTGCTTCTGGAATTCTGAGTATGCCATCGCACCTGGCTTTTAAAGTGAGTTCTGGGCACTGAGCCCAGTCCCCACACTCTCAAGATTTCATTTTTGCCTTGCCACCTCCCCAGCTTACCATGTTTCAGCTCTGAGTCAGATCTTGGTTCAGCAAACTGATGAGACTCAGAGCGGCCACGTCGCTCTAGACTGTGTCCTGGTTTGCCTTCTAGAGTGAGAAACACTACAACCAGAAGAAATTTGGAGAGAACGTAGTTGATTTCATCTTAAACTTTATGTAGCACATCACAAAAGGAAGCCATGGAAGGAACCTGGAGGCAGGAACCAAAGCAGAGGCCAAGGAGGAGGTCTGTTTACTAGCTTGTTTCTCATGGAGTGCTCAGCATGGTTTCTTCTGCACCACAGGACCATATGCCCAGGAACATCACTGCCCACAGATAAATAAATTAATCAATAAAATGCAAACACAAATAGGTAAATTTTATGGAAGCCACTTTCTTATTTGAGGTTCTCTCTTCCCAGATGCCTCTAGCTTGTGTCGAGTTGACAAAAAACTAGCCAGTGCAGAAGATAACATCACTTATTTCAGTGATTGAATGGCGATTGCTGTCACAATCCTAACGTCCCCACACCGTCCCACTGCCTTATCCCAGAGCCCGAGGCTCCAAATGTGACTTTTCACATGAAGTTGTCCGCTGACAAGGACGAGGTCTGCCAGGGAGCTAGGGATGGGTGAATGGGCAGGCCAACATAGGCTTTGCTGACAAGACAGATTGCCACAGAGTTCCGTGGGAGTCTGCCAAGAATGGCAAATATGCCCAGTGGCACCCTGCAGAATCCTGAAACATCAAATTGGAGCAATTTATTCCTATAGTTAGGAGCAAAGTAAGCAAATGAATGCTCGGGAGCTTCCTCATTAACAATTATGACCACCAGATAAACAGAGTCAGGGACCAAATAGTGTCAACAGAGACCCAGAGGCTTCCTCTGTCAGCTCTCTCTCTGCTTCTCCAGTAGATGCCCTGAGCAGAATGCTTATGCTGTAGTTGGGGGATGAGAATGAATGCATATTTAGCCCAGATAGGGCACCTATGACAGACTGAGGAGATAGTTCCACCCCACTGTAGGTTAGTAAGCCAGTGAGTTTACTGGGGTTACTAACAGGAGCATGGATGACCCAAAGGTAGCTGTGCCACCGAGAAGCCCACCCCAGTATGACTGATGACTCATGAAAAGCTCCATCCTGAGAGTTCCCACAGGGTGTGTAAGCTGTTGGCTAATGGAAGAGACCCCTCTCTCCTTCAAATGCTCAATGCTTTTGTAACCATATGGAGGGCCCTTGGGAATCTTTGAGTTTTCCAAGTTTAGTAAGATGCATGATTTCCTGAGTCTTATGGAGCCCCCATCATCTTCCCTGCAATCTTATTTTATGATGCCTAAATACGGTGCCCTCTATGGTGTGGATGTGCAGTGTCCAGCACAGGCTTGTGTGTTTGAATGCTTGTTCCCACCTGGCGGTCCAGTTTGGGAAGTTATGCAAGTTTTATCAGGTTGAGACTTGCTGGAGGAAGTACCTCAACAGGAGGCAGAGTTTGAGGTTTGACTGCCTGCTGCTGCTTCCTGTTCTTTCTCTCTGCTTCTTGTTTGTGGATGGAATGTGGTCACTCTGCTTCCTGACAGCCAAGCTAGCCGCATGCTCCTGCTGCGAAGTCCTCTCCACCAGGACGGATTGTAGCCGCTCTGACCTGTCGCCAAAATTAACCAACCCACTTCTCTCAGCTGACTTCTGTCACAGCATTCATAGAGAAAATTAACTGATATAGTGTGCCAGCACCATTTTAATGAAAAAAAAAAAACAGAACTTGAACAGAACAAGGAAAGAGTAAAGGGAGGAAGTAATTATAACTTGGGACTCAGAATACTTCTGATGGGCTTGGAGGGTCCCTTCCATGTTGTTATTATTATTATCGTGACAAAAATAGCTGAGAAAAATGTTTTATTTTGGCTTACAGATTCAAAGATGTCAGTCCACCATTACAAGGAGGTCTGCTGGCAGAAAGAGCAGCTCACAGCGTAGCAACCAGAAAGAGGGGAGAAAGAGAGGAACACACACACACACACACACACACACACACACACACACACAGAGAGAGAGAGAGAGAGAGAGAGAGAGAGAGAGAGAGAGAGAGAGAGAGAATAGTTCTGTGTTGTTGGGTTTCTCCTCTCCTTTTCCATGGGATGGTACTGCCCACATGCCCATGTTCAGGGTAGAACCTAGCCCACCTCACTCAATCACCTCTGGAAATGTCCTCACAGGTACACCCAGAGCCAGTATATCCAAGGCACTTCCTAATCCAATCGAGCCAGTAATCCAGTTGAACTACCACACACTCTTGATTCTGTTATTGAACTTACTGTTTTAAGATCACAGGGGAGGTTTAGCCTGAGACGCATGTAGCCATAAAATACAGTAAGCCAACTGATATGATCTCCCCATCTGGTTGGCTGATGACAGAACCAGGACAAGTGTGAAATCTTATCACTTCTTATCACCATGCCCTGCCAGTCCCTGACCTAGGATGCCTGCAGAAGGCACTTTGACCTTAGATGAAGCAACCCTTTCTATCTGAGAGAAGTTCAGCTATTTCTCTCAATTGTGGAGAAGACGCCACTGAGAACAGGAGGTTGTGAACCCACGGACGCTTCATTGCTTAAGGGAAGAATCTTGCTTGTGGGTCTATCAAGCTCCATGTGGCCTATGGGCCAGGTCCAGCCTGCCCCTGCACTGGTGTTTGTCTTTCCTCTACTCACTGTCTCTTTTCTTTTCGATGTGAGAATGCCAATCATGTTGCCTTCGGAACTGCTCTTAAACTTTGTTGTGTTCAAAGACTTTTAAGTTTAAATAAGGTTATATTGGCATGGGGTGGGGTAGGGTGTTTCTCTAGTTCTCTTCCTGCTACTGTGATAAAACACTTTGACCAAAAGCAATTTAGGGAAGGAAAGGAGTTATTTCTTCTTCCAGGTCACAGTTCATCACCCAGAGCTGTCACGCAGGAACTTGAAGCAGAAAGCATGGAGAAAGGCTGCTTGTTGGCTCCCCGTTAGCTCATGCAGACCCTGCTTCCTTATGCAGCCCAGCAACAACTGCCCCGGGGATGGCACTACCCACCGTGGACTGGGCTCTTATACATCAGACATTCTACACAGGCATGCTCACAGGCTGGTCTAATCTAGGTCATCCCTCGATGGAAAGCCATTCTCAGATGGCTCTACGCTGTGTCAAGTCGACAGTTAAAGCCAACACGGACAGGTGGCAACACCTAATACAACCCACAAGATGGGAAATGTTGTCATTCTTCCAGACATACAAAGGACCTCCTCCTCCCTGGCTGGCAAGCAGGTAGGACTGCCCTGTAATTCCCTCAGTTCCTACTCTGGTCACCGAAAGCCTAGACACAGCAATGATTGCTCTGCCGTCCCTGGGAGCTGAAACTCCTAGCATTGCTTAAGCTTATCTCCAAACTGCCTTGGCAGGCTTGCCGATGTCACATGACGTGGAGACACCGGCAGCCAGCAAACTGTCCGGAGTGGAGCCAAGTGACTCCCAGCCAGGAACATTCTCCACATCTTAGGGAGTCCTTATCATCGTGCCACCAACACAGCCAATTATTTCCTAAAAGAACTGCATTCCCAGAAGATCCATTTTTCAAAGTTGTACTTTCGTTCTGGCAAGTAATAACTGTGCAGAGTACCTCAGGATGGTTCAACGTGTAGTTCAGTAGCAAATACTTAACAGTTGTTCGTGGTGAGGACACTTAAAATCCTCTCTTTTAGCTATTTAGAAATATACAAATAAGTATTTCTATATTATTTTATTTTTATTTTGTGATCTCTACCTTTATTGGTCATATTATATTTGAAAATTTTTCATGTAAAATAATTTTTTATTTTTGGAGATTAATATAGTTACATAATTTCTTCCTTCCCTTTCCTCTTTCCCAAACTGTCTCACATACTCCTTTCCCTTTTCCAAATTTATGGTCTCATTTTCTATTAATTGTTGTTACATACATATATCTATATATACGTATATATATATATATGTATATATATATATATATACGTATATATAGATATATGTATATATCTCAATGCAACCTGCTCAGTCTGTATAATGTTACTTGTATGAGTGTTTCAGAACTGACAGTTGGTACTGGATATTCAACTGGAGGTGTTTGTTGTGAGATTGTGTCTCCTAGTAAAGTCAGAATTTCTCTCAGAAGTCTCCTCAGCGTGACTGCCTAAACAGGAGCTGAGCAAAAGCAGAGCAATAGACATGCCAATGTGGATGGTGGGGGCAAGGACGTACGACCATAGCTGCCTGCCTCAGCACACCTCTGTATAAAGAGCTACAGGCAAGTAAGAAATACTGAGTGGGAAGGACACACCAAATGACTATTTTATTCTTTGATAAAATGTCATCTACCCCCAAATTAGCTCTTTATAGATACCAGGTGATGGTATCTCTAGAAAAGTCATGGGTGATGTTTAAGATCTCACTCACTGTTGTTTCTGTGGGGTGGGGCTTCTAAGGCCGCACCCACCTACCCCTTCCTGAGGAATTTCTGGAGTGAGAAAGACATTTTTTTCAGCGGTGTAACCATTGGTAGGTGGCCAATGCTCCTACAAGCAATCCTAATTAAACTTACTGATTTACAAAGAAACAAAACAAAACCAAAACCATGAAAGTAAAAGAAAAAGATCAGAGGAACGGGGAAGGGTGATAAAGGGTGACTATGATTAAATTACATTATATACGTGTATAAAACTGTCATAAAATGTTATCTAGAATTACATATGCTGTTGAAGTATTTAGAAAATAGAAAATAGTTCCCCTAGTAGAAAAGGGATGAGGCAGAAGGCAAGTTTCAGACCATCAGGACTACACGATGAAACCATGCCTCAAACGAGGTGAGGTAAGGAGAGGGTGAGAAATTAAGTCAGTGAACATTGACGGGGAAGGAGATGTAGACACTCAGCTCTCACTGGATTACTTTTACATGGTACCCAGTGTTTTGATATTGGGAGAAGAGAGTGATGGACTGGGTAGGATTTGAAAAAGGGTGGAAGGGCGCATGGAATTGAACACTGTCCCTCCAACAATTCTGTTGTACCAGCTCAGTGATTTCCATGTCTCTCTAGACTAGTGGCTCTCAGCCTTCCTAATGCTGCAACCCTTTATACAGTTACCCATTTTGTGGTGGCCACCCCAAAACATAAAATTACTTTTGTTGCTACTTCATGACTGTAATTTTGCTAGTGTTTTGAATCTTAATGGAAATATCTGATAGACAGGATGGTCTTAAGTGACCCTTATGAAAGGGTCATTTGACTCCAAAGGGGTCACAGTCCACAGGATGAGAACCACTGCTTGGAGAGTGAGATTTCAGGAGACAAAGGAGATGTCTTTGTAATGTCCCAACACTTAGGGATTTCACAAGTGTTTGTTGAATGAATGGCAAGCAAATACATGGACCAACAGGGCATTTCATGATATAGGTAGGACACCATTCTTTTGTCAGAGAATATATAAGAGAGTTTGTAGCGCAGTAAGAAGCTCCTCTTGCTGGAGTACAGTGTTGAGATCAGTTATTAGTGCTACATTAAAAGTACCCCAATGTTTCCTCAAAGCGTGAACACATTGCTCATGAATCTGGAATTCACAGAAGCTCAGCAAGATCAGGTTATTTTGGTCTCTTGTCATCATCTGGGGAGGCTGGAAGGCTGAGTGTGGTTTGAAAGAAATGGCCCCAAAGGGAGTGTCAATAATGGGAGGTGTGGCCTTGTTGGAGGAAGTGTGTCATTGTGAAGGCAGGCTTTGAGGTCTCATATATGCTCAAGTCACGCCAGTGAGAGAGACCACTTCCTATTGCCTGCAAGTCAAGATGTGGAACACTAGCTACTTCTCCAGCACCATGTCTGCCTGCATTCCACCAGACTGCACTATGATGATAATGGACAACCTCTGAAACTATAAGCCACACAATTAAATGTGTTTCCTTTATAAGAGCTGCTGTGGTCATGGTGTCTCTTCACAGCAATAGAAACCCTAAGATAGGATCTGTAAGCTGAAGGCTCATTCGCCTGTCTGGAGATTAGATGGCATTCATTCACGGATCTGCAGGTTGATATAGATAGTTATGAGATCTGGCTGCATTCTCTTTCCAGGGGGTGGTGGCCTCTGGGCAACTGCACAGTTAGTGGTAGTCCAGGAATCCCACAATGCATATCATAAAGGAAGCAAGCCAAGAGGATGATGTGGTTGGTGGCTCATTCCAGGAATCCCAGCATTTGGGAGACTGAGGCGGAAAGATTGTGAACTTGAGGACAACCTATGCTACAATGTCTTAAGCCAGCCTGGGCTACATAGTAAGACTCTTTTTCAAAAATATAGACAAAGTAAAACAAAACTCCCCAACACAAGACAAAAAAGAAAGAAAAGAAGGAAGGAAAAAAGGAAGGGAGGGAGGGAGGGAGTTTAGTGTCACTTTTCCATGCTCCATGCATCAAACAATCACAAATATTCTAGTTTCCTCTCTGTTGCTGCAGTAAAACACTGACCAAAACCAACTTTGGGGAGGGAAGAAGAGTTTAGTTTATTTCATAAGATGAAAGAGTTTGTTAGACTTATAATTCCAGTTCACAACTATAGCTGATGGAAGTCGGGGCAGGGACTCAAGGGAAGAACCTGAAGAAGAAATCATGAAGGATGCTGCTTACTGACTTGCTGAAACTCACAGTCAGCTAGCGTTCTTATATAGCTCATGGACACTCACCTAGGGACGGTGCCACCCACAGTGGGCTCAGCACTCCTGCATCAATTCATAGTTACGACAGTCCCCCACAGACATGCCTACAGGTCATTCTGTTCCAGGTAATTCCTCAATAGAGTCTTTCCTCTCCCATGACTCTAGGGTGTGTGTATAAAGTTAGCAATTAAAACCAACTAGGACATCAGGATTTTGAAAATCTTGAGGGGAAAGAGATTTTCTTTCCCCTTTGGAAATGGTTCATGTGGTTTCCAATTCTCAGTCTTTGTTCCTCACGGGTCTATCATTTTCTGCAAACTCCTAAGAGTAGCAGTGATAACAACCATGTTTTGGGATCATCTATTTTCTTGTTCTTTCTAAGTTATCAAGGCTTTGCTCTCATGTCCTTAGTACACTGAAATAAATCCAGGCATCTTGTCTGCTCAGTCCCATAACGACGGCAAACCTGACCAGCCCGAACATGCTTCTCTCCTGCCGCCTACCTAGTTCAAGCTCACATGTTCTAGTCCCTGAGCGCAGGTGAAAATGAGATGGCTCATGACAACTCTGAGCATCAAACTCGTCAAGGGCACATCTAGATGGACTCCAGGCTTATTGCTGAACAGCTCAAGAGGAGACCCAAACCCCAGCACGTGCACTAGTTCCTTTGCTTGTTGCTAAGACAATGCACCTGCTAAGAAGGCTTAAATAAAATACAGTGTATGTGGTCCCACAGTTTAATGGGGGCATAGTCCATCATAACAGATAAGATGTGATGGCAGGAGTGGAAGACCAGATTATATTACATCTCCAGTCAGGAGGCAGAGTGAACAGAAAATGAGACTACATCATAAAATCTCAAGACTAGACCCCAGGGACTCACTTCCTCCTGAAGGTTCCACAACCTTCCAAAACAATGCCACCAGCTAGTGACCACGTGTTCAAACACATGAGCCTATGGGGACACTTCACATGGAAACCACAACAACATGTAGTAGCTAATGCTGAATTCATCTTCCAAGGCTTCCTGGGTCCAGGCTAAATACAATTTTTCTAGTCACAGACTTGAGTCCCCTGGTTGTTTCCATACACAGATGTGGTCATCTCTGTAGGGACTCTCTCCCATTCACCGAAAGGGTTAGTGGTGAGGTTGGCTCTGATGGTGTCTAGGACATAAAGATGAGGACAAGTTGTCACTTGAATTTGGATTTGTCTCCCTTCCTCCGTCCTTTGCTGCATTCTCTGTTTGCACAAAGGAGAATTTGTTTGTGGTAGGGCGGTCATGAGGAATCAGGAGAGGCTTTGTTTTCTCATACTTGCCAAACAGCTAATATGGGATAAAGTTGGTTTTAAAAGTGGAGGACATGAGGTAGAGAGGTGGCTTAGTGTATGATTGTAGTCAGACCTTTTCACTGGGACCGCCAGCTCCCTAGTAAGAACATGGGGGCTTATTATTAATTATAAAAGCTCAGCCGTTAGCTTAGTAGGCTTGACACACTAGCTCGTATAACAAACTAACCCATTTTTTTTATATCTACGTTCTTTTATGTGCTCATTACCTCATCTCTATTTGCCTACCCTGCTTTTTCCACCTTTGATTGGAGACTCTGCCTTTCTCTTTCCAGCATCCTCTGTGACTGGCTGTCCCACCTACACCTCCATTTAGCTTTTTTATTAAACTGATCAGAAGGTGCCTTGGTAAAGACACATTTTCACAGTTTACAAAATCATCATTTCACAACATTAGTGGGGAAAACAAACGGTAGCTATGAAAGTCTGAGGACCTGAGATTGAATCCCCAGAAGCCACATAAAAGCCTGATGCACAGCATGGCATGACCTTGTATGACTGCAGCACTTCCACGGGGAGGTGGCGCTGAAGACAGGAGAATCCCCGGAACCTCACAGGCCGTTAGCCTGGCAGACATGGTCCACGGGGAGGTGGCGCTGAAGACAGGAGAATCCCCGGAACCTTACAGGCCGTTAGCCTGGCAGACATGGTCCACGGGGAGGTGGTGCTGAAGACAGGAGAATCCCTGGAAGCTCACAGGCCGTTAGCCTGGCAGACATGGTCCACGGGGAGGTGGTGCTGAAGACAGGAGAATCCCTGGAAGCTCACAGGCCGTTAGCCTGGCGGACATGGTCCATGGGGAGGTGGTGCTGAAGACAGGAGAATCCCCGGAAGCTCACAGGCTGTTAGCCTGGCGGACATGGTCCACGGGGAGGTGGCGCTGAAGACAGGAGAATCCCTGGAAGCTCACAGGCCGTTAGCCTGGCAGACATGGTCCACGGGGAGGTGGCGCTGAAGACAGGAGAATCCCCGGAAGCTCACAGGCCGTTAGCCTGGCGGACATGGTCCATGGGGAGGTGTCGCTGAAGACAGGAGAATCCCTGGAAGCTCACAGGCCGTTAGCCTGGCAGACATGGTCCATGGGGAGGTGGCGCTGAAGACAGGAGAATCCCTGGAAGCTCACAGGCCGTTAGCCTGGCGGACATGGTGGAAAAATGATGAAGAGACCTTGGTTCAAAGAAAGTCGGTGTGAACTGAGGGTTGAGGTTGTCTGCCAACCTCCACACACTCTGTAGCACGTGCATACCCACGCCCACACATAAGGGAGGGGAGAGAAATATCTGAGAAGTCTTCCGATGGGGGCTGGTTTCGATTGCCATCCTGGTAAGCCTTAGAATCACTTAGAGATGAGCGAAGACTTAGGGGTGGAGAGCTTGGGCACCCTAGAATGGTTCCAGATATTAGAGGGGTTTTGTCCATTTTAAAGTCAGTTTATTTGTGAGATTGTGGTTTGTTTCTTTGAGATATTGTTTTTATTTCCTATGTATCTAGGATACTAATAGATTACTTTTATGGCTTGAGAATATTCTCTCAATATAGATAACCTAATCTATGGTATGGCCTTTCACTTTCATTTTCTGTAATCCTACGTGTTCATCTTTGTTTTGTTGCCTAGATCCTTCGTGTGAGATCTTAAAAAACTATTACTAAGGCCAGTGTCAAGACCCATTCTTCCTATGCCTTCTAGGAGACTTACCGATTCTTACACTTATCTGGGGGATTGGTTTTTTTTTAACTCTTTGTTGATTCTGTGTAGATTTTACATCATGCACCCCAATCACACTCATACTCCCAAACCTTCATATCTGCCCTCTGTACTTACAACATCCCCCACAAAATAAAATAAAATAAATCTCATGGTGGAAGCTGTAGTGTGTCACAGTGAGTCACATAGTACACCCTATAGTCCATACATTTTTACTAACAAATGGTTATTGCAATGAGTCACCAGTCTGGTTCAAGGCTTCAGGCTTCTCCTACACTATCAATACTGGATCCTCACTGGAACTCCTCCTGGAGAGCCTGTGGTTGCCCTGTGTCATGGGGGATCTTGCAGCTTTGGATCTGCAGGACCAGCTCTTTCCCATGCTCCAGCAGTTCATAGATGGTGTGGATGTTGGGGTAGGCCAACTCATAGCCCTGCTTCTGGACCTGGCTCGTAGCTGAGTTGGTCAGCTGGCTCTCTCTCCCCACCAGGTACTGAGTCTCTCCAGTACTGCCCCAGCTGGCTCACCCAGTGCCGCAGGCAGCCAGGGGCAGGACCAGTTCTCCTGCCCTCACTTCCTCAGGGCCCCTCATTGCCAGCCATGCCTCTGCCACCAGGGCCAGCGCTGCTGTGCTGCCTGGGCAAGGGGCAGACTGGCTCTTCCAAGTGCCACAGCTGAGGAGGGCGGGGCCAGCTCTCCTGCTCTCATGCCCCACTCCCCAGGCTAAGTTCTCCTGTCTTCTTCAGGTGGTGAGGGGCAAGGAGAGGGGGCTTCTCTCCTTCATCCACCCTATAGATGAGGGAAGGGGCCAGCTCTCCCGCTCTCACACCCTCAGGGCACACTCACCTTCACACCTCCACCAGGACCAGCCCTACTATGCTGCCTGGGTGAGGTGTGGGGCCTATCTCCTGAGTACGGCACCTGTCAAGGGGCAGGGGCAGCTCTCCCTAGGCTGAAGCCAGTGAGAAGCAGGACCATCTCTGTGTAGCCCTTGGATATCAATGTGGGCCCAGGTGGTAGTCCAGACCAGGGACATCCACGTGGCCTTTGGTGGTAACATGGGCCGTGGACATCAACACAGATGCATAGCCATGGACTATGCATGGCTTGTAGCAGCAGCAGCAGCAGCTTTTGGCAGACTTCACTGTGGCTTCAGGTAACTTCCTAGGCTGCTTACATTAGGCTGTTCCTCTCCATCCTCAAGTCTCCTGGTCTGCCTCTCTTCCTAGTGCTCAAGCTGCTCTACCTCTCTTTCTTTCCCATCTCTCCACCCCATACGTGTACGTCACAGTACCTCATGATGCGGGCAGGCCATGCATGGGAAGGGGCCTCTGGCTAGCTTCAAGTGTTTGTCCAACCCAAATCTTCCAAAGGAAACAAATCTCTGATCAAAGTTAGACACAGCAAGATTTTTTAAAAAAATGCAATTGAACATGTAGTCGTCCAGTCTCAGGGTTGAACTGCAACCACAGCCAACTGGAGAGATTAGCAGATGGGCCAATGCTGAGAAGTAAACACAGCAGGATACATCCCGTCAGTTGTGGATCTCCATTCTGCAGGCACTGCTCTTCTTCCTGGGCTAAGTTAGCTCTGGGAATCACTGCAACTCACACAGCTGCTGGTTTTCTCGAAGGAAGAGAGTGCAGGCCACTAGTGCTTGCGTTTGTTCCTGGTTCATAGATGGGCAGTGATTCACCTTTTTTCAAGGAGCAAGAACAGCAACCGCCCTATCATTTCCTGCTCCACCTTGCTTCATTTCACACAAACCTCTCATCTTCCATTTCCCCAGCACTCGTTTGCTTGCGCCTTTCTCTCCCATCACTCCAACACCTACTCACTTCCCACCATGCCCATCTGGGTGCAGGGTCACGGTACTGTCTCAGTTCTTTCAGTAGCCCTCTGGCCTTTGGTGGACCCACTGGGTCTTCTGTGTTGTCTGGGTGTTTCCCAACATCCAGGATCTGTTTCTGGATGATCCTGGTCATGGTGCCTGCCTGGCAGGAGGAGAGGGGCCAGAGTGCTTATTCCTGGGAGAGATCAGGCCCTGGCTGAGGCTACAGCTGCCACCGAGAGCCCAGAGCTTTGACACTAAGGCTGCTGTGGCTGCCAGTTTCATCTTGATTTTCCAGGCTTGTATCTTTCTAAAGATTTAGTTTTGTTCTGTTTATTTGTGTGTGTATGTACATGTGCCTGCTGCATGTGTGCAGGTGGTCTCTAATATCAGAGGTGGATGCTGGAGCCCCTGGAGCTGGACTTACAGGTGGTTGTGAGCCAACCATTGTGGGTGCTGGAAAGTGCACTCAGCCCTCTGGGCTTGCTGAGCCATCTCTGGCGTTCCAGCTATGTGTTTGAATTTTGTGCACAGTGTTAAAGGCCAAGCCCCCAGGGCCATGCTTCTCATGAGCATATCCAGTTTTACTAATACCAGTTACTGCAAAGATGTCCATTCTGTATGATGTCTTCTGAGTTGCCTTGTCAAGAATTACTTGACTGTCTATGTTTGGCTTTGCTTTAGATCCTTTTGTTCAACTAGTCTATGTGTCTGTTTGTCTTCCTGCCTTCCCACCCCGTGTGTGTATGTGGTTTATAGTCACACACAAATAAATAGATAAATAAATAATTTTAAGGAAACAGTTTAAATTACCACAGCTTTCGACATAATTTGAAATCAGGAGTCGCAGTGCCTCCAGCTTTATTCTTTGTCATGATTGATTTTTGGCTATTCAAGGTCTTCAGTACTTTCCATATGAATTTTAGTTTTTTTTCTGTATCTGTGAATACACACCACTAGAATTTCAATGGGGTTCTGCTGAATCTGTGTGCAGCTACGGCTTGAATGGGCTTTTACAATGTTTCTTCCACAAACAGGGGCTACCTTTCTGTTTGTTTGTGTCGTCTTCAGTTTCTCTCACCAGCGTTTGATGTTTTCCAGTGTGCAAGGAGTTCACACTCTTGTTCACATTGATTCGCATTCCATTCTTTTCTTGTGAATGTGTTCACGTATGTGCATGCGAGGTTGAGGTCAAATTCCAGAGTTCCTTCTTAGCTGCCATCCATCCTGTTAGAGATAGCAATCTCTTCACTGTTCGAGAACTCTTTATGTAGACTAGCTGCCTGGCCAGTGAGCTCCAGGGATTTGCTTATCCCTGCCTCTCCAGTTCTGGGATTACAAGTGTATGCCACCACTGGGTATGAGCAAGCAAATGCAGGTTCCCTCTAAAGACAGAAAAGGGCACTGGTTCCCTGGCACTGGAGTTCAGGTGGTTGTGAGATGCTTGATGTGGGTACTGGAAACCAACTTAGGTCCTCACAAGATCACTATGCACTTCTAACTTGTGGTAGATGACTCCAGACCCACTCCTGACTTTACTATGGTTGCTGGGAATTGAACTCAGGTTCTCATGCTTGCAAGACAAGCACTTTATCAACTGAGCCCTTTCTTCAGCTCTATTTCATGCTTTCTAATGCTATTATAAATGGGTTTGTTTTCTACATTAGCAACTTTTGTTTTATGCTATCCATCAATTTATATGATCTTGCCTTGACTGTCAAATAAACCCTTTAGAGAAATTACTATTTTACTGCCACTGAATCCTACAGTGCTGGATGGTTAATGATGGCTCAATAGTTAAGAATGTACACGGCTCTTGCAAAAGACCTGAGTTCCCAGAACCCAAGTTGGGAGCCTCACAACTAACTCTAACTCCAGATCCAGGAAATCTAATGTCCTCTTCTTGATTCAGTGAGCATCCACATTCATATGTGCGCGCGTGCGCGCACACACACACACACACACACACACACGGACAAACACCTATTTTTGTTGTTGTTGTTTTGTTTTGTTTTTTGTTTCTCAAGACAGGATCTCTGTAGCTTTGGAGCCTGTCCTGGAACTCACTCTTTAGACCAGGATGGCCTCGAACTCACAGAGATCCACCTGTCTGTGCCTCCAGAGTGCTGGGATTAAAAGTGTGCACCACCACCGCCTGGCAACACCTGTTTTTTTAAAAATAAATCTCAAAACAACAACAACAACAACTCGCAACTGGTCGAAGTGTTGAGTGATCATTTCTAAACGGAAGATCTACATCAATGCTCCAAAACATCAGAAAACATCTAAGGCGACAGAAAGGAAAGAATGTAAGAGCCAGAGGGCTGGAAGGAGTGCCACAAAATGCTGCCTTCTGGACATGACATGGCAGTCATGAAGTCACTGCTGCTACTGTCCAGTTACTTGCTCAAGACCTGCCCAAGATCAAGTCAGTCCACATTCCAATATGTATGGGAGAAAGGTTAATGAGGACCCACCCCTAGCTGAGGAGCTGTTGGCAGTTGGCGGCTGCTGGGGTGGGAGAGGGTGTTTTTCTTTGTGGGTGTAGCCTCTGGTGCATTTGCTCCAGTCCTTGCTCCACCACGCATGTACATATGTGTAGAACTAGTTGGACTTAGCTGGTTGTTAAAAACAAAAGGACAGGAAGATGGGAGGAGGCTGTGTTGGAGGCCAAGGGTGAGTAGGATTGGGAAGTTGGGTATGATCAAAATACATGTTTGAAATTGTCAAAGAATAAGTAAAATGCTTTCTTTAAATAAAAAAAGCCTAACTTGTATATGTATGCTATGTCAAGGTATTCAAAAATTGATTTATTATATTTTCTATTGTATTAATTATTATTAATAATTTGTATATTTGTTTGTGTATCTTTGTGTGGGTGTGGGCACATATGTGTTTAGGTGCCAGCAGAGGTCAGAAGAGGAGGTTGGATACTCTGTTGTTGTGGGATATTTTACTTGAACTCTGACACTCCTAAGACTGACAGTAACGTTTACTTTGAATCAGAAGGCAGAGCTAGTTATTTGTTGACCAAAGTTAGTCACAGAGGTTTTGGAGGACAAGGACATTAGAGAGACACAGGAAGTAGTAGGGTGGGGCTTAGAACGATTCTCAGCCCTTTTGAATCAAGGAAGGAGAGAAAAAGAAGGTCATTGATCTCTTCTTTGTCGCTTCTCTGACCATTCAGGTTCTTAACCCCGATATCTGACTCCCAAGCTTTTTTTTATTTTTATTTTTTAATTAATTTATTTATTAAACATTTCTGTCTTTTCCCCGCCACCGCCTCCCATTTCCCTCCCCCTCCCCCAATCATGTCCCCCTCCCTCGTCAGCCCAAAGAGCAATCAGGGTTCCCTGCCCTGTGGGAAGTCCAAGGACCACCCACCTCCATCCAGGTCTAGTAAGGTGAGCATCCAAACTGCCTAGGTTCCCACAAGAATTAGATAAAGGCTTCACCCTGGAGTTGGATTACAAGTGTCTGTTTGCACTTGATATAGTTTCTGGAAACTGAACTCAGGTCCTTTTGAAGAGGAGCAAGGGCTCTTCATCACCCCACTAGGAACTTTTAATAAAAAGTCATGCAGTCCTCTCAATAAGGGCAGGGGATGAGCACACTCTTCTGATTACAAAGGCAGAAACCAAAGAACCAAGAGGCTAAGTGAGTGGTTGGGACCAGATTCAAATTCAGGAGTCTGGGCTCCAAGTGCATCTGCTACCACATCATCAGAGGACTCTGCAAACATGAACTGATTTGTGTGTGTTTACACCGCAAGATCCAGTAGATTCATGATATGATTTAAGGCTGAAAATACTATATCCTTTGACAATTTTAGGGCTGGGATACAAAAGATTGCTGCTTCCCCAGGGGTCTGGAGATGTTGTGTCAGGCAAGAAAGAGAGTTTCTCCTTTACTTGGAATGTTTTTAGCATAAGGACACCAAGGCCCAAGAACTTTGTGCTTCATTACAAGGAGCAGGGTGTTCAACCTCTTGACACTACAACATGACGTTGTCTTCTATGGATGTGTTAGGCCAAGTTCAGAGCTCGGCTGAATTGCCTGTGGCCCATGGGCTGCAGGCTAGACACATCTGCTGGGAGAAGCTGAAATACTAAGGTGTAGGTTTGCTGTCTCTTTGCTGGGAGCAGTGCAGAAAGAATGTGGTTCTCAGCAGCGTGAATTGTGGCAGCTCTGTAGATACACAGGATAGAAAGTGGTAGAGATGCCATTTCCTGGCTTCCTCTGGACTCCGGGTTACCTGAGAAATGGAGTATCTGCCGGGTAATAGGGAGACTCCTTGCTTGCCCCTGAGTTCAAGATAGTCAAGTTCAGAAGAAGAGAGATGTGACTAGCAGAGACAATGCTAGTTAGCTATGTCTTAAACCAATGGCCAGTATCTCTTTGTGTGTCCATGTGTGTGTGTTGTGTGTGCACATATTTGTGGGGAGGCCAAAGGTCAGGATCTAATGTCTTTCTTTATTGTTTTCCACCTTATATTTATTCTATTTCTATCTATGTGCTTGGTGTGTATGTCTGTGCACATGAGCTCAGGTGCCTATGGGGGCCTAAAGAAGGCATCAGATACATATCCTGGAGCCAGAGTGACAGGTGGTTGTAAGGAGCCCAGTGTGGGTGCTAGGGACAAAAACCACAGTCCTCTGGAAAAGCAGCAAGCTTTCCTATCATCTATGCCTTCTCTCCAGCCCTCCACCTTACTTTCTGAGACAAGATACTTCCCTGAAGCTGGGGCTTTTCTATGTAGGCTGGCTGGCTGCCAGTGAGCCTCAGGGAGATGTCCCTGTCTGCCTTTCCAGTACTGGGATTACAGGCGCGCACCACCATACCTGGCTTTGTAGCCGATTCCGGGAATCCAAATTCAAGTCTTCACGCTTGAGACACCAACACTTTACCCACTAAGCATCTCCTCAGCCCCAAATGTCTTCATTTCTCTCATTCTGACCCCACTTTGCCCTCTATGTAATATAATAAAATATCGAGATTGTATAAGCCCTGGCCAAGAGCCACACAATTGTATCCTCAACAAGTGAGAGGACACTGCGATTTTTTTTTAATTGACCTTAGGAAAAGCAAAGGTGAAATGCATGTTTAATTCTCCTAGACTTTTGTTCAAAATGTATTTTTTTCCATCTTTACTGTTAGGGAAGAATTTCAATTAGTTTGGTCTTCACTCTAGCTATGCATTTGTAGTTTGTCTCCTCATGTTGGCAAAGAAAATTTTGATGAAAAAAAATGGACAGTAATGGAATCTTACCTGAGCAGAACAAACCAGACTGTCACACGGAGCAGAGGATGATTGGCACGAAGCAGCTGGAGACAGGGGACGCGATGGGGTGGTGGTGCAAAGATCTGTTTTTCTCAGAAACGCCACTGTCCCAGCAGGTCCAGGTGGGCTTGGCCTTTGGAGTTATCCGGTAGGACTTAAATCCTCCACTCCTCGATTTTCTCATCTGTAACCTGGGGACAATAGTATCTCCTTTTCACAATTATAAAGATAACAAACAAAACAAAAAACAGGAATTACACACAGTTGATTTATTTTTAGTTTTTTGAGATTTCTCCATGCTGATTTCCATAGTGACTGCCCCAGATCTCAATTCCATCAGTAGGGAATGAAGGTTTTCCTTTTTCAGAATTCTTTCTAGCTTTTGTTGCTTGTTTTTTTGATCTTAACCATTCTGACTGGGGTAAGGTGAAATTTCAGAAATAGTTTTAGGACACTGAACACTTTTAAGATCTATTTATTTTTTAGCCATCATTCTTTAATTTTTTTGATAACTCTGTTCATCTACATAGCCCACTTTCTAATTTGGTCATTTGTTTTCTTGAGTCTTTTTTTTTTTTTTGAGTTCTTTGTATGTTGTGGATAATAACCTTCTGTTGGATGTCTAGATGGCAAAGATGCTCCCCCACTCTGGAGACTTCCTTTCCACTTGACTGACTGTTTTCTTGGTTGTACAGAAACCTTCACATTTTATGGGTTCCCACTTGTCAGTTGTTAGCCTTAATTCCCAAGCAAATGGAGTCACAGTCAGAAAGAATCTCTTCCTGGACCTATATCTATTTTTTTTCTAGCAATTCAGCGTTTTGTTTTCACAGTGAGGTCTTTGATCCACGTGGAGTTGCTTTTTGGGCAAGGTGATAAATGCAGGTCTAGTTTCATCCAGCGCAGTGTGGGCGGTGCTGCGCCTGCACAGACAGTCTTGGGTTGTCTGAGGGAAAGCCAGCAGAGCGTGATCACGGCAAGCTAGCAGGTAGCACTCCGTGTTTTCTTTCAGTTCCTGCCCTGACTTCCCTCCAGGACTGACCTGGAAGTATCAGCCAAATAAACCCCTTCCTTCTCAAATTGCTTTCGGTGTTGTATGGTATGGTAACATAGCAACACGAAGCAAGCTAAAACACATACTGAAAAGGTGAACAAGCGTCCTCCAGAGTGACGGTGGGTGTCATCTGTCATCTCTAGTGTGCTTCTTTTCTTGTGTTCTGAGACGGGGTTTCTCTGCGTAGCCCTGGCTGTCTTGGAACTCACTCTGGCCTTGAACACCTGCCACCTCTACCTCTACAGTGCTGGGATTAAGGTGTGTGCCACCACTGCCCTGCTCTTCTTCTTCTTTTTTTTTTAAACATTTTTTTATTTATGATATTTTTATTGATTATTTGGGCATTTCACACAATGCATTCCTATCGCCCTTACTTCCCAGTCCTCCCAGGTCTGCGCCCCCCTCCTTGTGGCCCTACCCCGTAGAGATGTTTTTAGACGTTCCATTTGTGTTGTTCGTCTACTCCCTGGAGCATGGTGGCGCTCCCAGTGGCATCTGTGCTCCTGCTGACTTTAAAGGGCAAGGAAGCATCTGGTATTGATGACTGCAGACTTGAAGTTGAGAAAGCTTCTGTGACTATCTCCACCCCCAGGAAAGAAAAGTAACAACCTAGACAGGAAGCCTAAAGAATTCTGATAAGGATGCTGGCATGTAGCTCTTCACAAGAGATGGCTACTGGCGGGGTGGGAGGTGGGCTGTGACTCACTTTTCTTTATTGTATTATGTGTTTATTTGTTTGTTTGGTTTTGGTTTTTCCAGACAGGGTTTCCCTATGTAACAGTTCTAGTTGTCCTGAAACTAGCTCTTGTAGAGCAGGCTGGCCTTGAACTCACAGAGCTCGGCCTGCCTCTGCTCCCCAGTGCTGGGATTGCACTTCTTACTGAGCTTCCAAGTACTTACTATTAACTCTAGTTCTAAGTTAGGTTAGAGATCTCGATTCATTCATCTTATACCACTGCAAATCATCACCCTTTGACCCGTGGTCTCACTTCCTTTCCCTCCTTGTCTCTGGGAACTGCTCTTTTCCAGTTACTGTTTCTATATATTTTACTTTTTCTTAAGATTTCACACATGGTGTGGGGCATGTGGTTTATCTGGTGGAGTGTTACCTAACATGCATGAAGCCCTGGGTCCCAACCTACATGCCTGCAATCCCAGCACTTGGAATAAAGACTTCAAGGTTTCCTGGCCTAAGTGGAGTTGGAGGCTAGCTTGGGCTACATGAGACCCTCTCTTAAAAAAGAAAAAACAGAAAAAAACAAAACAAGCAAGCAAGCAAACAAACAAACAAAAAAGCAAAACAAAACGCAACAAAGTGAAGTCCTATTTTCAAAATTCACCATTTACGGCTAAAGGGGAATCAATCTGTCTTCAGTTGACCCAGGCATGGCGACCTAGACAAGGAAAGGCTGTTGTCGAGATGGGCAGGGACTAAATAGGATCTGCCTTTTCAGATGGTAGTGCTTGATTAGAGTGAGCTCTCCACCCCACCCCAATCTAGCAATATCTGCACACATTCTGCCTATCGGGGGTTTCTCAAAGCACAGGTCCGCCTACTCCCTTTTGTTCCAACCCTCATTTTCGACATTTCTAACTCCGAGAGGCTGAATGAAACTGCCTCCTCCCTCTTAAGCTTCGGACCTCTACTCAGCGTGCAGGCTCCAGCACGGTCCTTAAGTTTAGGAGAGGGGCTTCCTCTCAAGGATGTGGTCCAGGAACTGGGTATCTGGGACAGGTGCCTTTCCCACTGGTCTGCATTCTCAATTGCTGGGGAGTTCCACCTCTGGGGCGGGGGGGGGGGGGGGGGGGGGGGGGAATGGCTCCCCGACAGTGACACACCACAATCTCTTTAGGGTCCCTGGGCAGGATGGCAAGCCAGCAGGCACACTAAGACACCAGTAGGCTTGGACAGGTCTCAAAAGGAATCTTATTAGTCTGGCCCTATTTGGAGAGCATTTGTTCCTCTAGCGCAAGCCATGGTCAAACTACAAGGCAGGACATCTCAAACACCAGAACCACTGGGGACCGGTTTGGTGAGTCTTAAGTCTCTCTCCCAGGCCAGGAGCTCCCTCCAGCTTCCCAGGCACCACTTCTATTAGTCTAGCCGGTCCCAAGAAACCTCAAAGGTTGGTCTGGAGGCTTGCTGCAAGGGTGAAGAGGGAGGTGCGGCTGTTCGGTTTCCTGCCACAATCTCTGGGTTGAGTCAGGCCGGCGGCTGGGCTGGTCCTGCAGCAGGCACGCTGAACAGAAAGGGCTGTGGTTAATGATTGACCCGTGGGAGACCTCTCGGCTTCCCTCCTAGAAGGCGACCGGGAGGCCGGTGCCAGGGACCTGGAAGAGTGAGGAGGAGCTACAGCCAGGCAAAGTACTGCGGGTCTTACTCTGAGTTGGGTAAGGAGGTCAGAGCCTCCTTCACTGACTTGTCCCTCTTCACTCCAGAGAGCTATTTCCAAACCCCACCACCACTCACTGGCGCCGGGATTCTGGGGTGAATTATTCCAGGAAGTTTCAATGAGAAAGCCGAAAAACTAAGTCACCCCTGGCCAGCCAAGCCCAGTGACGGAAAGTGCTGCGCCTACGCTGGTGAGTTGCAGGATTTCTCTGGGAAGAGTAAGGAAAGTAGAGAGACGTTTGGGGATCTGGTAGCCTGGCTCTCTCTTCCTCATGGCTTCATCCAGTGACTCTAGCAATGTCTGCTCCAGTGTCATCGACCACAGCCAAGTCCGCGAATTTGAGGTGGCCACTTGGATCAAAATCACCCTCATCTTGGTGTACCTGATCATCTTCGTGGTGGGCATCTTGGGCAACAGCGTCACCATCAGGGTCACGCAGGTATTGCAGAAGAAAGGCTATTTGCAGAAGGAAGTGACAGATCACATGGTCAGTTTGGCTTGTTCAGATATCTTGGTCTTTTTGATTGGCATGCCCATGGAGTTCTATAGCATCATTTGGAACCCCCTGACCACACCCAGCTACCCTCTGTCCTGCAAGCTCCACACGTTCCTCTTTGAGGCATGCAGCTACGCCACCTTGTTGCACGTGCTGACCCTCAGCTTTGAGCGCTACATCGCCATTTGTCACCCCTTCAGGTACAAGGCCGTGTCTGGACCTTGCCAGGTGAAACTGCTGATTGGCTTCGTCTGGGTCACGTCTGCCCTGGTGGCGCTGCCCTTGCTCTTTGCCATGGGTATCGAGTACCCCCTGGTGTCTGTGCCCACCCACAGAGGACTCAACTGCAACTTCACTCGCACCCGCCACCACGAGCAACCTGAGACCTCCAATATGTCCATCTGCACCAACCTCTCCAGCCGCTGGACCGTCTTCCAGTCCAGCATCTTTGGGGCCTTCGCGGTTTACTTGGTGGTCCTGGTGTCTGTGGCTTTCATGTGCTGGAATATGATGAAAGTACTCATGAGGAGCAAGCGGGGTACTCTGGCAGGGGCCGGGCCACAGACGCAGCTGAGGAAGTCGGAGAGTGAGGAAAGCCGGACGGCGAGAAGACAGACCATCATATTCCTGAGTGAGTCCGGGTCGCTGGGGTTCCTGGGACTTCTGGCTTGAGACGCGAAAACCTGAGTTCACTGAGGCTCAAGAGGGGTAGCTGCATAAAGGCCTTGGTGCTCATCCGGGTGTGTGGAGAGGCGTCTCGTTGTGTTTAGGAAATCTGTGGTCTGTGACTTTGGGAGGTCTGGTACCTCATTTCTGTGACTTCAGGCTATAAACAGAGTATCTTGAATGAAAATACTGGGAGATAAGAGGAACAAATTAAGTCACCCAGGACAGGTGAGAGTCTTTGGAAGGGGCGTGTTCTTCAGAGATAAAAAGAGTGACTCTTATCTTCTGCATCCTTAGACCAGAGAACCTTGATCAGGCGGGGAAATTTTCTCCCCATTTTTTTTTCTCCTCCTCCGGAGAGGCTGGCTTGTCAGGGACCCTGGCTCTCTGGATTGCTATTTCCGGCAGGAGTGATCTGTAAGTCTTCAGAAGCTGGAGCTCTGCTAGGCTCACTCTGAGATGTGCATGAGCACTCCTTGCTTGGGACCAGGGGTCTGTGCTTCCCTGGAAAGTGACCCGGCCTCAACATTTCTTAGTGCCCCAATTCTGGTGCAGAGAAAGCTGTTTGCTTCCCAAATGTGGTGGCGATATACATATTTCAAGTTGAAGACCTTCTCTGGACTGAAGGGGAGTCTTTCTAGGAAGCTAGCGCTATAGAAGACCCCCGTGTCTTCAGAAGAGAGTCTATAGATGCTAGAGATGTGGCTATGATCGACGGCCGAGGGCTTGCCTACCATGGGGCAAGCCCTGAGAGCCATTTCCAGCACCATGTAAACTTGGCGTGACACACCATTCTTATAAGCCTAGCATTGGGAGGTGGAAACAGGAGGATTAGAAGTTTAAGGTCATCTTTGGCTACATAGTGAGTTTGAGGCTACCCTGGGGCTCCATGAGACCCTGACACAAAATCAAAGCAAACAAAAGAGCCAGATTAAGGGCTAGAGAGATGACGCATTACTTAAGAGAATTTTATTGTTCTTCCAGAGGACCTTAGTTTGATTTCCAGCACTCTTTTTGAGCATCTCATAACAACCTATAACTGCAGCTCCAGGGAACTTGATGGCCTCTTCTGGGTGCTCTTCGCCTAACATTAGCAAACACTCACATTGACGTACACACATATATGAATAATAACAAAAACTTAAAAGACTAAAACAAAACAAAACACAGAAAGGTTTTATAGCTGTCCCCTGGGAGTCTGTAGTGTGTGTGCCACCAAACAGTTAAAAAATATTTTTCAGCAGCAACAAGAAAAAGGTGACATCATAGGCATGCGAGTGGGAGTCGGGTCAAGGGAGAGATGAGATTCGGAACATTTTTCTCCTCTTTTTCCCTTTCCAGTGTGCCGAGTGAAATCAATCCTCACGTTGTTTGTTTGTGTATCAGACACTTGAGTAGCGTGTCCCAGGGCTGCAGTTCAGGCAGGGGTGAAGCTGGGGAGGCATTTGGGAAAGCATCAGCCCTGCCTTTGGGCTGAGGGTGGGTCAGTTGCTGACTTGACTTTAATCTAAGTCTGTAGGAAGTGATAAGACACAGGCTTGCACGGTTTGGGTGGCCATCTAACATCAAGGGCCGTGTTGCTGGCATGGAAGGGGCTCTCAGGACACCAGCTGGGATTTCTGGGTTCTTGTACTCTCAAAAAAGCAATTGGATCAAGAACATTCAGATTGTAGCATAAACACAGACAGCTTATTATGAAAGAGGTCATCCCTAACAAGGAAATGGGGCAGCAAATTAGGAAAGGAAGAATCCGTGTGGCCCTGGCTCCCTGGAGCTGTGATATTTCGTGAGTCAGTCACCCAGTGTTCACCTTATCCTACCCTTATATACTGTGTATGTCTGTGCCTTGCTCGTCTCCCTCAGTCCTCCATATGTTAATCCTAATGCCCTTTTCTCTGCCCTTCCCTTCTGCCACAGCCCCGCGCTATGCCATATGTATTTCCCTTTTCTAGAGGAGGAAACCGAGGCTTTATAGACTGGCAGGTAGCTCTGTTGATAGAGTCTCCAAAACTGCATAAAACCGGGAGTGAGGGTGCATACCTGTAACCCCAGGACTGAGGTGGAAGCTGGAAGATCCAAAGTTGACAGTTATCCCCAGTCAGCCTAGCCTGGCACATAGGACACCCCATTTAAAAACAACGAACAAACAAACAACATTCACGAGACCCACATCATGGCTAGGAAATCAGGATCTGGCCCAGACTTCTACAGTCCTGCCTGGTAGAGGAAAAGGATGTAAGAGGGGTATAGGCCAGGAAGGAACAACCTCAGTGGCAGGCTCGTGCTCTGTGAGGTAATGTGACTGGAAAAAGGCAAGGGCACTGAAGCCAACAGTCTCCGTCACCTACTGTCTGTGGCTCCAAAGATCCCAGGAGGAATGGAAAATCGAGTTTACTTGCTTGAACATACTGTGAGAAACTTTTCCCTCTTCTCGGTCTCCCTAGACTTATCTTAAACGGTTAGCTGTGGTTTTAAGAGTTTATTTTCTCAAACTTGTCTTTATATGTGTGTGCGCATGTGTGCTTCTGCGTGCAGGGTCCAAGGAGACCAGAAGTGGGCACGGATCCCTGGAGCTGCTGTTACAGACAGCTAGGAACTCCCATCATGGGTGCTGGGAACTGAACTGTGCCCTCTGGAAGGGCAGCAAGTGCTCTCAACTGCTAAAGCCAGCTCCATGTCCCTACCTTTTACTCTCTGTTTGATCAGTCTCTGATTTTGTTTTTTCCTGTGGAGATGACAGTTCATTTCCCAGTAAGAGTTCAGATGAGCATCAGACTCTACTTGGTGGATATGATCAGAATACCCCAAACTTTTATTTGAAGATGGACAGCCTCCCAGAAATAATTTCTCACAGTAGTAATTGCTGCAAATGAGTTCCTCCTCGCTCTCCTTTCCTTCCCTTCCTGATTTCTCCTTATTCTTCCTAACAGCTATGTATTAATCACCTACTGGCTTCCAGCGTAGACATCCCTGACAGACAATCAGGTACTCAGTGTGTGATAAGAGCTGGAGAAATTTGCCATTTGTATTTAGCCCATCTTCTCGGTGGTAGGTTTTCAACGCAGTACTTGCAAATGCCGCCACCCCTCCCCGGTGTGTTTCAAAGAACTTTTTAAAAATAGGAGCCCCACTAATTAACTCAAGTTAGGGAGTAAATTAATGAAGTGAGGAGGAGGGAAGCATGGCTTACATCCATCCGATTAATACGAGGCAATTTGCTTTGTGGGTTTCATAAACTTGCGCTTCAGGGCATTTTTAACCCAGAACAAATGAACATATAAATTGTTTACAAACCACTGAACTTAATATAGTGATTTAGCTGTCTTTTTAGTATTTCATATAACAGATGGATCAAATGAGAATAAATATTTGCTCAATTCAAACATATTTTGAATTTAATAGGAAATGTAAATGACGACAAAACACAATATGTCTTTGGAGCACTTGAAGCAATAAAAAATCAATTAAGGGTTTCCCTCCTCATTGTTAAAAATTCTAACTTCTGTATAATGGAGCAAAAATTCATAAACCCAAGAAAGATGAGGAAGCCTTTGTAGCAATTATTAGTTTTCTTTTCTGCATCTTTTTGGGTTACCCCCTCCCTGCATTGTGTGTTGGGCTGGTAAGTAATGAGAACAAATGAGGGAGTCTGGGGAAAGAAACAGCGCTGCCATGCCTACTAGGTTGCAGGCAATTTGCAGGATAAACCCTAATAATGCAAAAGTGCCTGTTCCAGAAAACCTGTGCTGCCCCCAACTTCATCCCTCCCTCCCTTTCTTCCTTCAGGGCTACCCTCCCTCCCTCCCTCCCTCCCTTCCTCCCTCCCTTCCTCACTCCCTCCTTTTCTTCTTCCCATCTGTATGTGACATGTATTGTGAACATACATGGACCATTTACATGGGGCACTTAGATGCAGGCAGGCACTCATACACATAAAAATAAAGACATTTTTAAAAAATGCAAATAGAAAAGCCTATCAAGGCAGCAGCTTCCATGTAACCCCCAGGGTACATTCGAACACAGAAACTGAGCTGTAAACTGTGTTACAGAATATTATGCAATCAATTAAAGGGCACCAAAGAAACCCATGAATCAAATGTGTCCAGCCGTTAATGACAGTGAGAGTCTATCTGACTTAGACTATGTACTCATGAAGGAACAGAACATTGACAAGGATAACCCCATGACAGGTGCTTCAGAAAGAGTGATCTGGATGAAACAACACAAAGGAAGCCCCCTGGAGAAAGCCAGTCTGTGGTATATTTGTTAAAATAATTATTTTATTTAGAGCACGTGCATGTGTGTGTGTGCGTGCATGTGTGTGTGTGTGTGTGTGTGTATGTGTGTGTTTACTTGTGCCCAGGGAGGCCAGAAGAGGATATCAGATGCTCTGGAACTGAAGTTACAGGCACATGTAAATCAACATATGTGGGGAGTCAGGAAATGGATTTGGATCCTCTGCAAGAGCAGCCAGTGCTCTTAACCACTGAACCATCTCTCTAGCCTCTATTTAGTTTCTGTTTGAGACAGGGACTCAAGTAGCACAGGCTGACCTTGAACGCACTAATTAGCTGAAGATGCTCTTCAGTGTCTGATCCTCTTCCTCTGCCTTCCAAGTGCTGGGATTGCAGGTATGCCCTACCATGCTCAATGTATGGAGTGCTGGGAGTGGAATCCAGGCTTCCTGCATTCTCGGCAAGGTCTTTACCGACTCAGCCACATCCCCAGCTCACTGTAAGAACATTTTAATAGTTGTTTTCCAAGCAAAGACATTTTCTGTAGTGTACAGTGATCTATCAGCCCAGCCTCTCAGGAAATATCATCAAAACTGAATTAGTGACTTCTTGGTGTAAGATAGTATTTTGATTCAAATGCTTGAGTATACCAGGAGGAAGTTTTACCTCAAGTATTCAGATTATTGCCACTCTCTCTTCTTCCCTTTATTGATGTTGATGCGTCTATAATAAATGATAGCTCCTGTTTATTTTTTCTATTTGTGAAATCCATCATAAATTGCAAATTTCCTGCGATCAGCCTGATAGACAAATACAATAATGCTGCTTTAT
Source organism: Microtus pennsylvanicus (assembly GCF_037038515.1). Classification (NCBI taxonomy): domain Eukaryota; kingdom Metazoa; phylum Chordata; class Mammalia; order Rodentia; family Cricetidae; genus Microtus; species Microtus pennsylvanicus. The sequence continues at coordinate 20,696,090 of NC_134588.1, forward strand.
TTGTATAATCAGGCTGCCTCGGAGATTTCATTTCTCTGTCGGAGACACACATAGCATTTGAGGAGGGTAATATTGGAATCTTGGGCCCCATTCATTAGCATGCCTGTTCATCTGTCTTTGTGGCATGCTTCGTGGGGGCTACCAGAGTATTATCGGGGTGTAGGTGCCTTGGTTGAGCAAAACACCTAGCTTATTAATGCCCAAACTGTGCAGAGAAAAACCCATTTATGAGGAGAAAACACAAGAGAAGAATATTAAATTGGAAGTAGAGGAGTCTTGTCCTACCTCCTGGACAATGACTCCTGATCTACCACTTCCAGCTTTCTGCCTTTTCTTTCTTCCTTCCTTCCTTCCTTCCTTCCTTCCTTCCTTCCTTTCCCTTCCCTTTCCTTCCTTCCTTCCTTCCTTCCTTCCTTCCTTCCTTCCTTCCTTCCTTCCTTTCTTCCTTCCTTCCTTCCTTTTTCTTCTTAATTAAAAACATTTTCCTGGTTGAGTCTGGGTATAGTGGCGTGTGCCTTTAATTTCAGCACTCAGGAAGCAGAGGTAGGCAGATCTCAGTGAGTTCGAGGCTGGCCTGGTCTAGATAGTGAGTTATAGGACAGCCTAAGATCCTGTCTTGAAAACAAAATATGACGTGTCTTTTCCCTGCTTGCATATATGTGCACAGTGTGGGTATAGTGCCCCGGAGGTCAGAAGGGTGAGTTGGATACCCTAGAGCTGGAGGTGCAGATGATTGTGAACTGCCATGTGGGTTCAGGGAATCAAATTTATGCCCTCTGGAAGAGCAGTCAGTGCTCCTAACTGCTGAGCCATCTCTGCGGTGCCCTTTTTATTGGCGTAGACAGGGTTTCATGTAGTCCAGGTTAGCCTGGAACTTACTTTGTAGCCAAGGATGACTGCGAACTTCTGATCCTCCTGCTTTCACTACCCAAGAGCTGGGATTACAGGTGTGCACCATCACACCCAGGTTGTGCAGTGCTGGGGCAGGGATCCAGGGCTTCATGCCTGTGAGCCAAGCACTCTGCCTGAGCCACGTTCCCACCCTTGTCTTTTCTTTCTGCTATTTTCCCAGCCAGCTGACTATCCAACCTCAACTCCTTGCAAGCTCACCGAGTTCTAGAGGAAAGTTTGGCTTCACCCTTCAGTTCTGGGCACCCTACTCCCAGTTCAAGTCCTTTAGTAGACGTGGTTGAGCTCACCCCTGGGCCTTACATGTTATTTGTTCGATCTAATAGCTTTTCTGCCAGACCCTACATGCTTTCATCCCTACAGCTCCATTCTCTTCCCTAAGTTCATCTTTCTTTCTTTCTCTTAGGTAAGAGAGAGCTCAACTTTATGAAAATACACTTGACACAAAACTAACCAGCGTAGTTCTCCGTTTAATTGTGCAGTAACTTGATGGTGGCTGTTTTTCTTTGTATTTTTCCATGGCAGGAGCTGTTCCTAACTTTGTTTTTCCAGTGTGTGTGTGTGTTTGTATGTAACATATGTTAACGTATGTGTATGCACATCTGTATGAGGATGTATGTAGACTCCAGAAGCTGATGTTGGGTGTCTTCCATTATTGCTGCCACTTTCTTTGTGGCAGAACCTCTCACTGAGCCTGGAGTTAACTGATTGTCTAGATTAGCTGATCAGCAAGCTTAGGGGATCTATCTATCTCCACCCCACTCAGCACCAGGATTACAGAGATCCATGCCCATCTGTTCGTGAGTGCTCAGGGTTTAAACCTGGGTCCTCATGCTCGTGTGACAGGCATTGTGCCAGTTGAGCCATCTCTTTAGCTTCTTTTTCTCTACTTCATGCCATTGTCTTGGTAGTGTTCATCGCAACACAGATTTCAATAGATGTTTGTTGACTATGTAAATAAATGAACAAGCCTCAACTGTGTTAGGTCTCAACCTCAGGACAAATGATTGAGGTGCCTATCCAACATATCAAAGTGAACCTGGCCCCCAGGTTCTCCCTGCATTTCTCATACTTGTTAAAGGGGGCTAGCGTACCCTGCCCCCTACCCTAAGCTCTCCAGCCTAGGGAAGGCCTTCCCCCAGCCTCTGATCCCTCTATAAATAACCTCAGCCATTTCAGACACATGGTTTCTTGGCCTCCTACCCTAAGCTCTCCAGCCTAGGGAAGGCCTTCCCCCAGCCTCTGATCCCTCTATAAATAACCCCAGCCATTTCAGACACATGGTTTCTTGGCCTCTTGGCTCCAGGCTCTTCTCCTAGTTCCTGCCTCTTTCTCTCACTCTTTCCCCAGCCTCTCTCTCCCCTCATGGCCAGTTCAGTCTGAACCCTTCCATATGCCCCTGGCTCTCTTCTCTCTTTTATCTATAGCAAACCTTCTCCTCAACTATGCCTTGGAGCATCATGTCCTCACTGTTTCATTTCAATCAAGCTCGACTTTGGGAAGTGTCATGGTTGGTCTCCATTGCCAACTTGACAAGATTTAGAATCATCTAGGAGACAACCCTCTGGGCATGTTGTCTGTGAAGGAGTTTCCACGCTGAGTTAATGGAGCTGGAAACACCATCCTAAATGTGAGTGGCAATAGTCCACGGATTGAGGTCATGGATTGAAGAAGAAGGAAACAGCAATTGAGCACTGACAATTATCTCTGCTTCCTGACCGGATCCAGTGTGACCAGATGCCTCAAGCTCCGCTGCAGTGCCTTCCCACCATGATGGACTGTGTATCTTCAGACTGGAGGCAGAATAAACCCTCCCTGCCTTAAGTCACTCCTTGCCAGGTGTCTCTCTTTTTTATTTATGTATTTTTTTAATTTATTTATTTATTAAAGATTTCTATCTCTTCCCCGCCACCGCCTCCCATTTCCCTCCCCCTTCCCCCAATCAAGTCCCCCTCCCTCGTCAGCCCAAAGAGCAATCAGGGTTCCCTGCCCTGTGGGAAGTCCAAGGACCACCCACCTCCATCCAGGTCTAGTAAGGTGAGCATCCAAACTGCCTAGGCTCCCACAAAGCCAGTACGTGCAGTAGGATCAAAAACCCACTGCCATCGTTCTTGAGTTCGCAGTAGTCCTCATTGTCCGCTATGTTCAGAGAGTCCGGTTTTATCCCAGGCTTTTCCAGACCCAGGCCAGCTGACCTTGGTGAGTTCCCGATAGAACATCCCCATTGTTTCAGTGTGTGGGTGCACCCCTCGCGGTCCTGTGCCAGGTGTCTCTTACAGCAGTAAGAAAGAGAACTGCTACAGAACTGAAGTTCTGCGGTATCCTGGACGTGCGCCTATGGAGTTTATCATTCTTCAAACAAGTTCAGTCTGATCAAGAATGCTCGGTTTCAAGGGGACCTACATCCTTTGAGGCCTCTAAGAGGACAGGGCGGGCAGGGAGCTCAGTGGGTAAAAGAACTAGCTGCCAAATCTGACATCTGAGTTCAGTTCCCACACCTGCAACTTTAACCTTCTGCTCCTGTCAGAAATAATCACAGAAAGAAAGGAAGTAGGGCGCTTTTAGCTTTTAGTAGTCCTTCTTAAACTGTTCGACATCATGTTAATGCAGAGGTCTTAGCAGGGCTTTATACTAGGTTTCTGATGGGTTAGGGGCTCAAGAAGACACTGAGATGGACTACAGGAGAATAAGGAGTTTTTTAGATGAACTGTTGATGTCATGTTGATGTCCATGTTGATGGACAGACAGACAGACAGACAGACAGACAGACAGACAGACAGGCAGACAGAGGCAACAGCATGACAGCAGCTGCAAGGAGCGTTCCCGTCTCAGCATTAGAGGCACACAGCAGGGCAGGTCTCCCAGGAAAGGAACCAGAGGTCACAATGCAAAGGCGGGGTCTCTTTTCTAAGCTTCTAAGTGTGAGGGAGATGTCACAGGGAAAGCCTGCAGCCAGGCTCCCCAGGAGGAGGCAGGAAAAGAGGTGGGGACTAATTTGTGACCAACAGTATCCACTTTGATGTAAGCTCACTTCCCAGGTAAGAAATCTTGACACCAGGAAGTCTGTTAGCTAGAGACACACTGCATCTCAATAGGGCCCCTATCTCCCTACCTCACCGTGTGTGTGTGTGTGTGTGTGTGTGTGTGTGTGTGTGTGTGTGTGTGGTGTGCGCACTGCAGGTACTTGGCCTGAGCAGGGGAGGCTAGATTCTAACCTTACATTGTTACACTTTTAGCACACTTTAGCAAGGAGAGCCTCGGGGAGAAAGGAGGCAGTAACATTTTGAAAATATGAATGTGCTTTCATATCCTCTTTAATTTGACTTTCTCCCCCCCAGTCATCTCTCTCAAAGCTAAGCCAGGAGGCTAATGGCCCCAGAGGAGGAATTAGCAGGTACTGCCTGCTCTCAGCGTGTCCTGCATTGGTTTGGAGAACAGAGGCTGTATCTCTTGACCTCTTGAGCTGAGTGGTCACGTTGAAAGCCAGGCTTTTTGATGGGTGAAAGAACCCGAAGCCCTAGATCTCTTGCTTTAATGTTTCCAGAGCACAGATCAGTGCACCAGACCATTCACCCTCGTACCCCACCCCAGGGAAGGGCTGGGCGAGCCTTGAAAACCATTATGATGCTTTACAAAAATAATGAATGGCAACATCGTCTGCCGCGCTGCCCATGGGCAATGGCATTTGCTGCATTACAGTGTGGATCAATTTCAGGGCTGGCTGTGTTTCCAGAACGGAAAGGAAATGGTATAAGCATTCTGGCAGGAATGCAGATGTTCCGAAGAGCCACTCGTGTCCCCCTGTGGCTGTAAGATGATTGAAACTGTGGTCCTCAGGACACCGGGATTTCCCTGGGAGGCTTGTGCTGGGGAAGAAGAAGGCTAAAGGCGGGTGCCAGCCCAGAGAGGAACTTCTCCTTAAGGAAGAGGTTTCCCAGAGTTCTGACAGCTTGTCAGACCACCTTGCAGGGGACGGAGGAGCTCAGGCTATGATGGCTAGGTGATACCCATTGGCTGTGACTGCTTAGCTGCCAGTCTCTGTTTCAACCTGATCTTAATGCCCATACCCTGAGGATGGACTCAAGGTCCATTGGTTTTCCCTATTCTTCTTCCCAACGTGGCCACATGGTGTTATCTCTTTTTCTCTTCTTTTCTCTATGACTTGTGTGTTTAATTGTCCGCTCGAGGAGGGGGGTCCGCACCTGGATCATTAGGGCAGACAGGGTCAAGGCTCTGACTCTAATAGCCCTGTTGGGATACAGCCCTGCAGAGTGGCTGTCATCAGCTTTAGGGAAGAAGTGAGACTTGAGGCCATCAGTGAATAACGCAGCCTTCTTGGTTCACTGCAGCCTCCAGGGGTTCTCCCCCCCTCCCCCCCACCCCCCCACCCCCCCACCCCCCCCCACCCCCCCACCCCCCCCACCCCCGATGTTGGACAGGTGTTTCTAGACTTTATTTGGAACATCCCGAGGCTAGGGATCTTTCACACTCATTGTGCTGGCGGGGAATTCAAGGTCTCTATTTTGGGTTCTTAATCTCATTAGCAAAAGAAAAGCAGACTCAGAGGAAAGCCTGGGGGTGGTTTTATTAGAAATTGAGAGGGAGAAAAAAGAGTAGACAAGCTAGCTATAAACCTTGGCAGCTGCCAGGAGGAGGGAGATGAAGAAGAGGAGGGAAAGTAAAATTTTAGCATGCGGCCTCATGGTGGTGGTGATGGTGGTGGTGGGGTAGCTTCAGAGAAAAGAATAAGCCCATGGTGTGGGGAAAATACAGATAGTGTGTGTGTGTTTGTAGTGTGTGTGTAGTGTGTGTATGTAGTGTGTGTGTAGTGTGTGTGTGTAGCTGGTAGAATGAAGAAAAAGGCAAAATTACACTTTGTTAAATAACTCAGAAAGTAAAGCAGGTTCTGCAGGGCTACACAGTGGAGACCTGGCAAGTGGCGGTACCAGGGTCTGGTTCCTAGGAAAGATACATACATTATCTCACTGAGGGGATACTTATTCTTCCCCTCTCAGGAGGACCCAGTTCTCCTGGAAGCAAGGAGTCCTGACTGGGTGATTGACAGACTCAGCTGATTAGCTCGTAATACGTAATATTTTGGGCAGCTGAGAATGTAGGGTCTCTACCCAGAGCCAGAGGTAGAGAGTAGATGCTATTCTTTTGACTCAGAAGAGGTGGCTTTACCTTAACAATGCTACGAATACTAAATTCAGATACTGTCAACTTTTTGTATGATGATTTAAATCTTAAGGGTTCTTGGTGAAACTCTCTTTTCTAGTGTCACCAAACAGGAGGCCAAGTCCAAAGTCCATCATGGAAGAGTGCATTCTCAATGGCCTTCAGGCTCGCTCATATCTGTAAGCTGCCTATAGTCTCCTTAGGTTGATGGGTTGATGGTTCCAACTGTGGCTTCTGCGTCTAGAACAGGGGAAAGCCATCCAAATAGTGATTAGCCGGAAGTTCTCCAAGCTCCATCTGTTTCTCCTCTTTCCCTTTAAGAGGCACACCCTGTCCCAGTTATTCAGTGAATAGATGGGGGTCTTAGCCACTGTTCTATTGCTGTGAAGAGACACCAGGACCAAGGGAACTTTTATGAAAGAAAGAATTTAACTGGGGGCTTGCTTACAGTTTCTGAGGCTTAGTCCATTGTCATGGCGGGGAGCGGGGTGGAGTGCAGGGGGGCTCTGGAACAGTAGCTGAGAGTTACATTCTAATTCATAGGCCGACACACACACACACACACACACACACACAAACACACACACGCGCGCGCATGAGCCCTTGAGCGCCTGCCTCTTCTTAATCCTTGTAATCCTTTCAAACACTTCCACTCCCTGGTGACCAAGCCATCAAGTATGTGAGTGTTGTAATAGGAGCGGTGGGCTGCGTCCCCGGCACCCGGCTGCCCGCACGGCTAGCTTTATGCGAAATAATTACACGGAAATTGTATTCTTTTAAACACCGCTTGGCCCATTATATCTAGCCTTTTCTCGGCTAACTCTCGCACCTGGACTAGCCCATTTCTTATAATCTGTGTAGCCCACGAGCTGGCTTACCAGGAATGATCTTAACCTGCGTCTGCCTGGAGTGAGAGAATCATGGCGACTCCTTGACTCAGCTTCTTTCTCCCAGCATTCTGTTCTGTTTACTCCGCCTATCTATGTTTTAACCTATGAGGCCAAGCAGTGAGGCCAAGCCGTTTCTTTATTACTTAACTAATGACCTTCCTCCATCATGTGAGCCTATGAAGGCCATTCTTATTCAAATCTCCGCAGTGAGGAAAGGATTGGCAGAAGTAATTAAAGTCCCCAGACAGGGAGATTTCCTGTGTACCTGATGCCTTGAATGTGAGTCTAGAGATCAGAAACGGAGTCAGAGCCTCCAAGTGTGAGAGGAGTTTGGCGAAGAAGACCTCCTTGCTGCTGACTTCAGATGTGGAGAGTCTCTCTGTTAGAAGAAGGTTCAAGGCTACAAGATAGACCAGCTGAAGTGTCTCAACAATGCAAATCTCCTCTTGATCAAGAGGGTCTGCTACGCACCAGGTCAGAAGAGCAAGCACCTGGGCTGGGAAGTGCGACTGGCTTTTATTCTAATGCAGTGGCGACTGCCTTTTCCCCATTGATTAGAGTCCTGCCTCACAGTCTTTGAGGTAGGCTAATTTTAAAAAAATCCTGCAAAGGCAATGAAGGTTTTCTGGGCTGCCCTTTTGATGTGAAAAAGTAGCAGGGGCTTGTGTAAATAAAGGGTTTACCAGGTGGTGGTGGTGGGATTCAAACATTCGCATAAATTTTTTACGAAGTAGGGAGATAAAGAGGTTCGAATTACTGGTCATCAGATAGGATTGTTAGTGGCCCAGGAACTCAGATTCAGTTTACCCCAAATTCCATACTTCAGCATGAAAACTGCTTCATGAATCTTTTTAAAGAAATGGAGCAAGAAAATGATGCCTGGGCCTAGCTAGCTGGCTGGATATTTGGAATCCAGGCTACCTTGGTCATCGAGGAGGAGTTTGGTATTGGATTGATCTCATGACTGTCATCCTTTAGGGTGCTTCTTCACCTTACTGTGTGGCAGTTTGAGTCATCAGAGTTGTCAGAGGTGGAGTCTGGGACCTGCAGCCCTAACAAGCTATGCTCAGGGCCACCGTCCACATCAGGCCCTTTAGAGACAAGTGCCAGGAAAGGAGGCAGAGGCATTACTCATTGTGGTCACATTGGGAAGAGGACAAATACAGAGGTCCAGTGACCTCCCCAGGTCCATCTCTGGGTCCCGACACAATGTTTAAGCAGAGAATAACAGATGTGTGCAACTAATCAGTCCAGGACTAGGTGTGGGCTCTGGGCTATCTTGTGAGGTGGCCTGACAGATTGTTAGACGTGTGTAAAATCTATTTTTGGGAGATAAATTCTCCCTCTCGTTGGCAACAAGTTCCAAAGCCTTTTCCTCCTCTGAGCAAATTCTCATTTCTTGGGGTTTGTTGTCTCAATAGGGAGTACAGTCTCTTTAGAATGTCTTCATTCCTGCCAACATCGTTTACATTGGGTGGTAAACAAATATTGGTGAATGCGGCAATATCAGAATAGCTCTGCTGCTTCTAGGAGCCTTCTTCTGCAAACCACTTGTTGAGCTTCCAGAGGGAGAAGATGGTGGAGGGGCACCCAAAGTAATACCGAGAGCCAGTCTGACTTAAATGAGCTCTCCCGGACTATGAAACATTAGCATTTCCTGACTTTAAGGCTCCTGCCAGTTGGGAAACTTGATAGCATTTCCTGTTTGCACTCACTCTATGTTAGGAGCTGTTCTGGCAGGCAGAGGTGCTTTACTGGTCTACAAGGTGGCTGTGGAGCGGAGAACAGTGTTGTTATCCAAAACTGACAGCCATATCAGGAGGCATGGCTGCTGTGCTAAGCGGCTATTGTGCTTGTTAAATGACTAACTGGCTGTGAATCCAAAGGCATGTACAGGCGGGAGTCAGGCCCAGTTGGAATGACAAGGTTTGTTGAACCCATCAAAAGAAGACATCCCCATGGGGATGGGAGACAGCTCGGTTAGTGGAGCGCCTGCTTCACTCTCCCCCTGAGTTTGATCCTCAGCATCCATGTTTCAAATGTCAGGCTTGGCTGCATTTGCTTGTAATCTCAGTGCTGAGGGAGAACGGTGGCTCACTGGGCAGCCAACCTGTCCCAATTATCCAGCCCCAGTTTCAGTGAGAGGCCTCGTCGCAAAAAGCAGAAGGGTTCCTTTCCTGTGAAATATCTGAGGATATCCTCTGGCCTCAGCATGCATCTGCATGTACACACACACACACACACACACACACACACACACACACACACACCTACAAAGAAAAGGTGCTTTCTTACTTTGTGTGAGGCTGGAGGGCTGGGAATCTGCTCTACCTTAGAAGGTAAACATTCCACGAAGTGTTTTAGCGGAGCAGCGGCCATTTGGCTTCATGTGTGATTTGGTTTTCTATTCTAATTCTTTGGAAGACATGATATGCTCAGCAGAAACATGGCTCTACTTTCCTACACTGCCACTCTGGAAAACTAAATATCACGTTGAGATGGCAGCTGCATGTTTTCTCTGTTTAAAAGACAGCTGTTGTCAGTGTTCCTCAGGTTCCAGATCGTCTTGACAGAGGTGACAGATGGGTCGCGTTGGTGACCGAAGGTCAAAGTCTAGATGATAATGGAGTATTCTAGAGGAGACAGGCTGAGCTCTTTTTTGAGCATGTGGTTTTCCTATCACCGAATCTCTTGCAAACTCACCTCCTTTGGGAAGCCCACCGGGAGTGGCTTTGCCCTCTCTGATAGTCCCACAGATCTTCCTGTTTTGTTGCAAAGTGCATTCACCAAATATGAATGGGAATTTTAGTGGGCATGATATCTTTCTGATGGAGAATGAGAAGCTAGTGCCCCCATTTCAAGGAGCACAATATTCCTCTAAATAGGGCATCGAGGTATTGTGGTATTCTAGAAGCTTAAAAATAAGCTTGGATGAAGGGTAGAAGAGGTGATTATTGATGAATCCAGCTTATCCTTGGCTCTAGCATTTTCAGTGACTGAACTGCTTAATTGAAGTTTACTCCAGAGATGTTGCCTGGGACTTTGACATTCATGGTGTGGGTCATGGACCAGCAGCCACCTGTTGGAAGGTGTAAATGTTGAATTAGAATCTGCATTGTGAACAAATCCTTGTGAGTCCTTTGTCTTAATGCTTAAGTATAGGAAGAAAGAATTTACAACACATTGGACTCTTTATTCCCACCCCGTGTGTGTGTGTGCATGTGTTCTAAAAGTTGTCCTCAGTCCCATATTGTTCGAAAATGGCTGAGCCCCAAGAAACCTTAGTCTCTTTTCCCTAGTGAACATCTTTTACCACCTTGCTCAGAATATTTTTTTAAGCGATGGTTCTGGTGATGAACCAGTATCCTGGTGCTTGCAAACATTTTGCTGAATGAGCTACCTCCCCTGTCCTTCTGCGTGGTCTTCAAAGAGGAATTGTAATATGTTCTCAGGCAGATTTGAGCCTGCTGTATTTGTGACTCTGGATCCAGGGTGGAACAGCTAATGTTTAGAATGCTGTGAAGGTCAGGAAGTGAGCTGGGATAGAAAGAGGAAGGGAGGCACCGAGACAGGCTGTTCAGCTAAAGCTGACAATTGTGTTCTTTAGACTGCGGCTGAACAATTGGACTGCCTGGGCCTGGTGGAAACTCAGCTACTGTGCTTGGGTAAAGCTCAGCTGCTTGTGACAAAGGTGGGTTACAGCTGATATATGTATCAAGTTAGGTTACAGTTCACAGTGTCCATAACAACTCTTGGGTTAGGCTTTGTATGCAGGCCCCACCTGATTGACTTTAAAGCGTACTTCTGTTTTCCTCATACTGAGTCCTGGGTTGCCTTTGCCAGAGGTTAGTATAGGAGGACACAAGCACAGATGGCCATTAGCTAATGAATAGACGGTGAAAATGTGACCTAGGTACACAATAGAATTCTATTAAGGCATAAACAAAAGTGAAATCATGAAATTTGTGGGGAAATGGATGGGCACTGGAAAGGATCACACCAGATTACCTAGGCTTAGAAAGACAAACATCATGTATTCTCTCCTATGCAGATGCTAGCTTTTAATGTTCATATATGTGTATTTACGTGAGGGTGGGCATAGAGGCCAGATAACTACAAAGGGGCCCATGTTGGGGGCAGGGAAGGCATTAAGAGAAAAGCATCAGAGGGTAATACAACATAAGCCAGAGGAATATGGAAGCTGGCATGTCAGGAGCAGATAGATGGTTTTAATGGGGATGGGACACAGGGAGGTGGGAGAGAAAAGAGGACCGGCCCCAAGCCAAAAAAAATTTAGAGAGCCTCCAGAGAAACCAGGAGCAGAGCACCCCAGTTTCTGAATAGTGCTGCCAGGAGCTGGTTAATACCAAATCTGCAGGGTGTGCTGCTTCCTGCCTGGGACCTGACTCAGGTCACTGATGATATCAGAATGTGGCTGTCCTCACCGCAGAATCAGTTTGAGTTTGACCATTGACCTGAAAAACAAAAGTCCTTAACTGTGCCTCAGGTCAGGTGCATGCTGGGCTTCCAGCTAGCAGCCTTACCTCAGGGATTTTCCAGTTACATCCTGATATGGTATCGGGAGGGACTGGTTTGTTTTAGACTCAGAATCTCAGGCTGGGTGCAATGCCTTTGACTTGATGGGTAACACACCTAAACCAGGTATAGTGCCACACACCTATGATTCCATACTCAGGAGATAGATGGAAGGACCAGAAGTCCAGGGTTTTCCTGCATACTGAGTTAGCAGTCAGTCTATCTCAAAAAATTTTTTTTAAAGGGGATGACATATTTATTACTTTTTAGAAATCAGACTTCCTTAAGCATGAAAAAGAGTAATTGGTGGAATATTTTGTTCAATGTCGTGTTGAAATTTGACTAGAATTTTATTTTTATATAGCGAGACTGCATCAGCTCTGACAGCTAGGGTGGGTATTATTTTCGGTTATGCTTGCAAGCTGAGAAAGAAAGGGGCTGCTCTCTGAAACGGCTCTCCAAGAAGTCACAACGATTGCTGGTTGTGATAGTTGGCCTTGTTGACTTCATAAAGCCTGGAACCACTCAGGCCCAGTCTCAATGAGGGATGTCTAAAATCAACTTGTCTATGCCCAACTCGAGGTGGCAAGGGGGACCTTACAACCTCTGCAGACTTCAGAAGAGACCCTGGCCCCTGGCTCTTCCTTGGTCTTGTGGCTGCTGCCTTTCTTTGGTTATGGATGGATAGTCCAGGGGCAGCAACCCTGCTCTGTTTTCTCAACATCTGCTGTCTTATTCCATCTGGGCTGCTACCACAGAATGCCACAGCCTCTGTGCCCAAGACACAGCAGGATTATATTACTCACAGTTGGGTAACTGAGAAGCTCAAGGTGAAGGTGCTGGTAGGTTTGGAACCATTTTCGGGTTTCTGATGGATAATTTTTTGCTGTGTTCTTGTCATGGTTCATATTGACTGTCAACTTTACAGGATCCAGAATGGCCTGGAAGACAAATGTGTGGCATGTTTGTGAGAGTTTCTAGATTAGGTTAACACTGGGGAAAGACCCACCGTAAATGTCTGGGACTCTAAGGGCTGGGATCCTGGACTGAATAAAAAGAAGAAGATGTGCTGGGTACCAGTTTCCTGACTGTTGATGGCATGTGATCGACCAGCTGCCTCGCGCTTGGCTGCCATGCTGTCTCTGTCATGATGGGCCATGCCCCCAAACTGAGAGACAAATTAACCCTTCCTTTATTAAGGTGCTTTCGTCAGCTATTTGGTCACAGAAATGAACAAAGGTAACCACTACAGTCCTTACATGGCAGGGGAGGCAAGATACTTTCTAGGGCCCTTTTTAAATTAATAGGGACACCCATCCCATTTATGAGGACTGCTGTTTTTGGGGTACGGTTTGAGGGTGTTCTTGAAGGGTTATGTGTTCTAGAAGCATGGTGTCCTCTGTGCTGGTGTAAGCAGAACTTTCTGGAAGAGGGTCTTAGTGTACATGCATTCATGGAAGTCTCTTTGGGTGAAGAATTTCTACAAGAGTGGGCTGTTGTAGTGGGGCAAGGCTGACCCTTCTAGCACTGTGCCATCTGGGGCATGATCCCTCTACGATACCAGATTCTGTGATGGGATTTCATGAGCGCCTTTACCAGCAATGCAAACTGATGTTAGTCCCAGACAGTTAGCGTCCTAGCTGTGATTGTAAGGAATCCTTTCTGCTTTATATTCATTCATTTTCAGACAGTGCCATGAGGGGGTGGGGGAGACCAATGCATGGGATTTGCCCTTACGATGTAGTAAGTCCTCAAAGGCCACACATGGCATCATCATACTGATGGCAACACTTTGTGGATCAAATTCCCTTCGTGTCATCTTCTAAGGATGTATCTGATGGCCCCAGGGGCTCACTCTTGAAAGCCATTATTACCTCCTTCCCTTCAGATCTTTATCATCATGGCATCTGTCAATATATTTTTTCCTTGTTAGGTAACATTTCCCAGTTTCTAGGGATTACGACAAAGTGTTTTGGGAGAAAATTTTTTGGTGATACTTTATTTTAGTGTATGTGCTTGTGTGTACACGGACATATACAAGAGTGCACCTTGGCATGTGAGCAGAGGACAGAGAACATCTTTCTCTCCATCATGTGAGTTCTAAGGATTGGACTTAGGTTATCACGTTTATCTACTGAGCCATCTCGCCTACCTAGAAATTATTTTAATTAATTAATCTTTTTTGAGACAAGGCCTCATGTATCCCAGCCTCAGCTGTGTTGTCAAGGATAGCCTTGATCCTCTGCCTCCTGAGTGCAGGGATTAGAGTTTATTCAGTTCTGGAACCCAGGACCTTGTGCTTCCAACTGAGCAACATCCATAGCCCGTGGGGGAAGATTTTTAGGCTGCTACAGGTAACAAGGGCTTGCCACAGGGTATAAACGTATGCACACAATCTCCTGACCTACAGGGAGGCCTGGTAGAACAGAATCCAAGAAAGGCCCCTCCCTATGTTCTAATCCCCTCTCCACTTCTTATAGGAATGAATACACAGGATCAGTTCCTCATCGGTTCGATCCTTGGATTCATCGTCTCCACATTAAACAAAGCCAACATAAAAGACTGGTTTGACCTTCAACAGGAAGCATGTAAACCCCGGTACTGAGCTTAGCATGTAGAAGAGCCTCAGCAAAAGCCAGGTGTTTATAATTACCTTGTAGTACCATGGAAAGAATTTTATCAGAAGAGTCAGGAGAACTTGGTTATAGAACATTTTAGGCCTCTGGTTTTTATCGTTTTGAGCAGATCATAGTTGATTTCCTTTAGTGAAAAAAGAGTTGAGGGATTTGAGAAGTCTCCATAGAGATGATGCCAAAAGGGAGTTTGGGTTCTAGGTTTAGGCACCCTCTAGGGTGGACACCTGTGACTGCCCCTCGATGTTGTAAAGATGTGTAGACATAGGCACTTAGTTGCTGTGTGTGCAGTATAAGCAGGTTTGAAGATCCTTTTACATAGGTGGAAATGACAGCCCAGAAGAGGCATTCCAGGGTGACTTTGAGGAGCTTCCAGGGCTGGGGAGTTTGCTCAGTCGGTGAAGGGGTGAGGACCTGAGTTCAGATCTCCAGCACACACATACAAAACTTGATTCAGCGGTGTGCATATATCCCAGTCCTAGGGAGGCAGAGATGGGTGTGTATCTGGGACTCACTGTTAGCCACTCTAGCCAAATTGTTCAGTGAGTAACCCTGACTTAAAAATAAGATGGTGGGAAACAAACCACTCTTAATGGTAGACCCTATGCATAGCAGGAAATGGCCAACACTGTAGTGATGAGGCGGGCAGGCCTACTTTTCATCCCGCCTGGCTCCCGCACAGCTAGCTTTATTCCCGAAATAACAACACACAAATTGTATTATTTTAAACACTGCCTGGCCCATTATATTTAGCCTCTTCTTGGCTAACTCTCATATCTTGATTAACCAATTTCTAATAATCTGTCTAGCACCACGAGGTGGTGGCTTACCGGGAAGGATTCTAGCCTACGTCCATCTTGGGCTGGAGCTTCATCACATCTGACCTGACTTCCCTTCTTCCCAGCCTTCTGTTCTGTCTACTCTGCCCACCTATGTTCTGACCTATCAGGCCAAGCAGTTTCTTTATTAATTAACTGATGAAAGCAATATGTAGAAAGAAGACCCACCTACATCACAATACAAAAGGAACTCAATGGCATTTTGGAGGTTCTTGGTCTAATAATGTTTGTGTTAGGGCAGTTTTTAAACCTTACAGGTCTGTTGTATATATATTATAGCTTCTGGTTTTGTATTTTTATGGGATTCCTGTATGTGTGAATGTATGTGTCTCTGCATCTATGTATTTCTTGTGCTTTTTCTTTGGATTCTTTTCTTATATGTTTGTTTATTTTCTAACAAGAGACAGAAGGAGTATGGATCTGGATAGGGGGATGGGAAGGAACAGGGAGAAGCTGGGGGAGGAGAAACCATAATGAGAATATATTGTATGAAAAATATATTTTAATAAAAGAAAAAAATATAATACAATGAGCGATTTTGGAAGACTCTTGAGGTCAACCTCTTATTTCCACATGTATGTTTGTGTTTAGTCACATGCACACACATACACACACACACACACACACACACATACACACACACAGGTGACTGCAGTGAGTTTATCTCAGGCAGAGAGGTTAGGCCAAAAGTTCTGAGGTTTTTGTGCTAGAGCGGCTCCACCCCCACCCCCACCCATTCTGGGAAGGAGCTTTTGATGAATGCACTTGGTGATGTTTTCTTTATATACCTGTAAGGCTCAGCCATTATTGGCTATGGAGATCGATATATCAAAATATATTTTCAAAAGACTATCATCAAACCTAGCTTTGTTTCCCAAAACACAAAAATCCCTGCCCCAAGGAGGGAAAGCTGAGCTTCATTACAAAATAAACAGTTGATGGCTCAGACATCACTTACGTCTCGCTCAGACATCACTTATGTCTCACTCGTCCGTCGAGACGGAGGCGCTGTGGAAACCAGTAGTGTCTCACGACCCACATTTCCGACACCCATTGAAACTCGAGATGCCGTGATTGTGTTCTTCCCGTTTTGCTCATGTTAATGATAATAATGAGAATGCTCAATGACATTCTGGAGTTATATTGCACTTGTCTTCAGGGCGCTTGAAGCATTTTGCGTGCAGTAGGCTCATCAATCCTCACGTGGCTCTGAAGCGTTGGAGGCAGGTAATGTTTGTAATTATATCCAGCTTAGCACAGAGCCTGTGGCTGGAGGAGGGTCCAGTGAGTTCTGCTGCTTTCTGTGGGGAGACTCGGAAGCGGGATGCCTTTTGTACTCTTCTGCCTGCTCCCTCGCTCTCTGCCTCAGTTTCTACCACTGTTCAGGAGTATATTGTCTCACCTTGCAGTGATACTAGATGGATGACTGGCTGTATTAATCTTATTAGATACAGTAATTCTTTAGATTTTGTAATGTGACAGGTGTTTGTATCATAGAATTCTTGTGAAAATCCTATTTTGGAACCCGGACACACTCAAGGCAAACAAAACATGCTGGCTGAGAGGAGGGGCCTATGGGCCCATCATTCCCTGAGGATCAGTAGGCAGTTGACAGTTGCTCGGGGAGGGCGAGACATGCTTCTTCATGGTCTAGCCACTGGTAAGTTGACCATGCTCCTATAAAAAAAAAAACCTTTATGTATGTTTTTTTAAGTCTAATTAAACTCACCAAATCTCCCTCCTTCACACCCCCAGAAGTTGAAGGGGAAAATAGCTGGTAAGAGGAAGAGGATCTGTGGGAAAGGGGGATAAGACAGGGTAATGGGGGTGCGTATGATCAAACAACATTATATATATGTATATGCAAATTTCACAATAAACCCATTCTGTTTAATTAATAAATGGCAATACAAATCTTATGTATTTTGCATGTTAAGTAATATTTACCTATCTTTACACTATGATGTGGCAGTGTCATATATCAATCTATTGATTTCATTGGTTAAGCAATAAAGAAACTGCTTGGCCCTGATAGGTTAAAACATAAGTGGGAGGAGTAAACAGAACAGAATGCTGGGAGGAAGAGGAAGTGAGCTCAGAGAGACGCCATGCTCCCCTCTCCCGGATAGAGGCGAGAGCTCTGCTCTCTGAGGCACACGCGATGAAGCTCCCACCCAGGATGGACATAGGCTAGAATCCTTCCCGGTAAGACCTGTGCTACACAGTTTATTAGAGATGGGTTGATCGGGATATCAGAATTAGCCAGTAAGGCTAATGGGCCAAGCAGTGTTTAAATGAATACAATTTGTGTGTTGTTATTTCGGGGCATAAGCTAGCCAGGCTGCCGGGGTGCTGGGGACGCAGCCCCGCCGCTCCTATTACTACAACACTAGGCCGTGAAATGCTTTTTCCTTCATTTCCTTAGCAGAGTTGCCAATCTTGACCTTCAATTTCTAAGGCTTGCACTCATAGGGTACTTGAGAGGAGCGGCAGGGAGGGCACGCGGTTGGTTTGTGGGGTGAGAAGTATGAGGCAGGGGCCCCCAGAGGAGCTCCACTAAAGTCAGCCACCAGGGTGGTTGACTTTGTGTCTGGAGCTGTGGGTGAGGTGGGCACCCCTCTCTCTACTGCTCTGCACTGTGATGGTCTTGGGGGGAGTCTTCTCTGAAAACTGAGATTTTAGGTTTAGGGTTCAAGGAGAACAATGAAGAGAAAGGAGTTATTAATGTCATGGACATACAACCGGCTAGCCACATGGTAGGGGCTCTAAGGAGAGTCCAGGCTCCCACATCCCTCAGCAGACAGCATGGTGGGGGCTTTGGTTAGTTGAGATCTGTTAGGCGGAGTTGCGGGTATCTTCTTACAGGTCTTAGAGGAAGGGGAAGGTTCTATGTCTGTGGTTGATGAGTAGCTCACAGCACCCTGCATCCAGGCTGTCCCTGAGGGCAGCAGCAGGAAGGGTCCTTGCCTCAGAGAAGGAGTCTAAGACTCTGAGGATGTTGAGGAAATGGGAAGGGGCACATAGCCATTGTATTGCTAACCCTCTGATGTCCTGAGTCTCGCAGTCTGAGGTCACTAACTTACTTGGGAAGCAAGAATGGCGTCTGCCATTACCTGAAATCTGGGCACTCTGAGGAGACTGTAGGGGGTTACAGATTCTCAGACCAGCTCTAGTTAGGGCTTGCCACTTCCTCTACAACAGTGCTAAGAAAGAGGCTGCTATGGGTGGGTGTGGCCTGATCAATGGCTAGACTAAGTTCTGTACCTTCAGCCTTTGCGCCTGGGCTGGACTTCTGACCTTTTGACCTGGTGTCTGTTGAGCAGCCACTGTGTGCTGATAGGGCTCCAGAGAGCAGAAGCATCGTCTTTGATTGCAAGGAAACTGCAAGCTCTAGGCTAGGAAGGTTGGCATTGAAGGGAGGACGGGCGTGTGTGTGTGTGTGTGTGTGTGTGTGTGTGTGTGTGTGAGCGTGCGTGCGGGGGGGGGGGTGTATAAGAAACATTACAGTGCTAGCCAGCTCCAAGTTTAGTTCTTGCTTACTTTCTAGGGATAGATCGTTGGCCATTGCACATGTGTGCTAGTGTGTTTTCCTGGTGCTGAGATATAACACTGACCAACAGCAACTTAGCACAGGTCTACTTCAGCTTAAACTGAGTAGGCCAGTCTAGCCAGCCAGCCGTTTTAAAACAGGGTAGATGGTGACACACTTCAACCACACTTCAGGTTCATCTGTAGCTTCCATATCCACGTGCACACACACACACACACACACACACACACACGTAAAACCACAAATCAAAAACATTTCGCACTGGCGTCATGGGCCTCAGGGTGCAGAGTTCTCATTTCCGGCAAGGTTTGTGCAGCCCTGCGTCACCCTTCAGTCGTTCCTCTGACCTCTGCCACGCCCTGCGGATCCAGGCATTCGGGGAGCCTGCCTAGGCAGCCATTGCTCGTTTGCCTACTGCTCTAGTAGGAATTTCCCCGCTCCACCCTGGCAGCTCGTTAATAACTACCACTCGACAAGTATATGTTTGGTTCCTTTGACACATGGCATGTCTGAGATTAGTTCTGATGCTGAAATGCTAAAGCTAGGGCCCTGCTGCCATTTATAATAACATTCATATGAATATTCCCTCGTGATCCAGGGCGCCATTTCCCAGCATAAAGAACTCACAGGGCCAGGTACAAACATGATTTCTTGTCAGACTTCACTTGGCTGTGCGCAAGAAGTACGTCCCGTGAAATGTCATCTAAATAAATGGCTAAACCTGAACGTAGCCAAGCCCATTATTTATCTTAAAAACTAAGAAAAAGAAACACCAAAGGTGAGTGGCTAATTTTTTAAAAAATGGTGTTTTGGAGGGAAATTAATAGTACCTGGATGGCAAGCTAACGTGTGGCTCAAAATAATGGCATTGTGGGTAGAAAAATAGCTTTCCAGACATCACCAAGGCGGCGTGCCAAGAGGCCCTCAGCAAAGGCACGGAAGGACAGATTACTTAAGAGCTCTGTGGAAAATATAGAGTTGTCCTTTGCAAGTGGTCGCGACAAGGCTCTGCCTGACAAGGGCGGGACTTCCGTTACAAGGACGTGAGATGCCGCCGGAAAGAGAGTGCGCTTCTCCTCCTCGAGCAAAACGCTGCCACTTCAGAGTAGAACAGAAGCCCGAGGACTATCCTGATGGGATGTGTCTGAGAAAAGGGTAATTTTGGGAGAAACACTTTCATTTGCCCCAGATGGTTCTGTGAGTGTTCGTTCCCGAAGTGGCCTCATTCCAACCCAGGTTTCCATAGCTGTGGAGAGAGGGGAGATTTGAAAAGAACCGTACAGAATCTGCAGTGTTTATTGGTTTCCTGAATCAACAACGAGGTTTCCCAAACATTGCAGCTTAGGAGCTGGTGAGTGGTAACCAGAAATGATTTTGTCTGCATTACCCTGCCCCCACCACCCTCACACACAGGGCCTCCAGGGTCCAGGGTAGCCCCGGATGCTCGATGCAGCTGAGGACAACCTTAAACTTCTGGTCCTCCTGCCTTCTCCCAACAGCTGGGATTACAGGTGCGCACCACGCTCCCTATAAAATTATAGATGTGGGAGATGAACCTCAGAACTGCAGGCATGACAGGCCAACATTCTACAAGCAGAGCTGCGTTCCCAGACCCTTGATTATGTTTTAAAGAATCCCTGGGCAGCTCAGGCTGTACCTGACCACGCTGCAAGGTTCTTTCCAAATGAATTAAGTTTGAGATGCATGGTCAGAGTCTAATGGGATGCACCTGTCTCAGTGTTCACTCACCCCTACCTTGCCTTGTCATTTGGGGAGCACAGGACAATGTGGACAGCAGTGACTATAGAAACTCAGTTCTGTTCCTAAGAAACAGCTTCGAGTTCCCTTGTGCAAGTGCCAGGTCTCCACAGGACCAGGCCAGTCTGTGTAATACGGTGATGGGTGATGATAGAATCCAGGTCCTCCTTTGCAGCCCATCCCTCTTTCCCCCCCAGACATTATTTATGTACGTTATTGTTATTTCTTCATTTCACTTTTGAGACAAGGTCTCATTATCCAATACTGCGTGGCCTGGAATTTGCTTTGTAAATCAGGCTGGCCCCAAATTTAGAGATCCTCCCGCTTTTGCCTCCCAAGTGCGGGTGTCCAAGGTATGTGGGGCCGAACCCAGTGTTGCTTCATTCTTGTCTGTCTTTAGACCAAATGAACATTAATGTGT
Source organism: Microtus pennsylvanicus (assembly GCF_037038515.1). Lineage (NCBI taxonomy): Eukaryota > Metazoa > Chordata > Mammalia > Rodentia > Cricetidae > Microtus > Microtus pennsylvanicus. Next base: position 20,716,804 of record NC_134588.1, read on the forward strand.
GCTCTTTCCATATGCTCTCTGGAAGCTTCCAGAATAGAGGATGTGATATACATTGTCCCAGTTTGTTCTCTAGTTTTCTATTGCTTTGATAAACATCATAACCAAATGTGACTTGGGGAGGAAAGGGCTTATGTTATCTTACTGTGTATTAATATGAAGGGAAGTCAGGGCGGGAAGGGGAACAGAAACTTAGAGGCAGAGAGTGAAGCCGAGAGGGTGGGGGAATGTCAGTTATTGGTTTGTTCCCCATAGCTTGTTCAGCCTCCATTCTTAATCAATCCAGAGCCACCTGCTCAGAAATGGCACCTCCCACAGTAGGCTGGACTCTCCGACATTAATCATTAATCAAGAACACCCTACAAGCTTGCCGATAGGGCAATCTGTTGATTAGAGGTCTCTCTTCCCAGGTGACCCGAAGTTATGTCAGGTTGACAAAATCAATGAACCAGAGCATATACGCACACAACTATTGACAGATATAAGCCTTGTGAGTGACCCTGATCATGCCAGGCCGCCCTCTACTTACAAACAAGCTGCACTCCTAAGTGAGTTTATAAATTTGTGGTTTAAAAACAGATTTTCTTTTTATGCATGTGCGTCCTTTTTTAAGATAGCAAATACCAAATAGTTACTCAATGCCCACCTACCATGGTAAGAACTGAGACTAACCAGAGACTAAGACTTTGGATGACCTTCAATCCCTGGAAGCTTGACCTTCAAAGAATGACATCTAACCAGCCTTGTAGGATACAGATATTCTAAGGGAGGAGACACTTATGCTTCTGGCATCTGCTATCAGACTGTTGAAACAGGGAGAAGAAATATTTGAAGCCTAGAAATCCCCCTTCCCCGCCCAATGGGAAATTTGTGTTATAGGAAGAGATTTTGCATGGGCAATACTAGAGTTTACACAATAATGGGTCGATGATGGCCAGGAACACACTGCTTAGGGCTGCTTAGATTTGTACACTTCTTGCCCTCTATTTAAACCTGTACCTCATGTCAGGACCTGCTGGAGGAAAGGGGCCGGGCCGTCTGTTCATCCCAGCCACCCAGCTAGCTTAGCCCTGAAATAATCATTCAGAAACTGTGTTAATTAAATCACTGCTTGGCCCATTAGCTCTAACTTCTTATTGGTTAACTCTTACTTGTTAATTTAACCCATTTCTATCAATCTGTATATCACCACGACATTGTGGCCTACCAGAAAATTTCAGCACATCTATCTCTGGTGGCGGCAGATCCATGGTGTCTCTCTGACTCCAGCCTTCTTTCTCTCAGCATTCAGTTCCATCTTCCCCACCTAAGTTCTGACCTATCAACAGGCCAAGGCAGTTTCTTTATTCATTAATGGTAACCTCACACACAGAGGTGATTTCCACATCACCTCCCCCCTTTTTTTAAATAAAAAGGAAGGATTTAACATAATAAAATTACATATAACAAAACAGATATCAAGCAAGAATTACAGTTACAATATTTATATCTACTTTATCTTTTATAGTAACTAAGGAAAACTATAACTATAAATTCTTCAACTCCATCAAAGACTCCAGAAGGATATAATATTACTTAAGTAAACAGGAAGCACATTATAAGTTACTTCTAGAACTCTAGAATTGACAGAGACATCTTACTGTCCAGTCACCCAAAGTTTTTCTGTACCATTGGGTCATCCATCTTCAGCCTACAGGCCCATAATATCCAGCAGAATTTTCCATGAAACAGGAAATTTCAAAGGCAGTTCTACCTATATTGGCAGTTTGTCACTCATTTTCTTTTGTGTCCTGCATATGTCTGGCAGACTCTTTCATGAAGCAGAAACCCTGAAGTATCATCTCACCTTTAGACAAGGTCAGCAGTCATGTCTCTGTGGGTCCTGCATGTCGTCCAGTTCAGCAATACAGGCATGAAAAGTTTCTTGCCCAAATGGCTAGCAAACTTCATAAGGAGCCTTTTCTTTTCTTTTCTTTCTTTTTCTTTTTTCTTTCTTTATTTTTTTTTTGTTTTTTCAAGACAGGGTTTCTCTGTGGCTTTGGAGCCTGTCCTGGAACTAGCTCTGTAGACCAGGCTGGTCTGGAACTCACAGAGATCCGCCTGCCTCTGCCTCCTGAGTGCTGGGATTAAAGGCGTGCACCACCATCGCCCGGCTCATAAGGAGCCTTTTCAATGCCCATCTTCATCTTGAAGTAACTGGTGCTGCCAGGAGCAGACGTGTCTCACTGTCATGAAAACTCCTAAGTTATAAAAAGTCTTAAGTTCTTAAACATTTTAAATGCGATATTCTAAAGGTCTCTGAAAGATTTGAAGAATACCTATCTAACTGAAATATATCTCTATATATCTATAAAACCTAACTAATTAACTGCAAGCTTGACTATTATAGATGATTATCTATTATTCTATATTTCTTATTTATACTTTACATTTTAAATGAGCTGTACAAATACAATACCTTAATCAAGAGCACAATTATACATATAACAAAATTGACCTTAAATGTGTATCAATAAACCAAGATCTATACCAATGCTAATCATATCAATATCATATCCCCCTTTTAATGTAAAGAAACATTTACAGATAATATTTGGGAATATGGGCATAGTTTTGTCCATACTGCTTCCTGCTGTATGAGGGTACTGTTAATCAGGTCTTTCATGGTGTATCCTGTGTGCTGTGTTCATTTCCGTCAAGAGTTGGGCGAAGTAATTTTTTGAGGATGTTCACGCCAACCTTTCAGAGGGGCATCGTCTATCAAACCATATTGGTCTAGAAGCAATTCATAGGTTCTCATCTTCTGTGATAACAAAAGAAATATGTCTTTTCCAAAGCAACATATCCTTAGACTCAAGATACCTTTATGTTGGTTTAACTTAGCAGACCATACAATGAAATGCTTATCTGTACTTAGCTCATTCACAGTCAAAAAATTCAAAGAAAACACAATAATATATATAATCCAATCTCTGAATTTTCCATCTTTACATGGCTTTATTTTTCTTTACTTCTTTTAATCTATGACTCTCTGTACTCTGTCTCTTTAAAGACTTTTTAAAAATGATTTACTTCTTTTCCAACTCTCTATACTCTTTTTCTTCTTTCTCCCAAGCCTACATACATTTATCCAACACTGTGATCCATTTAAAGTTCTTATGTCTGAATCTTCCTTATTGCATTATCTGTAATTCTTTACTGTCCAGGAGCAGTTCTTAAAATGCTAATCACTTCTTAAAAACTTAAGTTGCACTATTAGTAGGGTATATACGGCACTTCCTCCTTGCTCCACACAGTTTAAAACTTATGCTGCATTATTACTATGGTATATATGGTACTATCTGCTCCTCCGCATGGTCCAGCATGGTGAAGATGCTCACTGCCTCTGAGAGACATGCACAGTGCTCCATCTCTAGGCACACAGCTGGTTCATACTGCCATTAAGCAAGCTGCAGCAGTCTGCTCACAAACCCCAGTCAAATGCTTTGAAGCCAGATCTCCTGCCTAAAAGAGTCAGAGTTCACTATGGTAGGGCCCAGAAAGCTGGCATTTTAAAATGGCAAGGCTTTTTTTTCTACTGCTGAATCAGGAAAACCTCTCTTAAAGGAGCTGCGGCACGCCACCAGTAAACAGCAAGAAGTTGTGTTAAACTCTGTATTTTTGTGTCTAGAATTCCTTTCTAAACTCCCTCAGGTTTTAAGTGGATTTAGCTGGCCACATTGGTGCACCAATCTGTAACAGGAAGGCTGCTTGTTTGTCCTAGCTGCCCAGAACCGAAATAATCACACAGAAACTGTATTAATTAAATCACCACTTGACGCATTAGCTCTAATTTCTTATTGGCTAACTCTTACATATTAATTTAACCCATTTCTATTAATCTGTGTGTCACCATGAGGTTGTACACCTCTTGCCCTCTATTTAAACCTGTACCTCATGTCAGGACACAGAAGATGAACTTAAGGTGGGGTCACTGGACCTCTTTTCTCCTTTTCCCCAGGTGGCCACACTGCATAAATCCCCTCTCAACTTTTCACTACTGCTTGCCTATTTAATTGTCCTCTTGAGAACAGATGGCCAAGCCTGGCGTTAAGGGCTGTCAGGTCCAAGATTCTGTTGCTAACAACTCAGGTGACAATTTGATTCAACACTGGGATTGGTGTTGGGATTGGCAGTGGCTGTGGAAGGGCTGCCAGCAAGGCCCTGAGGGATGGAGTAACCAATGTATCTGAGTTAGTTCCTTCCTCTTCTTCCTCTTCTCCATTAAAACCAAGCTTCTATTTCTTCAGCGAAGCTGCCATGCTGCCAGGAAGAAAGTGACTTGTTTAAACCAATTAAAGTGTCACATGCCTAGGCTGATCTGATGGTGTCAATAGCCCTTCAGAAAAAGGCTTTCTGTCCCTTAATAACCCATGACCCAGAAGTGCCTTGGGCTGGCCCTGGAAGGAACATCTTTCTATGGGTTTTGACTCATCACGGGAATTGCCCCTGCTGCTTGAGACAATTTTGCCTCAATTCTCATCACACCCGCTGCCTGATGGTGGAGTCATCACTATTTGGGGACAAGGCTGTAAAGTCAGGGTAAAGCCAAAAAGCCTATAGAGTCACAATTGCCCTAGAAAATTACTTAGAAAGCTCACATTGGAGACAAAATTACCCTCTCAGTAAGTCCCACCCAAACACGTTTTCCTTCCCTGTTGGACAGATGATGAGACTGTTCAGTTGAAAAGCAGAAAAAAATTCGTGGCTTTAGAAATAGAAAATGTGAACCTGAAGACGTGAAAATAGCATCTGGAGTGGCAATGTGGGCTTGGAAAGAACTCATTGTAGAGGTCTGTAATCTCAAATTCCAACTCAGACCTCTGCCTGATTGGCACAGGGTCATATATGTGGGACTTTATATAGGCAGGAAGGGTCCCCACTGTGCTTTGGAAACACACACACACACACGCATGCACACATGTATGCGCACACACACACACACACACATGCTCACAGAGCTCATGGAAGCTTTGTCCCTTGGTCATATGGGTGTAAATATACATTCTTTGACAGCAATCACCTTGTTCACCTTCCAGAGAAATGCTTCCCAGCTTCTTTGGTTCAGTGTCCTTGTGTTGTGCAACCTCTGAACTAAAACAGTACCTCCAGGAGCGAGGATGGAGGCTCATAAGACTCAAAGGTTAAGGAAGTTTGTAAGGCTGAGGAAACTCACAAAATTTACAGGCTTGGAAAATTTAGGAAAGCTACAAGATTCACAAGGCCTTTCCCCAGAGTTATGTAAGTAGTAACAATTGCAGGGCCCAGGAGACTCTGTGAGTTGTGCTTGGAGATCTAGGAATGTAGCTTTCCTGGTGGGGCTGTGTGAGGATGCAGCTGTTTAGCTGCTGTTGTGCTAGCTTTTTCTTGGTCCAGTGGCATCAGTAAACTCTTTGGTTCACCAAGCTGGACTCGGGTGGAATAATTTTCTTTGGCTGGTGAAGGTGCTCTATTTGAATAGTAGACATCTGTTTGGGAAAAGTCACCCAGTGCCTTGAAAGAGAGGATGATGTGTCTGGGTGCCATGGAAGCTTTTGGTTTGTGCTGCTTCAGACAGCAGAGTCAGAGCTAGCTGGCTGTGGAGAGCAGACTGGAGCGGTAGCAGGAAAAGAGGGTGGATTGTTTTGTCATGGTCTTCCTCTCACAGGCACCTCAGGCTGAATGACTTCTTCTGCGAGGAAGTGTGGTCTCCAGAATGCAGAGCACCCATGTCTCTGGTCTCCAGAATGCAGAGGACCCATGTCTCTGGTCTCCAGAATGCAGAGGACCCATGTCTTTCTCCTCCTCATTCTGATTTGTTCTTGTGCATTCCCATTAACTGCATGTGATGAATAAGAAGCACCTTTCAATATGAAACATTGAATTTTGAGGAGATTTTGATCCTTTACATTGTCAGTATTTAATAGGAGCTACCCATTACAACAATTAAGAACAGTCTCATTTAGCAAACTATTCAACAAGATTTAACTTTCATAAAAAAAATAAAACAAACTTTACTTAAATACCTTTAAAGTCCTGGTTTTAAATATAATTAATATTTTCTTGGAAAATTTTAAATGATTTTTATGTTTATTTAAATTTAGGCTGTGTGAATTTATGGGTAAATGTTAAACTCATAGTTGAATTCATAATTTAAGTTATACTAAAGCTTAAAAATTTAACTATATTCATATTTTATGTACTGAAAATAGTCACACTCTATACCATTAGCACTTTTTCTCAGTGGAGGCAAAAAAGAGAGCTTTCACGAAGAGCATGTCATAACTAAATTTACACATTCATTCAACATTTGTGGGCTATTAATACAACTGCCACATGGGTACAATGATGGAGAAATTTTGTGTTTTGCACTTTTCAGTCATCTATAATCCATAACTTCAAATTTATTTGTTTATTTTCGTGCTCAATCAAACCCAGGGCCTTATGCATGCTAGTCAAGCTCCTGACTACTGAGTTATACCTCCAGTTCTGAATATATTTTTTAAGTCTGTCATTGTGTCAAGGAAAGGAAGATAAACCGTGTTCCATAGAACAATTCGTTGGGACGACTTGTAACTTTTAAATATTTATGTGCCCGCCATTTGTATATCCTGTATTGACTTCCAGTTAGAGTCTCCTACCCTATTGAACTGGTCCCTTATCTCCCCAGCTGATGGCTGGATTCTATAAATTACTTGTCTGAGATGTAGTCGTGGTCTTCTTAGGCTTCTGCTTTCAACTGTCTGCTGAAGGCTGCCTCATCCACCCCATGGAATTTAGCGAGAGGGTGTTTTGCTTTTGAAAACTTCATACTAATAGCCTGGTATCTATTTCAAAACCCACTATTGAGCAAGTGTTCAGACCTATCAGCCAGCCAGTCCTGCTGGGAAGGGGAGAAATGCTTGGTGTCTCCTGCTTCCCTCAGCTCTGCTGAAGGAATATCAGTGGTTATTTTCAGGATAGAGTCAATTGAGGACACTGGAGAGAGTTCAGCTGAAAAATGTTGAGTTAATCCTGATTCGAGAAAGTCTGGGATTGGGTACTGAGAACCAAGAAACTTAAGGTTCATGAGTCCATCAATTAACCCCGCCTCTCCTGTCCCTCTGCAGACCTTATGGAAATTGGGTATAGTTTATGTATGTACATATTTGTCCCTGTGCCTTCACATATTTAAGTGAGTGTGTGTGTGTGTGTGTGTGTGTGTGTGTGTGTGTGTGTGTGTGTGTGTGTTGAAGGGTGTTTGTGTACATGCCATGGTGTACAAGTGGAGGCCAGGGGGCAACTCGAGCAGTCAATTCTCTCCAACCTTGCTTGAGACAGGATGTCTTGTTTCTGGCAATAGCTGTGTCGTCCTGGCCCCAGAGCTTCCAGGAGGAGTGGATTTCTCACTTCCATACTGATTTCAACAAGGCAAACAAAATGATTCATTAGTCAAAAACCTAACTAATACATGTATTAGAGTCAGCTTATTTATTTTAGGTCAAATTTTATGACATGATAGACCAGCGTTGGCATATGGAGCCCCTTCTAAGTGATGTGTTCAGGACATTATGGCTGCTTTCTTGGTCTTTCATAGTTTTATGAGGCTTTTAAACTGTACACAGAGATTTACGGTTTTGTCTCTGCCTCAGTGACAAATTGGTGGGCATACCTGTGATTTATTTTTCACTAATTTGTTCTTGGAGAACAACCTTGAAATGTAACTCTCCAATATAACACTGTCGCTGTGAGAAAAGATTATCTGATGCCTAGAAACACGGTAAGGTAAAAAAAAAAGTCAGTGTGGTATTTGCAATAGGTCTTGGGTAAGGGCAGAACCCTGTACTGATGAGATGGGTTGAGAGAAGCCTCGGGAAGATTGAGGTTTGCTTGGCATGGCCCATGTGATAGTCAATATTATCAACTTGGCAGTATCTGGAATCACTTAGACAAATCTGTGGGCATGTCTATGAGGGATTCTCTAGACTGTGCTCATTGAGGTGGGATTTCAAACTTGAGCTACTATGCCCGTTGTGGGTGCTGGGAATGGAGCACAGGCCCTCATGGTGAACACTTTCCTGAATTTCTTCCTTGTCCACATTTCTTGCAAGCTTTTGCCTGCTTTGTTGCTGGCTGTTTCTACACCAAACTCTGAAGTATCAAGCAAACCTTGTCCTCTAAAAACAGATGCAAGACTTCAGAGTTCCAGGTGCGATTCACTGCTTTCCCGCACCGTTTCCAGCTGCAGGTCCATCCAGGAAGATTTGGGCCTCTGCGGAGCGTTGGTGGGCTTCTCTTTGTATAAAAGGCTCCCCATTTCTTCTTCCTTGTTTTCTGTCTTACTTGCACCTCCAGCTTCGTGACCTGAGCCTTGTGGTTCGGTGGCTGGTGACTGTTTTCTGGGTCCAGTGTTTCTGTGGACACCCAGCTGGCCTAGATCACACTCTTGGATCTGGGTCATTCAGTTCCTCTTCTACATTACTGCACTGGTGTTTCTCTGGCTCATTTTGAGAGGAGAGCCCCTTGCTGTCCCTGTGCTGCAGTTTGGGCTTTGTCTCCCCTACAAGTCATGCCAAGGCTTCATTCTGCATTGTTACAGACTGCGGTGGAGAGGACTTGGAACACAGTCAGGATTTAAAAAGAATCAATGTGTTTCTCAGATAGTAGAGGGCTTTGCTATGATGCCTTAGACCCTGGGTTCAACCCTAGGTACATAAGCCACTCCTGAGACCCTGGCGCTCAAGATATGAACACGAGAACCGAAAGTTCAAGGTCACTCTCGGTTCAAGGCCAGCGAGACACACGAGACCCTGTCGGTCAATAAATGGGATGGCTTACCAAGTTTGACTCCCAGCATCCACATCTGGCAGCTCACACCCACTGATAGCACCCAATGCCCTTTTCTGATGTCCTTGGGCATTTTGCACTCATATACATGCCCATATACAGATAAACATGGATATACATGAGTAAAAATAAAATAAGCTTTAAAATTAATGTAAAATAAAAACAAGGGAAATGTGGTATGTATACACGATGGGATTGTGTTGGTATAATTAAACAATTCACTGGGGGAAATCCTTCGACTACCAGTGAAAAGAGTGCACCGTGGGTTTTCACACAGCTCTCAAGTCTCTGCTTCCTTTTGTCTGAACCCTATTTCCAAAAACGTCATTCACCCAGCACAGTCTGCTAGCCAGAAAAAGCTGAGATGATCCTTTGTTACAGGGAGATCCACGACCACCTGAACGGCTTTGGTGACGGCTTTGGTGATGTCCTGGAGCTGGGGAGGGTGTGGTTGAAATGTGTGGAGAATTCCAAGTCTGCTGTCAGGCAGATGTAGATCTCTCAGCGGGGGAAGGGCAAGGAAGGGTAAAAGAGCCAAGATAAAGCAACTTTGGATCCCCGAAACAAGTCAAGGATGAGATTCCAGAAATCGCAGGGCACACATTGTCAGTTGGTCAGTGTCGAATTATGAATGGACTCTTCAAGGAGCCCTGGACAAGAACAGACAGGGAGCCGAGGCTGGGGCTCAGTTGTGTTTGCCTAGCACTCATGAGGCCCTGGGTTCTGAGCCCAGGACTCTATACACCAGGCGTGGGTGTGCGTGCTTGTAATCTAAGCACTCCAGAGATAGAGGCAGGAGGATCAGAAGGTCAGGGCCATCCTTGGCGACACAGGGAGTTAGAGGTCAGCCTGTGGCGTGATGGTCAGCTGGGCAGAGGGTGGATCTTTTGGCTTCTTCCTTTAGTATGAAAAAAATCGTTTTATTATTTTTGAGTGTCTGTTCGTATGTGGTTATGGGCATCTGAGTGCGAGCGGCTTCAGAGGCCAGCGAAGGTGTTCAGTACCCTAGAACTGCGAGTTACAGGCACTTGTGAGCTGCCTAGCGTGGGTGCTGGGACCAGAACTAGGGGCCTCTGCAATAGCAATAAGGGATCTTAACTACTGAGCCATCTCTCCAGCCCCAAGGTAACTGATGGTAACTGAAGTACAGGCAGACTCTCCCGGAATCTGAGTCTTCACTTTCGCTTAGACAGACTGCAGAGGCCAAGAGGCCTTCTGCTCATGAACATGTGTCTCGAGGCTGAAATGAGATTGTAGGTTTCGAGGTTCTGACCTGGGAGTTTGTGAAGTGCGCCTACATTTTATCTCCACTCACCCCGGGCATCACCTCTCCTGCCACTCAATGGCACAGAGAGTCTTAGGGGCTTCCCTTGTTCTCATCTTTTGATATTTATTCATCCAAGAAATGCTTACTAAATCTACAGACCCGCCAGAGGAAAGCGTCTGGCAACCTTGGCATGCTTTCTTTCATGTTCCATTGGGGCGGAAAACTGAAACACGGCTTCTATTTCCTGCCAGTTGCCGCCAGCTCATCTGTAAATGTGCTGTAGAAATTATTCTCTTTGGAGGCCGGAGAACCTGGTGCAGTGGCTAAAGCATTGGTTGGTTTTGAGAGGACCTGAGTTCAGACCCCAGCATCCACGTCAGTGACTTTCTGGCCTCTGTGTGCACCAGTGCATGAAACACACACAGTCACACACACACACACACACACACACACACACACACACACACACACACGTACATATACACACACATGTACACACACATACACATACATACACGTACATGTACACACACATACATACACATGTACACACACATGCCCACATACACACACGTACACATACACGCACATGTACACACATACACACACATGTACACACATGTACATATACACACACGTACACACAGTCACACACACATGTACACATACACACACATACACACATTAAATGTTTTTTAAAATAAGATTATTCCTTTCTTTAACCACATAGACACACCTCACCCAGGGAATCTGAAATTGATTTTTCTTCCCTGTGACCAAATAGTGCAACCCCGCATAGAATCCGGTGTTGTCCTGGGTGGACAAGAGGGTAATTCCCTTGGTATGTAAGAAGCTACGGATTTTTAGGAAAGTGATTTTTTTTTTGGTCTCACTAGCCAGCTTTTTGCAAACTCTGGCAGGAAAACTGTCAATGTGACCAAACTTTTAGTTTGGCTGGAGTCAATGATTGGAAAATGTTCAAAATAAGCAAAAGGGTTTATGGGCAATAGTAGGCAAGCCCCCACTGTAGCCAGAGCTGCTAGCATTTGGTGAGATCTCTGAACATTCCTTCCTCCCTCGCTCCATGCTTATTGCTCACCCTCCTCCTGGTGCTAAGGGTGTTTTCTCTGTGTTCTTGGATTGGAGGACTTCTCATCAGCCCTCTTTTGTGGTTTTTACTTTTCAAAAACATTCCTCTTCAATTCTCATCCTCTTTGTTCTGAAGCTGAACGGAGCAAGTGTGCTTTAATGAACAGAAGCACTGATCTTTTTTTTTAAAGTGTTGTTCAGTGAGTGATTGACAGGTAGTATCATTTTCTGCCTGCCGTCTGCCTGGAATATAAAGGAACCTTCAAATGACCTCTTCTCCTCTCCAGCAGGCCTAGCATGGTCTCTCTCACTCCCTCTTCCTCCCACCATATCCCCTACCTCTCTTACTTCCCCAAGCCGCTGAGAATCACCTGATATATTATTATCCCTTTTACACGTGTGTGTGTGTGTGTGTGTGTAGGCTAGAAGACTGAAGACAACCTTAGGTGTCACACTCGGGTATGCCATTCACCTCTTTTTGAGACAGGGTCCCTCTTTGGCCTGATGTTCACTAATTATGCTACACTGGCTGGCCAAACAGCCCCAGGAATCCTTCTGTTTCTACGTCCCCAATGCTGGTATTACAGGCATGTACCACTGACACCCTGGTTGCTTAGAAACGTTAGTTTTGAAAGCAGGTCCTCATGCTCACAGGGCAAGCACCTCACTGCCCAAGCCATCTCTTCAGATTTTCGGGTACACCCTCACAGAACCTCTTCCAGACCTCTGGGGAAGGAGTTTGGCTGAGTCAGCCAGCTTGCCAACCCAGGGAGGTGTGCCCAGCGGAGATAGATGGCTCTGGTATGACTTCCCGGTGGGTGGCTGTGTGGTGTGATGGAACTGGAGATAGCATGATGCCCTGTCAGCGCCAACATCCTGTCTTCAGGGCTGAGGCTGGGGGTGAGGTGGATCTGCTAGGAGAGCTTCAGGGCGCAGGTGTACACGAGTGTCTCCCCAGCAGGGCTGGCAGGTGTGTGCATGGAATGCCTCTGTCCTTAGGTTGGAGCTGTGTTTGCCAAGGCCTCTGCCACTGATCAGCATGGACTTTGCTACAGGACAAAGGGTCTCTGTGATAGGCCTTCTGCCAAAGCCCTGTCATGCTTGACATTCGTAGAGGCACCAACTGTGTAATGGAGACTTTGTAACAAGATCAGCAAGCCTTTTAATCACGGCAGAAGGGTCTCTGAGTTTGAGGCCAGCCTAGTCTGTATAGTGAGTTTCAGTCATCCAGGACTGCAAAATGGGTTCTTGTCTAATGATTAATAATAATAATAATAATAATAATAATACAATCAGGCAGAGAAAACGGTTCAACAATGTCACTATTGCAGGAGCCCAGGGAGTTTTCTTCAGAGAACCACAATCAGGCAATCCCAGCATTTGGTTTTGATGCAGAAAAGAGTTTCAAGATGAGCCAGTATAAAGCAGATTTCAACACGGGTAGCAACATCTACTGTGAACCTGCTGACATGGAGAAAATATTCCATTCTTATAAAGATATTTTATCAGAAGTATCAAGGAGCCAAGCTGAAGGCCTGAATGTATGTGACCTTGGGTAGTCCTTTTCCTCTCCCAGACATTTTCTGGGAATTTTGAACACAACTATTGACTTTGTTTACTGTGAAGATACCCTAATCTCACATACCCCCTGAGATAAACTGACTTTTCAAGCGCTCCTGGGGGAACCCTGACATCTATTTTAGGTTCCTTGAATTCTGTGTTGGAATTACTAGTATCATTGCTAGGAAGATACTCCGGTCAGACTCTAGGATTAGGGGCTGTTTTCCTTCCTGTGCCCCCCCGCCCTGTTCCCTTTTCCTATTTCAACTGGAGCTCAGCTGGAAGACCTGTAAATTTAAAAAGAAAGAAAGAATCTGTCTATGTCTGAGTATATGCCACACATGTGCAGATGCCACTGTGAGCCAGAAGAGGGCGTCAGGTCCCCTGCAGCTGGAGTTATAGGCTATTGTGAGCTGCCCCCCATGGATGCTGAGGATTGGATGCAGGTTTCCAGGAAGAGCAGGAGATGCTCTTTACCACTGCACCATTTCCCCTGCACACTTTGGCGTCATTAACCTTACTCCCACCCATCTCTTGCCAGGATTATGATTGTAACCTGTGCGTAAGGGGTGCAGAGGAAGGCTTTCTGGCAGCACGCTGTAAGAGAAGGTCCCAGAATAGGACCAGTTCCCCAGCAGTGCTGCCGTAGCTCCATCTGTCGCATGCTCCGAGGACCCGACAGGCTGCTGGGTGCCGGCTGGTCCTTTGGGAATAGACATCAAATTGAGCTCCACTGGAAAAGAGATAAGAATGCTCTCTGTGTGGCATGTGAACTTCTTCCTTCTCCAGTGTCAGCCTGCTGAGCTAACAGAAGATCAATAATGGCCCACCATTCCTTCTTAATTGGTGTCTCCAATTCTCAGGCTTCAAGCAGCTCCAGCAGACTGCAGGGTTGCATAATTTTTTTTTGTTTGTTTATAAAATGCTCTGAAACTAACATAACAAAAAGAGCTGACGCTTTTCAGACTTTGCCTTATGTGTTTGATTTTAGGATTTTTTTTCTCGAATTTCACCCTATTTTCTAGGGCTTACAAGTAGAGGCCAAAGGGAAAGGGTAGGTGGGCACCTGGCCCAGGCAGCTTGAGAAGAAATGCACAGGAAGAGAAGTAAGGGGGTGCAGTGTGGGAGCCCCGGAGCCCCACTGAATGCAGAGTGCCTCTGTGGAGGAAGTGGGGGTAGGAAGGAGGGGGAGGACTCACGACTTGGCTCATTATTTTATTTAGGATATCATCATCAGCTTGCGACAGACTAGATCAGCTGAGATGGGAGTCTCAGCTGAGGGAGTGCCTGAATCAGACTGGCCCATGGGCATGTCTGTGAGAGACTGTCTTAATTGCTCAGTGAAGTAGGAGGGCCTAGCTCACTGCTGGCAGCATAAAGGTTAGTCTCAGGTGATTCTGGGTTCTATCAAGTCGATGGTGAAAGATCAATCATTACAACGAGTTAGACTCAGTCACAATGACTTCACAGCCCAGGAGCCACACCCAGTGGCTAAGTGTTCTCTTTGTTCTTGCAGGAGCACTCAGAAGCCACTTTAGCCTTTAGCCTTTTGTGCGGTCATGTATGGCAGGCACACTGTCTACTCAGAGCCTTTGCTTTGTCATCCTCGTGGGATCATGTTCCGTGGGACCTGTTGGATATGTTAAGTTTCATTCTTGAGTGTAGGACCTGAGAGGGAGATTTACTAGACCAGACTCACATAATTTCTGCCCTTGGTGCTTACAGAACCGGCGCTGAAATGTATGTGGTATGACCGTTAGCATCGTGAGTGTTCACTGAAGCTTTGTGTATTAAAGGCTTGGTGTCGGGGTGGTCCTGTTGGGAGATGGTGACACCTGTAAAGGGGGAGGTTTTGTGAGGAGTCCTTTAGGTCACTGGGAATGTGCCTCCAAAAGAGATGATGAGGCTTCCCCTCTTCCCTGTCCTTGTCTTTTGTTTCCTGGCCCTGGGGAGAGTGCTTTACCTCCTGTCCTTCACACCGGCCATGATGTGTTACCACCAGACGGGACTAAAGCAACAGACCAACCAGCTGTGGACTGCAACCTTCCAGACTATGAGCCCAAATAAACCTCTTTCTTTTGTAAATGAATTAGTTCAGATATTTTGTAAGCCAACACTGCAAACTTGGAAATCAAACTCTGGGACTAAGCAAAAAGGGCTTATGTTTTGCCTTACAGTCTTGTTTTTAAAAAATGCAGGGAACCCTGATTGCTCTTCGGGCTGACGAGGGAGGGGGACTTGGTTGGGGGAGGGGGAGGGAAATAGGAGGTGGTGGAGGGGAGGAGGCAGAAATATTTAATAAATTAATTAATTAATTAAAAATGATTTTATTTTCATTTTATTATTTTTTAGAAGCATTGTTGTTGCTGGGCGGTGGTGGCACATGCCTTTAACCTTTAATCCCAGCCCTCAGGAGGCAGAGGCAGGCAGAACTCTGTGAGTTCGAGGCCAGCCTGGGCTACAAGAGCTAGTTCCAGGACAGGCTCCAAAGCTACAGAAAAACCCTGTCTCGAAAAACCAAAAAGGGGGGGGGGGCATTGTTGTTGTTGTTGTGTGAACATATGTGTATCTGTGTGAGTTTAAATGTACCACATACATGCAGGTGCCCTTGGGGGCCAGAAGAGGGTGTCCAATCCCCTGGAACTAGGTTACTGGTTGTTGTGAACCATCTAATATGGGTGCTGGGAGCTAAATGTGGGTCCTCTGCAAGAGCAGTAAGTGCTCTTAACTGCAGAGCCTCCTCTCCTGCCTCTATTCTTACTTTTAAGTTGTGTGTGTTTGGGGGCACTGAGGTGTAGAGGGGGTGGGTTCTGCATACGTGTGCAGTGCCCACAGAGGCCAGAGAGAGCATTGCATCCCCTGGAGATGAAGGAAGTTACAGGAGGCTGTGAGTTCCCTGGATCCTGGGAACCAAGCTGGAGTCCTCTGCAGGAGAGGTGCCAATTCTTAATCACCAAACCTGCCTTTCAGCCTGATCTTCTGAGTTTTCAGCCCAGACTTTAGCATTAGCCAGCGCTTGCAGGCAGCGACCAGAGGGAGAGGGCTGATGGGATCAGGATCTAATTTTAGTACAGCTCCTTGGATTCTATCTCCCTATCTTTACCCTCACTTCCGGATGGCAGAGTTCACTGTGTAAGCCTAGTGCCTGTGCATTGGTGTAGGAAGTCAGCGTACCAGAATGACTGGGCCATCCACCTTGTGTGTGGCTCCTGACCTGCCATCTCCTTGCCCTCTGCATGGTGACCCTCAGCCCACAGATGTCTGATTTCTCCTATAATAGCTCTGCCTCGGGGTTGGGAGAGAGGACGCTATTTTAGAGGAAGAGGAAACGTTGGGTAAAATAGAAAATGTGGTTTGACACCAATCAATGAGCCAGTCGGCATTCCAGCTGAGATTTCCCAAGGTGATAAAAGACTGAGAGGCTAAGGTGGTAATCCACGCTGGAGCAGCCGCTCTGACCTGAGCCAGCTGGCCATTCGGTGGAACGAGCCACCGCTTCTCCAGATAAGAAAAAAAAATCCAATTTCTGGGAAGGTGTGCCTAAGACAGGATGGATTTGAAAATTCTGCCAGGGTTTTTTCCCTATGTGTTATTTTTTTCCCTTAACTTTAACTTCTCTGTTACTAAAATACTCACTTAAAACACCAAAAATGTGATTGTAAAGGGTCACATAAACCGTCGTCATGCATGTGTATACTGTACCTTGGGCAGGTTCTGTCCTCCCTCCATGTCCTACTGTCTCCTCCCCTCCTCTCACCCATCACCCCCTTTTGTTTCCCTGGATAGTTTTGCTTTTATTTTCATGTCATTAGCACATATATGTTTTTATGTATCTATAAATATTCATGGCTCATGAATGAGAGAAATATGTAATATTTCTTCCTGAGATGAACTTGATCCACTAAGTGTGATTATCTCCAGGTGCATTTTTCAACAAATGCTATGATTTTATTCTTCTTTCCATTGTGTATAAAATCCCCATTTTCCGTATCCATCCCTTGTGGTTGGACATCTATGCTAGTTCCATAACAGCTATTTTGACCAGTGCTGCAATAACCATGTTATGCAAGGATCTCTGGGATGTGTCGGCTTGGAGTCTTTGGGATAAACACGGAGCAGTTGAATGCGGTAGTTTGAATGTAATTGCTCCCATAATCTCATAGGAAATGGCACTATTAGATGTGGCTTTGTTGGAGGAAATGTGTCACTTTGGAGGCAGGCTTTGAGGTATCCTATGCTTAGGATACAGCCCAGTGTCTCAGTGCACTTCCTGTTGCCTTCAAGATATAGGAGTCTCAGCTACACCAGCGCCATGTCTGCCTGCACACTGCCAGGCTCCCCACCATGATGATGATGGACTGAACTCTAAGCCAGTCACCCCAGTTAAATGCTTTCCTTTATAAGAGTTGTCATGGTCATGGCGTCTCTTCACAGCAATAGAAACCCTAACTGAGATAAGTGGTGTGGCTGGGTCTCATCTGGGTCTGCTCTTAGTTTTCTGAGGATGCTGCATCGCTCACAATGGCTGGACTAGTTTACACTTCCATCAGCAGTACAGAGGGTTCATCCTGTCTTCATCCTCACCAGTGGTTAGAATTAATCTTAAACTTTTCACTTAACACAGTACCTGTGTTCTAGACCCAGGTGGGAGAGGTCTGTATGAACACAGAACACGCCAGCCCTGGACAGAGGCTTGTTTGTGTAAAATTTTCTCTTTTGGGTTCAGGAAAGCTGTTGACAGGCTTCTGGGAATGTCCTGGGACTCTCGGGTATAGGCTAAGAAAGCAGGCAGGACTGTATATTTTGGGTCAGGTCAGGAAGTGATCAGGGCAGAAGGATGGAAAAGGTGAGTGGCCCAGTCTGTGCTGGCTTTGGGCTCTGGGAGCCAGGATGTATGAGGAGCAGAGGGTATGCAAATGCTGGCCTTGCCAAGAACATTCCAGAGCCATCTGGCTGCTTTGATTGTTGCCAAGAGAATGGTGATGTAGGACCCCTGTGGGCAGCATCCTCATTCTGCTGAGGAAAACTAGACACTGATAGATGAATGGGTTTGCCTGCAGTTGTAGGGGAAGCTCAGGCTAGAGCCTCTACCTCTGTCTCCTCCCTCCCAGTCCTTTCTTGAGTATGTCAGGGTTGGTTCTGTCTCCCCGCCTCCACTGGTAGATCGCGTGTGCCGGCAAGTGTGCACATGCATGTGAGTACAGATACCTGTGCACGCCTGATCTTAGATGCTCTCCAGCTTATTTTTGGTTTTTGAGACGGGGCCTGAAACTCTCCAGGGAGGTGAAACTATTTGCTCAGTGAGGCCCAGCTATCCACCTGCCTCCACTTCCCCAACGCAGGAATTTGTTTTTCTTCATGTATGTGCGTGAGCTCATGAATGTGAGGGTTCACGCACATAGAGGACAACTTGGGTTCTATTCTTTGGGAATCATCCACTTTTTAAAACAGAGTTTTTGATATAAAGTCTCTTGATGACCCACACTCTCCAGGGACCCTCCTGTTCCCACTTCTCCATTTCTCCATAGCTGGGCTTGTACGTGTCTGCCATTTGCCACCACCTCTGCCCCTTTTTCTCTTTTTTTCTTTTCCCATGAATGCTGGAGATTAAACTCAGGTTCTCAGACTTGCAAGGCAATTGCCTTATAGACTAAGCCATTTCTCTGTCACATGGCAGATATTTCTCAATGTTTGCTGGGGGCTCACATCCAGCTACAGTTAGTACTGTACAAAAATTCGTCACAATATTAATTTCTGCTGAGGAGGAGCTTATTTTAAAACATTATGGAATATCTTTGCAGCTTTGGGAGCAACCTGCGACATTTCAGAACAATCAGGAAACAGCAAGAACACGATATGCTGGAAATAATCTTAGGCTGCTAACACAACTGTTGTAATCATTTCTGTCTGTAGTTTTGGGGTCATTTTTCCTCATCCATTTAGCTTTTTTAAAAACTGAGGGAAAATCGTATTGCCCATACAGTTTCATTTCTTGCTGTTTTCATGTCACTTTTTGTCATAAGTAATTTTTCCCATAACCCACTCCAGTGGCAGCAGGCTATTTGCAAAGAGCTTAATCATAGGGCATTTACCAACCATGGTATTAATTTATTGTAGTAGTTCCCTAAGTGTCTGTTAAGTACTTTGTACTCAGGCTCTCCTGGCAGCCTTCATCTCAGCGATGGTCACTTTAATGTGACAAGGGAATTGGAATGACTGGAACCATTAGTAGAGTCCCACATAAGTTTGTGGGGGGGACTCCAGCAGTCCATCCTCCCCTTCCCTTCCCCCCTCCCTTGGTCCCTTCCTTCCTTTTGAGATTGGGTCCCTCTATATCTGTGTGCATCTACCTGCCCCCAACTTCCTGAGTCGTGGGATTACAAATAACTATTACTCTGCCTTGATCAACCTCAAACTTCTTTTAGTATATCGCTGTTTTAGTATATCACTGACTAACACAAGCACATTTGGTCCAGCTGAGGCTGGGAGCCAGCGAGACAAGATCCTCCCAGTTTCAAGTCCTGCCTTTGCCTCTTATCACCCTCATGGGCAATTTCATCACTTCCCAGAAACCTGACTGATGACAGTTACTGAAATGGTCCCTTCCACACAATAGCCTCACTAGACAGCAGAGATGATCAGCACTTTATTTGTCTTGAGGACGGGACACCAGCAGCCTGCAGCACCATGTGGGCCTGGCTCAGGGACAGAGGACACTGTGGGTCAGGTTGAAGCAGGCTGGGAGTTACAAGAGGAGAGCTCTATAGAGCCAAACAAGTGTAGAGCTTTTGGTATTTGCTGGAGTCTGTGACTGGCCTCCCGGAATGATCTAGAAGCCTGCCTTTCAGGACAAGCAGGAGCTATCCTGAGTCCCAGTGGCAAAGAGAATTGCTTGTAAGTTGTACCTCTGAGGGCAGAAGAGTGGGGTGGTCAGTTTGAGACCCGGTGGAAAGCCACCCTCCTAATTTTGGCACAGCTCCTGATGCAGGGAGCCTTCATGTCAGGGTGCCCAGCACAACGAAGACTTGGCTTCTTTCTCCGTGTCCCCTAATTCTTCTCTCTTTGCTCTAAAGATACTCAGTATTGATGACTTACCTTTGAGAGGCTGTGCAATGTGCAAGAGGGTCCTAAGGACTCAGAATCCAGGCAGCCTGGGTTCAAGTCCAAACTTTGCTGCATACTTCCTGGATAGCACGGGGCATATAATCCATACCCTCACTCTCCACTCTCATGCTCTGGTTTCTTCCTGTTTGAACTGGAGATGACGGTAACATAACTGAGGGTTTTTGTGCCGAGTGGAGAGTCACCCCAGGTGAGGCTGCAGAACCACGCTTGATGAGCAATGTTGACAATACTACCATTGTTTGTTTCATGCGAAATTGCAAAAATGTCATCCTTCCTTTCCAAACTTTCTTCCTACGTCCCCTAAGACAAGAGTTACCTCACGCTCATTCCCATCCATCCACTTATCCATCCATTCATCCTCTTAGACACCCTTCAGATCTCTATTCTTTCTTCAGTCTGCCTACTCCCTATCCATCCACGCCTCCGTCCACCCGCTCACCTGTCCACCTTCCTTTCGTTCTCTAAATGATCTCTACTAAGATCCTTTACCTTGTCCCTGCCTCTGTTCTTGGTGACGAAATCCACCAAAGAGTGGGATTAACAAGTACTTTAGAAACTGGGATACATGATGGAAGTGCGGAAACAAATTAGACAAGAAATGAGCTGGAAGAGAGTTATGTCTGGCAGAAAGTGCTCAGAGGGGAGGAAAAGAAGCAAACAGCAAAAGGGAACCATTTTGGAGACAGCTTGACGCCTCTGTGAACAACCCTGGAGAAGTCAGGTGGGGGGGCTCTTCTTTATTTGGGAGTGCTGTGAGGTCTCTGGTGATGCTCAGAGTAAAAGTGCTCTCCGGAGTCCATTTCCCTTGTCTTCTCTGATACTCCATCACACCCCCTATTTCTCTTTCTCCCTGCCAAGCTGGGACGTAGCTTGTTAATACAGTGTATGTGTCAGTGTTGGTTCCGAGCCAGGGAAGGGTTGGAGAAAGACAGGATCAGAGTGGTAAGGTGGGGAGAGAGATCCGCTCTGTAAAGCAAAGGTTGATTCCTAAGCTCTACAGCAATCTGAAAAAGACTTCACATGGAGATCGAGCCCCTGATGTTGCTTATTAATCCCACCACTGGACCAGCAACCACTCCAGAGCGGGTACTATGAATCAGGGCTCAGCCCTTTCTGATGCTTTGTGTGTTGCTACTCCCCACCCATTCATCTGCAGCATGGGTAAGGCTAAGAGGTCTCTGGCTGGCTTCTTGTACGTTTAGAAGTTAGTACAGGCTGCAGTGAATTGACCACTCTGAGCCTTCAGGAGCCCAGACAAGTGTCCTGATCGGTGGCCTCAGAGCAGCATTCCAAGATGTGGAAAACAGAAATTGTAAGCTCTTCAGTCCTGGCTTCCAGAACTCTCAGGATGACATTTTTACTACTGTTTTATATTGATCAAAGGAAGATACAAAGTCAGTCCAGATTAAGCCACGAGATGGGTGGATGGTAAATTACAGTAAAATCCACACAACTTTTGCTATTTGTAGTAGGAGGCCGCTTGTTCATTTCTCGGCCACCCAGACTCCCAAAATAATCACGCAGAAACCATATTATTTAAATCACTGCTTGGCCCATTAGCTCTAGCTTCTTATTTGCTAACTCTTTCATCTTCATTTAAGCCATTTCCATTAATCTGTGCATTACCCTGAGGTCGTGGCCTACCAGCAAAGTTTCAGCACGTCTGTCTCAGGCAGTGGCTCTGTTGCTTATCCATACTCTGCCTTCTTTCTCCCAACATTCAGTTTAGTTTTTCCACCCACCTATATTCTGCTATGTGCAGGCCTAAGACAGTGTCTTTATTAACCAATGGCATTCACAGCATACGGAGGGGAATCCCACATCAGCTATTGAAAACTGATGTAAGAGTACATCCAAAGGAAACACCACACTCATCACCAAGTCATCCATTGGACCAGTTTTCTTTCCTCTGGCTGAGATCATATATATACAAAAGGAGCCAGGTTTTCAGTGTTCAGGTAGATACTAAACAGAAACATAGAGACAGCTGGACATTGGCTCCCATGGGGCCTCCAGAGGCTTCAGCTATAATCTCCCCATAGCTGAGTTTCTGCCCATGAAATTTTAATGGACAATGAAGGTAGTATAATTTAGACCTGGGCTACTTGAAGCTTAAGCCTACAACGGCAGGGAACATCGTGGCCCAGAACTTCAGTTTCCTGGAGGAAACCGAAGCGCAGCTGTCCCCAGGGTCAGTCAGCGTCTATATTGATTATCTCTTCATCCCCTTTAAGACTGAATCTGCTTCCACTTTTCTTTAAGCCTCGGAGAGTTTCCCTGGAGAAATTAGATTATGTATCCGGTAGCCCTGAGTTAATAAAATCTAGCAGTTTAATTCCATTCCTTTCTCACCCTCCCCCTAGAGCCTTGTAGTTTAGCTTCCATTAACTGAAGCTTCAGCGGTGGGATTGGTCTCCTTAGAGCCCTCTCCTTGGGGCCACGGAGATGGGTAAGGGTACTTGTTTCGTCAGAGTGAGGACCTGAGTTCAGATCCCCAGCTTGAAAGCATGGCTGTGTACATGGCTAGAACCTCAGTGCTGCGGAGGCAGAGCCAGGAGGATCTCGGATTTGGCTGGCAGCCTAGCTCCTGTTCAGTGAGAGACCCTATATCAAGAAAATAAGGCAGACAGAGACAGAGAAGGACAGGGGCATCCTCCCTTGGCCTCTGCACACATACTCACATATGTCTACATCTATATACATACATTCTCGTACTTACCCCCCCCAGACACAGACATCATGCACATACAGACACACAAACACACAAGACTCCTGTTGCCAGCATTATATGATATTCCACACAATTGGAAATTATTTTCTTTGTGAAATAAAGCTAGTTCTTATATAATTCTTGCAAAAAATAAACTATCTCCTTCAATGTGATACTTCACCCACAGTTATCAAGCATCTAAGAGCATCTTAGTAAGAGTGCGTCACTCACTCCGGTGACAACAGAGACGAGGTTCAGGTCCTCAGCTTAGATCAGGAGGAAAAAAATGATCAGCTACTGTGAAGAAGCTCTAAGAAAAAATGATAAAGGGTTTGGGAGGTGGCCCAGCTGCTAGAGTGCTCACCTAGCATGCATGCATGATGCCTGGGTTCATCCTTAGTTCTACGTGAAGTAGCGTGTACCACTATACACAGTGTTGTGTGACTGAAATCCCATCCCTCAGCAGTCGGAGGCAGGAGAATCAGAACTTTAAGGACATCCTCACCTTCGCCATAAGTTTGAGGCCAGTCAGGAGACATTGTTGGGACTGGGAGATGAACCCTAGCGAGGGAAGGTGCCATGGGAGGACAGAGCTATGTTTGGACCTGTGGAATTGTGGGAGTGGGTGCACCCTATTCTTAGGGTACATTATGAACAGAGATAGAGGTAACAGATACTGGAATATTCTGGGCTCGACTGAGGCTGGGAGTTTGAATGAGGATTACAGCAGCAAAGAGTGGTTTGGAGCAGAAGGCTATGAGGTCGGGTCCTAATGTTTAAGGTAGACCCAAGCTCTGTCCAGAGGGCTGTGAACAGAACAGGGACATAGCCTTTCCACTTATGCTCTGGTCATAGCATGTATATCGAGAGGAAAGAGGGAAGGGTATGAACTGAGGATGGAGCAAGTTTGTGCTCTGCCTGGCAGCCACATGAAAAGCCGCAGAGCAGGACAGTGGCAGCAGAGGAGGCGGGTGAGCCAGAGGACGTAGGGAGATTGTGCTCCTCTTTCCTCCCCACTGAGCAGGATAGACTTCCATGCAGCCAGACAGGCGGTTCAGAACTGCCCAGTGTTGCTAATTTCCCATCAGGCGGTGTTGCCACTGGGCTTTCACAGTGACTGTTGCCTCATGAGTACAACCCTAAATTGAGACAAGAGTCCGCCACATTGGCAAGCTGTTCAATTGATGCAAAGTGTTTGGAAGCCATCTCTGGAACTGTGGGTGAGTCAGCTTTTTGCTAGTAGTTCCTGTGTGCGTGCGTGCGTGCGTGCGTGCGTGCATGCGTGCGCGCGGTGGTGGGGGGAGAGGGAGAAGCTGCGGGTGCACACCGGTCCACATGAATGTGGAGACTAGATGCTGATGACGGGCATCATCTTCAAGCACACCCCACCTTATTGTTTTAGGCAGAGTCTGTCATTTAACCGGGAGCCTGTCGATTTGACTAGGCTAGCTGGCCAGCAACACTGGGCAGACCTCAAGCGTCCAGCTGCACGGGAGGCTCTCCTGCTCAGGGAAGAGAAAAGATAAGCATCCCTACTTTTAAGCATGCACCTGCACCCGGCCTGGCTTTTTGGAAGTCGATTCTGGGAGAGCAAACTCAGGTCATCACTTTACCCACTGAGCATTCTTCCCAGCCCTGCTAGCGGTTTCATTGCCTGTATGTTTCCTGAATTCCCTGCAGGGGGCGCCACCATTCATCCCCGAGGGTGGAACCAGCAGCCTACCATCCACCACCGCCATCTGCAGAGCTGATGTAGGACAAAGAATTGCCTCATGCTTATGTCTCAAGGCACTTTTAAGTTCCTACTGACAGATTCTATTCAAGCTAAAACGAGTGGCTGGGGGCAACTCATACATAATTTCCTTCTATTTAGTGACTTCCTACACCATGGGGTCTGCAGGATTTCTGCTCATTTAATTAAAGGTTATATTGGCAAATTGTTATCCTCCGGAGTGTGGGTGTGCGAGGAGGCTTTCAGAATACATTGCAGGGCAATTCCCTTTGCCCTTTATTGCCTCTGCAGGCCATGTGAAATTGAATCGCAAATAACACGCTTTAGGAAGAGGCAGAGAGATCGAGGCCCATGCTGCCTTTGGCTTTAATAAGACAGTGAGCGTGTGTAGGTAAACGAGCCTCTGGTTATGTGGGTGAGGCAGAGGAGGCAGAGGCAAGTGACTAATGGCGGTGATTTCTCCACCCCGGAAAGTGAGTTCATCAAGCTTCCCTCTTTCCCGGAGCATAGGAATCCAGTAGCTGGCTATGCACCGAAACATCCAAAGGGCCCATTATTGCTAGTGGGAGGCTCTTCGCAGCTCCCACTGGAGACCGGCTCCATTTTCATGCCAGCAGGAGGAAGGACAGCCAGATGTAGACTTCCCTCTCCAGAGGCTGCAGCCGTGTCCGTGGTTGCGGGTGTGAAGAAGAAATCAACAGGTGGGGACTATTGTGGCAAAGTTGCCCACTGTCAGAGCCATTGTCTACCCAGGGCAGTCGGTGCAGAGTTCGGGGAGGGGATGGGATGGGGTGGGATTACGGGTTTGAGGGCTGTTGATTAAAACGCTCACGTTTGGTCCTCGGTGTAGACAAAGGCTGCAGTCATGAGTGGATGCTGCCACGCCTGATCCGAGATGCATTTGTGGCTGAGGTAGAAGGGTTGAGGGGGAATAACTTCGTGGCCTGTAAAATCCTGCCAGTGACTGGTGATGCCTTCGTTGCTGATAGCAGCAGTGAGAGACTGCCATCTGTGAGAGCCGAGAGTGCCCTGGAAGGAGGGCAGGGGAGATGTGTGAGGTAAGGGAGTTAGTGATAAGAGACCTAATGGGGTGATGTTGCAGCAAGCCTTGAGGAGCTGATGGAAGGCGTGCTGACTACCCTGGGAAGGATTGCTGGGGCAGGGGAACTGGGGGGTGGGTTATGGCCTCTTTTTTCCTTTTAATTGTCACTTATTCTTTGTCAATTTTATACACACCTATTGATATGGTGTATTTTGGTCTTTTTCGCCATCCCTTGTTAGCCTTCACATCCCTCTCCCACTCCGGCTAGACCCTTTCTTCTCATCAAGCCCCGTCAAACATCCATGTTTTTCTCTGTCTGTCTATCTGTTTTAAATGACCCACCAAGTTTAGAGTTGCTTGCATGAGCATGAGTAAGAGGTTATTTATAGGAGTTTGGGTAACTTCTCAGGGCTGACACTGAAGATAATGTCTCTCCCTCCTCCTCAATGAGTGTTAGTTCCCTATTGGTCTTCAGGGAAGGGCGGGGCCTCTTGGTCTCTCCCGTGGATCTGTATATGTGCAGGGCTATGCGATACAAACTCCTGCAAGCCTGGTGTATTCTTCTGGGTGAACATTTAGTCATTCAGAGAGTATGACACCATATCTATTTAGCAAAACAATAGTAATGACTAATAATAAAATAGCCCATGACTTCCCCAGACAAAGGCTTTTCATCAGATTTACACCACCAGTTATGAATTCCCTCCTGTGGACCAGGCCTCAGATCCAATCAGAACGTAGTTGGTTATCTTCAGAACCTCTATGCTGCTATTGCACCACTGGGCCCATCTCGCCTGCCCTTCTTTCAAGTTTTGTGTTGGGCACTTATCTCCTCCGTCCCTTCAGGGATGTAATATTGTCCACAGTTTATCATCTCTGTAGAAAGGGGGCATTTTCATCCAGTTCTTATTCCCCTACCAGCTCTTCTTGCCCAGTCGGGAAATAGTGAGAGGGTCTTGCTCATGACAGAGTGGGTCAATCCCAATTACACACCCAGGGATGGGGAAATAACCAGAATGTGGCCCAGTGGCCTCCCTAGGCACACTGTGAATTCAGTTAATGTGATGCTCATGACATGCTTCAGCCTGGGGGCCTCGGGGGCTTTTCTTTTTAAACTTTTTGTATTAGTCTCAGCTCAGACCTGGTGCTTAACATTTCTTGAAATTTCTGGAATTTCTCAGAGGTGAAGTTGCCCTGAAACATGATTATATATCTCTGTAGAGGAAAAACAGATACCTTCTCTACACATACTTGGACTGGTGTTGCAAATTCGTCCCCAGTGAGCCCCACACATCATTTTACCCTGGATTCCACAACCTCTTATGGCTCCCTGTCTGATAACCTATGCTAGCACATAACACAGCTTGAACAGGGATATATAGAATCCCTTCCAGGAGCTTCAAAGGAACTGTGGGACTTTGGTAATGCCTACTTTTGTATCAAGGTTTACATCTCTGAACTGAGTGAATTCTGGAAATGGGGTGAAGGGATTGTGATTTTCTTTTTGCATTGGAGCAAATGGTGTTAGTCTTTTGTTTTCCAGTTTGCATGTGCAAGCATGCGCATGTGTGCATGCATGCATATGTACATGTGTGTTTATTTTTATGGTTTTTTTTTTTTACTAAAAATCAAGCAATGCCCTACTCAGCTGCCAGACTATCTAGTACCCTGGAGTTCGCTGTGATCTGTGATTCGTCTCCACAGAATATTATCAGTCAAGGCCTCCCAAAAGACACCACAGTCCTGCCATATATTATAGTAACTGTGTTCGATTGCTCCTTGGATGTGAGTAGGTACTTACTACTCTTTGTTGTGTTGAGAGACCCATGATTAGTCCAGAAAGTCTTATATTGAGGGTCTCTTGGTCCCAGTTTTTCTAGTTTAAACTCTATGCTCAAAGCCTTGAGGTAGTTTATGTCCTAACGTGCATTGAAACATACATGGGCGGAACACTGAGAATGGGAAGGGAAGAGAAGTTCGAGAGAGATGGGTAAAAAGCAGAGGGTGCCACAGCTGGCTAAAGCATCACAAACATGCGAAAGGACCTGTCTCCTAGCTGGCACAGAAAGCTGTTTTGTCTTAGCACAATCTTCTATAGGAAGAAAGAGGTTAAGCCTGCCATTTCCTTTCCACATGGACCAAAATAGTTTGGGTCTTGAATATACCCGGAAAACTCATGTGCTAAAGGCCTCTGGTCCTGTTAGGAGGTGGTGAGGAGATTATTGCAGGGGGCAGGGCATGTCCTCCAAGGGTAGCCTGTTTCATTTAGGTCGCGGAGACTCTGACAGAAAGCAACTTAGAGGAGAAAGGATGGGCTTAGCTCACACTTCCAGGTGCAGTCCAACATTATAGGAAATTAAGACAGGAATCTCAGTCAGGAGCAGAGAACGAATGTGTGCTTGCCCACTTCTCAGCTAGCCTTTTCTGTTTTTAAACAGTTGATGATCCAGCTTGTGAAGCGCTTCTGTCCACATTCAGGATGGTTCTTCCTAAATTCAGTAACTCAATTAAGAAAACGCTTCATGGACATAGCATAGGCAAACCTAATCTAGACCATTGCTCTTCCAGACTCTCTTCCCAAGTGATCAAAGGGTGTAAGAAGACAAATACAGCCACCTATCACACTGGAACCCGAGCCTCTTCTTCTCTTAGTCCATGTTTTGGCCACCATGAGATGAACAGATTTTTCCCCACCACGCCTTCACCACCATCTTCATCAGGAGCCAGGAAGTAACAGGGCCAAGCATGGCAGATTTTATGACCAGCAGCCAAAACATTCCTTCTTGTGAGCTTCTGTATCTCAAGTATTTTTCCACAGTGAAGGAAAGCAGATAAACATAGAGTTCTTCATCCCTTCCTAATCAGTGGGGTTGGCTTGTCTATAAAGGGACATGCAAGGCCTTACAACATCTGCCTCCAGCCATGGTGGGAGGAGCCACAACCTCTGAGATTCTTCTTCCTGTTCTTCCACCTCTGACTGACACTATCCACCCCCATTTCTCTGATTGTCATGATGTCTGGGACTCATTGACCCAATACAAACAATAACAACCACTTCACTAGGTTCAAAGACTGTACCAGAGGGAACAGTTTTGAAAAATTAGTGCTATGGAAAAGTGGGTTATTTATTGGGAGATTTCATAGCCATGAGTCAGAAGTGGAAGGGTAGGGGACTGAACAGGACTTGAATAATGGGTCAAGAGAACAAAGATTCAGGCACGGCTTCTTGGGCACAGCCTCAAGGAGAGTTCAAAGGTCAAGCTCAGGGACCCAGGCTAGAAATCCCATCCATTTGAGAGGCTGAGGCAGCCTGCTGAGACTATAGAAGAAGTTTGAGGCCATTTTGGGTAACTTAGCAAGGCCCACAAAAGAGCTAGATGTGGTTTGTGGGTAGAGCACTTGCCTGTTGTGCACAGGGCTTCATGTTCAGTCTTCTGTGACAAAATGGAAGGAATGCAAGAGTGGGGGAAATGCTTGATAGTGGGGTGATAAGGCATACCAAAAACCCAGATTTCTTTTTTGCTTTTATTTTATCTTAAACAACGAATTACATTTACTTAGGTATTTATTCTTCACAAATGTGTATCATGACACATATGAGAAGTAAGACAACTTACAGGAGTCGGTTCTCTCTTTCCTCCATGAGTCTTAGGGATTGAATGCAGGTGAGCAAGCAGGCTTGGCAGCAGGCACCATTACCTACAGAGCCCCCTCTCTCTCTTTCTCTGTCATGTGTGTGCGTGTATAAGTATACACATTTATATTTAAAAAGTCGTATTAAATGTAGGTGCTACCTTGGTTGTTTTTATATAGGTCCAATAGAGACCATATATAATTTTGAAATCTTAAAATATTTACTATCTGGCTTTTACAGACCCTCACGTTAAGAGGAAATGCAGAATATAATACAGTGTGGGTTATTAATGAATGAGAGTCTTTCTCCTTATTTTGTTCGTGTGTGTGTGTGTGTCTGTCTGTCTGTCTGTCTTTCTGTCTGTCTGTATATGTACTTATGTATGACTGTAGGTCTGGAAGACAGATGTCACTCCTGAATACTGCTGGTTTCAGGTATTGTGCACTATATTTTAGAGACAGGATGTTTCACTGGCTTGGGGGTTACTCAACAAGCTAGGCTAGCCAGTCACACATTCCTGAGCTCTGTCCACCTCTACCTCCCAGCACTGTGATAACAAGCACATGCCAAGAGCCTTGGCTTTTTCACATGGTTCTGGGGGTGGAACTCTTGCAAGGCAAGCACTTTACCAATGGAGTTATCTCCCAGGTCCCTCCTCCATCCTCCTTGACACTCTGAGAAATTGCTCACTGAATGGCTGCTTAGTGAACACTGATTAGTGGGCTCACTCTGTGGAAATGGGCACCATGGTTTGCCAGGGAACCCTCACAATTTAAAAATTTGAAATCAAGACCATAACCCCCAGAGAATGTGAGGCAGTTCATTCCATCCTTTTCACACTAATAAGATTAATAATTGAACCACAGCCTCACACATGCTTGGGGATAAGACTATTTGAGATCTGACAGTTTTAGACAAACTAGAATTAATTGGGACTCAACATTGCGGTGATTTTTAGGGACCCATAAGCTATGTCCCTAGACAGCAAGGCACAAATTCCAAACATTCCCTGGACTCCTTAGGGGAGGAGATAATCTCCTAACCATTACCAATTACTAAGCGCAAAGAGGAGACTAATAAGAACTTTCCGGATAAATGAGGGGTCTAAAATCATGTCCACCACAGGGTTGATCTTGGGAATGGTTAATTGAATCATCTAAGCAAAATCATTCATTTCTTCAAGCAAATGAGAAGTTTCAGGGCACAGAACACAGACCATGCTAGACCCAACTTGAAGCTCTCTGCAAGGTGCACATAAGTAATTTAAAATCTCCATCTAATGTAACTGTCAGAGTGTTGGATAGCCACTGGTTGGCCCCAAGGGCTGGGAGAGCTACCCAATCAATGCTATCTAACAAGAGCAGCTCCGCGTCAAAGATGGACAGTTCAGTCAGGAGGGACCGCCTGGCCCTGCTGCTTCAAGGCCAATTAACTAGTGCCTGACATCTTCCAGTAAATCTAAATGAAATGCATTCCTGTGAATTCTAATTTCAAGTAAGTCTAATTGAACTCGGGTGAGGAGCTACCATTGAGTGAGTACAATGAAAATGAAGTAATTGAATATGTTTCCAGAATTGTATTTGAGATGCAGTTCGTCAAAAGTTGTTTCAGAACCCAAGTGACTGCCTGCACATGCTTAGTATTTGGAAAGGGAAGAGGAGAATTTAAAATGTCAGCTCATAGCCACGAGGAGGGTCAAAAATAGCTAGCTGTTTAATTTCTGAAGGTGGGATCTGCTCGGCATTCATTTGTATATGTGTGTGCGTGTGCACACACGTGCACATGCATAATGTAGAGATCAGAGGGCTATCTTGAGTGCGATTTCTTCAGGACACCATCTGTGTTGTTATTCATTGTAAATTCGACAGCCTCAGGATCACCCAGGCCTTGGGCCTCTGAGCACACCCTTAGGGATTATCTTGATTGTGTTAACTGAGGTGGGAGAGCCTCTCTGCTGTGGGTGACACCATTCCCTGGATAGCATCCTGGGATGCTACAAAAGCAGAGAAGGGGAGCTGAGCAGCAGGCAGCATTTGCCTCTTTCCTGATTGTGGATGTGAGGTGAGCAGTTAGCTGCTTCAAGCCCCTGCTATCCTGACTTCCCCACCAGGATGAACTGTCGTCCCTTGAACTGTGGCCTAAGGCAAACCCTTCCTCACTTGAGATGCTTTTGTCAGAGTCGTTAACAACAGCAACGGGAAAAGAAACTAAAACACCACCCACCTTACTTTTTTAAGTCAGGGTCTTTCTGTGGCCTGGAGCTCACAAATTATGTTAGGCTACTTGACAGTAAGGCTCAGAGATTTACCTATGTCCCCTCCCCAGTGCTGGGATTCAAAGTAGAAAGCATTATGCCATGTTTTCTTTTTCCTTTCTGATGCTCAACCTCTGGATCTCATCCTTGCGTGGCAAAGACTTTACCTACCGACTGAGCCATCTCCCTAGTCCTGGCATTCAGTTGCTTGCTTGTTTTAAAGCTGGGTGTTAAATAATGTAACTAAGGGAATTAGGATGAATGAGCATGAGAAACAGACAGCCCACCCCTTCCAAAATAAAATCCCCAGACTGATAGAGAAATAGCGGCAAAACTTCTTTCCTCGTTCTTCCCCTGTTCCAATGCACAACAACAAAGTGACGTGATCTGAAATTATAGACATTTGATGGTGTTAACCGATTGACTACATGTTGAAACTTTGAGCTTGTTGTTCAATCACTATTTATTAAAAGCCTACAGTGTTCTAGGCACAGTAGGAGATAAATGACTTATCAGGACTGAATCTTTGGCCCGAAGGAACTTTTTGTTCAATAACGATAAAACCTAGGAGTAAATCGGCGTGGGGAAGGTAAATGGGATCCATAGCCACGAATCAAGGACTCGGTGTTCAGGTGACACAGACTTCTGACTGGGAAAACAAAGCACTCCTCTTGAGGGAGAAGCTATTTGAGCTGTACATATTTGCAGGAGGAAGAGAAAGTGCAGGATCTATTTGGAGTAGGATGAGGCATTTAATTGAGTTGGCATGGACGCGTTGTAGAATCTAATAATGTAAAAAAAAAGTGGATGTGGTGTGGATACAGAAGACTTGAATAAGTTTATATTCTATTAGGCAGCTGGCGAGCAGGGAAATGGTTTGACGAGAGATAAGTAGTAGGAATCTGGATGCAATATTTAACCTTCTCAATTAGCAGAAAAGTTCAAAACCACAATGCTATACCATCCTCAAAGCTGTTGCTGTGACAAACACCATACACCATTACCAAAATCAACTTGGGGAGAAAATGGTCCACTTCATCTTACTGGTTACAGTCCCATCATTTAGGGAAGCCAAGACAAGATTAAGTAAGATCTTGAAGCAGAAACCATGGAGGAATGCTGCTTATTGGTTTGCTATCAGGGTCATTCTTAGGTAGCTTTCTTATAACCCAAGGTCACTCGCCTAAGGAATGGTGCCCCCCGTAGTGGGCTGGCCCTCCTACATCAATTAACAGTCAAGATACCACCCACACCACCCCCAAGACATGGCCATAGGCCAATCTGATCTGGATAGCCTGAAATTGAAAGGTTACCTCAGCTCAGGGGACTCTGGGCTGTACCAAGTTGATAGCTGAAGATAACTTAGACAGCTACTATTACATACAAACACCAAAAAATCAGAAAAATAGTATGCACTGATAAGAATATGGAGAAACTGGCATGCTAGGGCACTATTGAGAGCAATGTGTAATGGTTCTTCCGCTATTGAAAGCAATATAGAGATTCTTCAAATAATTAAAAAGAGGGGGCTAGAGAGATGACTCAGAAGTAAGAGCACTTCTCCCCCCCCTCTTTTGTAAAGGACCCACGTTCAGTTCTCAGCACACTTGTTAAGTGGTTCATAACTGTCTGTAACTATAGTTCTGACCTCTATAAGCACCTATATTTACATGTGTATATACCTTCACCCCATATAACTCAAAATAGATGGCATATTTTTCTCCTCTGGGCATGTGAACAGACATGTATTCCCAACAGATAGGGCATGAATGGTAGGCCAAAGGAACAGTTCCACCCAAGCCTAGCCTGGTGACCCCAAGGGTTTATCGTGGTTACTTCTTAGATGTAGGTGACTCACACATGGCTGCATTACCAAAAACTCACCCCAGGAAAAGTGCTGACCCATGAAAGCTGTACCCCTTATAGACAGCCTGGTGGCTGGAGAGTTTCATCTTTGTAATAATTGTTACTACTTACATATGGTTGCTGGCAGTGCCTTGTGTGTCTTTAAGTTTAAGGAGCTTCCTAGGCCTTCTAAGTTTTATTTACTTCTAAGTAAAATTTCCTTCCTTCTTCCTTCCTTTCTTCCTTCCTTTCTTCCTTCCTTCCTTCCTTCCTTGCTTCTTTATTCCTTCCTGAGATTTGTAAGTTTTGTTTGATTCCTGGGACTTGTCAACTTTATTTTCTGAGTCTTGTGAGTTTTGTTCACTTCTTGAGTCTTATGACCATCTTTCCTCTCTTCAAGAGGAGATGTTTTGAGCTGGAGGAAAAATGATACAGCACCATACAATGAACCAATCCCACTATTATCCCTACAAGATGCAAAATCAAGATCTTAAGGAGATATTTGCAAACCTACATTCATGGCAACACTGCACAATAGTTAGGAGATGAAAGCATTCCAAGCACCAAGTATCCATTCATGGATGGGATAAACACCTATGATATGTGTGTGTGCATGCGTGCATGCATGTATGTGTGTGTGTTCAATGAAATATTGCTAAACTTCCAAGAGGAAATTATATCACACGCTGCCTTATCGATCAACCTGGAGAACAGAACATTCTGCTAAGTAAAAGAAACTATTCACACAAAGAACTACTCTATGCTCCACTTTTACAGGGTGTCTATAATGATGTTAAATGCATTAAAACTGTAAGTTGACATGTGGTTTCCATAAGAGATCCCTTTCCTATTTAAGAGACTATTTTTGATAAACAGTCGACCTGGAAAATAGCAAATTCTGGCAAGGGGAGGTAAAGAATCACATTTAATTGGCACAGAGTTTTGGGATTGCAAGATGGAAAACTTTTGAAGATACATAGTGCAACAATGTGTGTGACTTAGCATCACTGAACTGCACTCTTAAAATGGCTGTCATTTGTCAACTTGACACAATATAGAATCACCTAAGGAGAGACTCTCAGCAAGGGATTGCCTACATTGTATGGTTTTGTGGGCACATTTGTGGCTGGGGTTGTCTTAATTAAGTTAATTGATATGGGAAGATTCAGCCTAGTGTGGGTGGCGCCACTCCCTAGGCAGAGGGTCCTGAATTGAGTAATAATGGAGAAATAGGGCTGAACACAAGTAAACAATTATGCTTTCCTTTCTCCCTGCTCTTGACTGTAGGTGCAGCGTGACCAGCTGTCTCAAATTCCTGCTACCACGACTTCCTTGCAGTAATGGGCTATAACCTGTAATTGTGAGCTGAAATCAACCCTCTCCCCCAGATTTGCTTTTTGAAGGGTATTTTATCACAGTGACAGAAGTGAAACCAGGACAATACCCAAATTTTATATTATGTTTTAAAAACTGTAATAGTAATAATAATACAAAATACAGATGTGGGGTGAGTTTTACTGAGGTTAAGCAAGAGAGGAAGTAGGGAATGAGGCTAGAAGATATTGTCCTAGACCTGGTGAGAGGTTACCAGGGTAGAGTTTGCAGCATTGGCATCAGCTGGAGGCCGTATCTGAGGAGCAGCAGTCAGAGAGAGCTGAGAAGCTCACAAACTGTGTGAATGAGGCAGTGCTGGAGGCGCCCCCAAGACGGTGGCTTGAGTAGGAGGAAAAGAATTTCGTTGTGAATGACTTCGGACTGCATGTTGTGTTTAGCTGTGCAGGTGCCAGTTGGCCTACGTTCCGAGCTGTTGGAGCTCTTTTTGCGTTTTTAAGGGTTTATTTTTATTCTTTTAAATTGTGTGCATGATACATGCCTGCATGTGGATATGTGCATGTGAGTACAGGTGCCAGGGAGAGGCCTTGGACCTCCAGAGCTGCAGTTACAAGCAGTTGAGAGCCTCTGATGCAGATGCTGGGAACCGGGAAAAGCAGTTTCTCCCGTGCTCCACTCTATGAATTTGACCACCAGGTACCTTTCTAAAAATATTTTTGTTAATTCTTTGGGAGTTTCATATATGCATACAATGTATTTTGATCATATTCTGTTGTCATTAACCATTAAAAGCAACACATATTCAGAAGGACTGCCCACACCAGTAGAGTGCTATTTCAAAGGCTGTGGGATTTAAAGCTTCTGAATAATTTTCAAACTAATATTTTAATTTTACTTTATTTAGATTTTTAGTGTTTATGTGTCTGTGCGCATGCACGCATGTGTGTGTGTGCATATTTTATAAACGTCATGGCAAACACGTGGAGGTCAGATCCTTCTACCATATGTGTCCCAGGGATCAAACTCGGGTTGTCAGACTTGGCAGCAAGCATCTTTACCCACTGAGCAATCTTGCTAGCCCCCCTTTTATATTTTAGATGGTGGCTAATGGAAACTGTAAAAGTGAAATTTTGTTTAAAGGCTTTTCATGCATGTCATCAAGTTGTCCTTCAGAAATGTGACAAGGAGCTTCTAACTTGAGCTCACACTAATTAATTCACTGAATATAGATGTATATTCCTAAACATATTTCTGTTGACTTTGCTCAAAGTCATTGTGATCCTTACCAAGAAGATAAAAACACACAGATTTGTATGTTATGTGATGTTAGTGAGTGGAGAGAGGAAGGAAGGAGGGAACCTTGGTGGTGTCTGCTAAGTCGATATGGTCTCAGAGATTTGATAATAAGCTCAATTTTGGCTGTCAGTAGCCTAATGATGGCAGTTGGCAACTCCGTGTGCTTAGTTAGTATCTAACACTTTTTTAAAAGTAAACTTCCTTTTTGTTGTTGTTACATGTTGTTGTTGGCTTTGTTGTTGTTGTTAGAACTAAACCAAGTTGGTTTGCATTGATTCTCCTGATCCCTCGTCTCTGTGCCCCTTCCCCTTATACCCTCCCTGCATTCCCCTTTTTCCCTCCCACCCACAGTGCACTGATTAGGTTTTTGTCAACTTGACACAAGCCTGAGTCCTCTGGGAAAAGGGAACCTCAGTTGAGAAAATGTCTCCATCAGACTGGCCTATAGGCATATTTTCTTGATTAACAACTGATGTGGAAAAACCCAGCCTAGTGTGGGCAGTGCGACCCCTGGGCAGGTAGTTATGGATTATATGTGTATCATTCTACTTCAATTAACCCAACTAGAAACTCCTTCCCCAACATTCCCAGGACACTGTAGGTCCTATCAAGTTGTTAATGAGTACGAACCGTCACATCCCTTATATTTAAAGCACATGACAACTGTATTCATTTGTTAGGACTCTGAAGAAGCAAAGATGATGGAGAAAGACACTGGTGGGCTCACCACTTACTCTTTTGTTGACCAGTTAAATCTTTCTCCTCTTAGAGGACAAATTTAGGTTCTCTTGCTCCTTTGAGAATATTACAAAATGACCATATAGCTGACAGCAGAGATGTCATTTAAATAAGAATAGACATGCCCTCAACAATAGTAGTCTACATTTACTAGACACACACTCAGCAGCAGGTTTGAGATGTCTGAGTGAGAGTGCTCACCAAGAACACCTTCCAGTAGCAGACAGGAGTGGGTGCAAGGACTACTACCTCCATGTGTCTAGATGGAGTATCTCCAGTGGACAATCACGCTTCAACCATTATTATAAAATATTTAATTTAAAAGGAGCCATAAAATGGTGATGTTCAGACAGCTGTTGAAGTGGGACTCTAGAGTGGGCTGGGGTTATAAGGAAGCTCTTAGTGAAAGTCAAGTTCTCTTTGGAGACTCCCTTAACCTCAGTTAGAAGATATCAATTTCCTCTCTGTGGCTCCCTCTGCAGAGCTCCTGACCAGGAACTACTTCCCTGGGGCTGAAGATGCCATTACAGATTCTAGGCCAATGGAGACTGTCTCATTTAAGTTCATGGCTTTGATACTCAGAGCAACCAGGAGATAGCAGAGGCAAAATTCACTCTTTCTGGCCTAGACCACAACACATAGGCTCTTCCCACGATACTGTTGTGTGGTGGTTATGTTGCCCACATGGGACTCATTATTCAGTCCCTTTGAGTACCCATTACCCCTTCTACAGCTGGACCAGTAATCATTTAGGTGTAGACCTTGTATTTGATCTATTTCTTTCTTTTTGTATCATATCAGTTCATATCAACTCTCTGTCTGTCTGTCTGTCTGTCTGTCTGTCTGTCTGTCTGTCTCTCTCTCTCTCTCTCTCTCTCTCTCTCTGTGTGTGTGTGTGTGTGTGTGTGTGTGTGTGTGAGAGAGAGAGAGAGAGAGAGAGAGAGAGAGAGAGAGAGAGAGCGCTTCATTTGTCTTTCCCACATGCTGTCCAACTTGTTTTGGGTTTGTTCTGAGACAGGGTCTTGTCTGCAGTTTGCCAATTAAACTAGGTTGGCCACTCAGAGAGGCCCAGGGCTCCCCCCCTCTCTGTCTTTGCAGGATCAGGATTAAGAAACTGCACACCACATCCTGCATTTTTACACAGGATCTAGGGATTGAATTTAGAGCCTCGTGTTTGCAAGGCAGGTACCTCCCAAGTTCTTACTTCATCTTGTTTTGAGGTTCTTCTCCATTTTAGCCTGGTGTCTAAGAATGGCTCTGCTTTCATTCTGTCTCAGTACTCACAGGTTTCCACACTCACGGTCTGTGGTTGGTGACCTGAAATTGTCACTCAACAAGGGACCCTGGAGACTGGCTTTCTCTTGACTTGATCCTTTGTGTGTGTGTGTGTGTGTGTGTGTGTGTGTGGCAGTCACTGGCCTTCCTTG
Source organism: Microtus pennsylvanicus (assembly GCF_037038515.1). Lineage (NCBI taxonomy): Eukaryota > Metazoa > Chordata > Mammalia > Rodentia > Cricetidae > Microtus > Microtus pennsylvanicus. The sequence goes on from NC_134588.1 coordinate 20,754,696, forward strand.
TGTGAGAGATAGCCCAATCCCAGAGCACAACGCTGTGCTTGCACAGGTGCAGGTGGCTCTCAGAAGCTGCACAGCCAGCCTAAGAAGCCACCATGCCTCTGTCATGCAAAGCAGTCATTGTTTCTGTTTCTATTCTTTTAAATATCACCTTCTTAGCTGGCTTTTCTGGCTGGAAGCTAAGAGCTCTGCAGTTCTTTTATTTGAAGCAGCACCATCCTCCTGTCAATCATGTCTACCATCCTTTGAACCGATTAGATAAGATCACCACAAAGGATCCCATTAGATAGTGAATTTCAGTTATCTGTCTCTTCGTTTTAATTTTTCTTTTTAAAGACCAGGTCTCAGGTGGCCTCAAGTGGGCTCAAATTCAAACGTCTTTAGCTGAGGATAGTCTTGGATTTGTCATCCTCCTGTATCTGTCTCCATGCAATTCCCTGCTTGTTTTATGAAGTATTGGGATAGAACCCAGAGACTCGACGGATGCTAGGCAAGCAACTTACTCAGTGAGCTACATCTCCAGATCCTCCCAAAACAATATTTTGTGACTCTTTTAGTCTGTGATTGGTTAGAGCTGCAGATGTGGTAACCATGGATACAGAAAGCCCAGTGAATAAGAAGCACACTGACTGTTGTCCCTAGAAAGTACAAATCACACTATAGATGAGAAATCCTTGAATCAGTGGGCCTCAACCTTCCTGATGCTGTGACCCTTTAACACAGTTATGTTGTGATGACCCCAAGCCATAGTATTATTTTTGTTGCTACTTCATAACTGTAATTTTACTATTGTTTGTAGCAAACCTTTTTGTCATCCTCCGGCATACAAGTAGCGACACTGAAACTTATTATTAATTATGTATTCTCTTCGTCCTCTGTGATTTCCCTACATGGTACATGGACTGTACCTAGAATTGTAAGCCAGATAAAACTGTTCCTTTTCCTAAGTAGTTTTTGGTTAGAGTAGTTAGTAGTTAGACACAGCAACAGAAATCAACTAGAGACAAATCCGGAACTCCTAGCATCCAGGAAGCCCCAGGTTCCACCCTGGTGCCTGATAGGCTGAGAGTGGTGATGCCTGCCTGTGATATCAGTGCCTGGGTGGTAGATGCTGGAGAGGGCCAGCCTCGGCTACCTGGTGAGTTTGAGGACAGTCAGGGCTGCATGAGCTCCTGACTCAAAACAAAGACACAACAAGCAAATACCAACCCTCCTGACACACAAATCAAAGAAAGCAAACAAACAAGGAAAAAAAAAACAAAGAATAAATCAGGGGAAAGAGATGTGGAAGAGAGAGAAGGAGGGAAGGTGACCATTTAAATAGTCACAGATAGCTGTTGTAGGAAGCTGCTTGTTTGTTTTCCCGGCTGACCAGACTCTTGAAATAATCACACAGAAACTATATTATTTAAATCACTGTTTGGCCAATCACTTAACTGTACCACTAGCTAGCTCTTATATCTAGTATTAACCCATTTCCAGTAATCTGCATCACTATGAGGTCGTGGCCTACCAGCAAAGTTTAAGTGTGTCTGTCTCCTGAGGCAGCTCCATGGCTTCTCCTGACTCCGCCCTTCTTTCTCCCAGCGTTCAGTTTGGTTTTCCCTGCCTAGTTCTGTTCTACCCTATTAGGCCAAGCTAGTTTCTTTATTAACCAATGGTATTCACAGCATACAGAGGGGACTCCCACATCAGTCTCCAAGTTGAGGCCTGCAAGGAATGCAGGAGGCCAGGTCCCAGGAGTGTGGATGAGATTGCTTCCTATTGCTCCTTTTTACACCAGGAAATCTTGCCCAGTCCTTCATCCTGGCTTTAGGAATCTAAAGCAATACCACCCCAGAGGAAGTGGCATGTGCAAATGTGTACCCTGGGTTGAGGGAGCCGGGGGTAACTGTGTGTGGCCTGGTGCGGAAGCAGACTCTCTAGAGAGCCAGGCACCCATATACTAGACCCCAGATCTGAATTCATAAGTGGGGCACCAGCTCAAGTGTGACCCAGAAATGAAAACTACTCTAATTTGCGAACTTTGAACCACACTGAGCCCCAAATTAATCTTTTTCTTTTTCCACTGTGCTGAGCACTGAACCAAGGATTTTTGAAAACAGCAACACCTTGTCAGCCAGTTTGAACCAGAACCAAGCCTATTCATTTTCTAAAAGTATCCAACTGGAACAATACAGGAATGCTAAAGTATCTTTCAAACTAAACCAGGATTGAGCTGATCATTCCCAAGCGTCTAGCAAGGGGCGGACCAAGAATTCTTTCTGGAGAGACAATTTTGCACATGTCACAAGTCTACCTTCCTCACTGCTAAATTAGACCGCCCTGTCCTCTTTCTCAGCGTTCAAACCGTGGGATGAATTCTTAAGCCTAACGTTTCATTGATAAATTTCCTTTGCTCGTTTATTCCATACTTTCCTTTCTGTGTTTTCCGATAGTTTGTGTGTGTCCATATATGCGTGTGTGTGCACACATGTTCACGTGTGCGTGGAGACCAGAGGATAGCCTCAGCTGTCATTCCTCAGGCACAGCTCACCTTTCATTTGAGACCGGCTCTCTCACCAGGCTGAAGGTTGCCAAATAGTCTAGATTGGCTGGCCAGATATCTCCAAGGATCTGTGTGGCTCTGCCTGCTCCGGCACGATGGTTATAAGCACAGAGCACTCTGCCTGGCTTTTTGATGTCTGTGCTGGGGAACAAGTTGAGGTTCTCATGCTTTTGTGGTAATTGCTTTATTAACTGAGCCATCTCTCCAGCCCCTACATCCACCTTCCTTCCTTTCTTCCTTCCTTCCTTCCTTCCTTCCTTCCTTCCTTCCTTCCTTCCTTCCTTCCTTCCTTCCTTTATTTCTTTAAAATTAATTTTACAAATCATATTCTTGCTCTGTACGTGTGTGTGTGTGTGTGTGTGTGTGTGTGTGCATGTGTGTGTGTGTGTGTACTATGGTGTTCTTACTGAGGCCTGAGGACAGTTTTTAGGAGTCAGTTCTACCGTGTCGTTCCAGGGATCAAACTCAGGTTGTCAGGCTTGGTGTCAAGTGCCTCTACCTACTGATATCTTCTTGCCTACCCACTCCTCAACTTCTTCAAATTAAAAAAAATATGTGTACAGGTGTTTTGTTTGTATGATTGTCTGTGCACCACATGGGTGCAGTGCCTGTGGACGCTAGAAGAGGACATTGGATCCTCTGGGATGGAGTTGCACATGGCCCTAAGAACCAAACCCCAGCCCTCTGGAGGTGCAGCCAGTACTCTAACCACCAAGCTACCACTCCAGCTCCTCCCTCCACTTTCTTGACGACTTTATATACATTTCGTACTGCTCACAGCCCTCAGCACAGTGTTCAGGTGGAATGTACTGTGGGTGTAAAGGAGTGGATCATAGCTGAATTGACAATGAGATTTATACTGATTCTGCTGGCCAGAAGAAACCCTGGGAAGATTTTAAGCAGAGGGCAATCATGTCCCATTTGAGTTTCAGATAAATTACACCAGAGACAGCAAGAGGGGAAGGGAGGCAGGTCTGGGCAGAGAGAGATGTCTTAGGAACCAAATGTAGCAGTCGGGGTGTGGGGAGGTTAAGCAGCAGTAGTGAGGGGCTGAAGATGGCTTCATGGCAAAGTGCCAGCCACGCAAGAATGAGGATCTGGACTGGGTCACCTGTATCCATGTGCAAAGTCAGATGAAGTGGTCCGTGTATGCAAGCCTCTCACCGAGAAGGCAGAGACAGGAGGATTCCCCGAAGCTCTCTGGCCAGCCGGTCTAGCCAAACAGATGAGCTCAGAGCTCAATTACAGACACTGTCTCAAAAATAGGGTGGAAATCAGCAGAGGATGACAGCTGGTATTGACCTTTGGCCTCTGTATGTACACACACACACGTGCACAACTCCACACGAATACACGTACACACATACACCACACACACATGAACTCACACACATCATGACACATACATGAACACACACAAATGAGCACACACACACACAAAAGGAAAAACAGCAATATTGTGTCAGAGCTGCCTTGATTTGAATGCTGCCTTCACATTCCTTGCCGTGTGGTCTGGTGTTGGTCACACAAATATTCTGTGACCACGCCCCTTCTGTCGTGTAATGAAGGCTCTGCACACACTGCTTGCTTTCACTAATACGCAAACCAAGTAGTGGATAGGCCCTATATGTAGCAAACAGAGCAACAGGATTCTTTCTGGGAATGAGTGAGGAGTTCCGTGTGATGTGAAGGAGCTGATGTGGGCAGCTGGGGAGGTGGTGACCATGGAAGCAGAGCATTTGGAAGAGGAGCTGCTTGGATATGGTGCTGGCTAGTTTCTATGTCAACGTGACATGGACTAGAGCCATTTGGAAAGAATGAATACCAATTGAGAAAACATCCTCACCAGACTGACCTGTCGGCATGTCTGTGGGACATTAATTTATGATTGATGTGGGTGGTCTTGGGGGTGTATAAGAAACAGGCTGAACACACAATGAAGGGTCAAACCAGCGAGCAGCGTTCTCCCATGCTTCTGCTTCAGTTTCTGCCTTTGGGTTCCTGTACCAACTTCTCTCAGTGATGGACTATGCATTGGAACTGTAAGCTAAAATAAACCTTTTCCTCCCCAATTTGCTTTTGGTCACAGTGTTTTCTCACAGGGATAGAAACCCTAAGAAAGAAATGGAAGAAGCACACATGTTGGGTAGGAGGTACCTTTGAGGTATCGGTGTAGGGTGCCCAGCAGGCAGGTGATCTCATAGACCTGGGTTTTCACATCTCCATGGATAAGTCATAGCTAGATGCAAACATGTCAGTCATTAGCAGAGATCTTGGTGTGTTAAAAGCATTAAAGGAAGGCAATAAAGAGATCAAGAGACTTAGGCAGCATCCTGGGGAAGATGGACAGAGAGCAAGGGAAATAAGGTGAGGTCACATAACTGGTGGAAGACAGGTGGCTGAAGAGGAACAGGGTGGGGTGCACAGGAGGGGATATGGGGGGAGAGGAAGAGGGAGTCTCTCATGGAGGGGACGTGTGAGGTAATACATGCAGCAAACACTTCCTGCCAATGCGGACTGAAAACATTTTATGGCAATATGAGTTCACCAGTCCTGTATGAGTGTTTGGAGGGAGGGGAGCAAAAGGCAGTAGCTGGTAGCTGAGGGGCCAGCGAGGAGGAGAGAGAGTAGAGGAGGGCATGCACACCTAACCCTTTCAAGAGTCAGGTTTGGGACTTAACAGTCAAATCATAGAACTTTACAAAAATAACACCAGTCCTTACCATGCCAGAATCACCCTGTCCTGAGAAAGGCCTCAGACCGTCTCAGCTTCTCCTCCTAGTCTCTCCCTCAAACCAGTGCGAGATCAGTGGGTTACTGTCCATCTCTCCTCTAGGAGCTCAAGTTCTACAAAGGCAGGTGTGAGGGTGTATACTGCCAACCTGACAGGATCCGGCATCACCTAGGAGATAAGCCTCTGGTTGTGTTTGTGAGGAAATCCTAGATTAGGTTAATTGAAATGGACAGACCCACCCTGAGTGGGCGTGGTACCATCCATGGTCTGGGGCCCCGACTGAGAGAAAACAAGGGAGCCAGCTGGGAATCAGTGTTCATCTCTCTCTGCTTCCTAACTGTGGATACCATGTGCTCAGCTGCCTCACCCCCCAGCTGCCAGGACTTCCCATCACGACAGACTGGGCCTTCAAGCTATGCTCTTAAAAATCCCTTTCTTCAAGCATATTTAACAAATAGTGCTGAGATAACTAGTTATCAACATGTAGAAGAATGAAAATAGATCGATATCTATCACCATGCGTAAAACTTAAGTCCACATGGATCAAAGACCTCAACATAAAGGCGGCCACACTGAACCTCATGGAAGAGAAAGTGGGAAGTACGCTTGAATGCATTGGCACAGGAGATCACTTCCTAAATATAACCCCAGCAGCACAGACCCTGAGAGAAACAATTAATAAATGAGATCTCGTGAAACTGAAAAGCTTCTGCAAAGCAAAGGACACAGTCAACAAGTTGGTCAAAATGACAGCCTACAGAATGGGAACAGATCTTCACCAACCCCACATCAGACACAGGTCTGATCTCCAAAATATACAAGGAACTCAAGAAATTGGTCATCAAAAGAACAAATAATCCAATTAAAAAATGGGTACAGACGTAAACAGAGAACTCTCAACAGAGGAATCTAAAATGGCTGAAAGACACTTAAGGAAATGTTCAACATCCTTAATCATCAGAGAAATGCAAATCAAAATAATGCTTTGATTTCATCTTACACCTGTAAGAATGGCCAAGATCAAAAACACTGATGACAACTTATGCTGGAGAGGTTGTGGGGTAAAAAGAACACTCCTGCATTGCTGGTAGGAATGCAAGCTGGTACAGCCCCTTTGGATATCAGTGTGGTGATTTCTCAGAAAATTAGGAAACAATCTTCCTCAAAACCAGCAATAACACTTTTGGGTATGTATCCAAAGGATGCTCAACCATGCCATAAGGACATGTGCTCAACTATGTTCATAGCGGTATTGTTTGTCATAGCCAGAACCTGGAAACAACCAAAATGCCCCTCAACCGAAGAATGGATAAGGAAAATGTGGTACATTTACACAATGGAATTCTACACAGCAGAAAAAATAATGACATTTTGAAATTTGCAGTCAAATTGATGGAGCTAGAAAATATCATATTGAGTGAGGTAACCCAGACCCAGAAAGATAAATATCATATGTATTCACTCATAAGTGGTTTTTAAACATAAAGCAAAGAAAACTAGCCTACAAACCACAATCCCAGAGAACCTAGACAGCAATGAGGACCCTAAGAGACACATACATGGATCTAATCTACATGGGAAGTAGAAAAAGAGAAGATCTCCTGATTAAACTGGGAGCATGGGGACCATGGTGGGGAGTTGAGGAGGAGGGGAATGGAGAAAAATGTACCTAGCTTTTGCTAGGTATTTGTTACAAGAATGAGGGGGAAAAAAAGCTAAAACATCAGACATTTTTTTCTGTCTTGCCTCATCATCACTAAGGGGTCCCTATTCTATGCAGTCCTAACTTCCTGTTACTGGCTACCCATACAGAGTTCCCATTATGGCATCCAATGGAGTGAGTTCCCTCTGCCTTAGGTTCAGAGATTTCTGAGCCTTTCTAGGTCATAGGATGATTTTAATCATTGAGACCATTCACCTCGAGTTTTACTTCCCTCTGACCATATGTATCTTTGAGCTTTTAGTCAATAGAAATGTTGTGGTCATATCCATCCATATCCAAAGAAGATAAGGCATTAAGGGTCCCCTCTTGAAACATTTAGTTAGACAGCCGTTTAACTGCATGTCCATTTAACAGAGCGTCAGCAGATTTCCTCAGAAGATCGGGGACTACCCTGGACATAGGTGTTTGACCAGGTTTACAGTAATGGGATTCTATTTTCTCCCATAGTGCAGGTCTCCCTCCAGTGAGGAAGTGGCTGGCTATCTCTAGAATAGTCACAGCAGTGCTGCGCCTGAGGGCATACCTTCTCTGGCGGGCAGGCCACCAAAGGGTCCAGGTTCCAAAGTCAGGATGGAAAGGACACAGCTTGTTTATCATCACCTGGTTTTTTTTCCTTTTCTCTGGCTTTCCTACATTTTATCTCCTGAGCTTCTTCAAATATGTTTTGAAGCAGAGTTGTACATTCTGAAAAGCAGAGATGAGATGATCACTAGAAACTGAGTGATGGACTCAGGGGCTTGAGGGACGTGAGATGGACTAAGAAGCCGAACTGACAGTCCCCTGTGGGGATGGGGCAGATATAAATACCATCCATAGCCCTGGTGGCTTCCAGATTTCAGTCTTGGTGCCAAGTCAAAGGCATATGAGGGAGATATCGCAATGGTGTTGTGGTGGTTTACACAAGAGTGATTTCCATTGTCTCATATTTGTTGGGAAGGAGTAGGAGAGGGGGCTTTGTTGGAGTGGTCTTAGTTGGAACCAATTCTCTCTTTCTCTGTTTGCTGCCTTGGATGAGGATGTAAAGCTCTTGACTGCTTCAGCACCATACCCATCAGTATCCAACCATTGCTGTAGGAAATCCTATAGACAGTAACCTTTAAGTTACCCGCCCACTTGGGCGTGGCCTCTTATACTATTTATGCCGAAGTAAAGAGTGCATCCCTCTCTTTTTCGGCCGCAGGATTCAGTTGCTTGCTGTTCTCCATTCCAGGAGAGGGTTCTGATTTGTGAGTCTACCTCTAAATAAATAACCATCTATTATTCTCAATTCTGAGCTAGTGTGGGATTTCTTTTAAGCATCCTTCTTCAAACTATGATGATCATGGACATACCTTTGAAACTCTAAGCATGCTCCAAATTAAATACTTTCTTTTATAGGAGTTGCCTTGGTCATGGTGTTTCTTCACAGCAATAGATATAGGAACTTCTGTGCTCTGAATGTTCCACTGGGGATGCATGGTGCTCTACTTAAATTTCTGTTTCTCTGGTAAAATATGTGGACCAAAAACAGCACAGGGGAGGAAAGGGCTTATTGCCTTCTGGTCCCAGATCGCAGTCCATCATGAAGGGAGTGTTGTTCTATAGAGCATCACTTGATCCAGAAAGCTCGCTCACAACCAACGAAGTCCAGCAGATGGCTTGTGAAAGCCCACACTCAGCTAGCTTCCTCATACAGCCCATGAGCACCCACCCAAAGAATGGTGCCACCCACAGAGGGCTGGGCCCTTCGATATAAATTAGACAATCAAGACAACACCCTCCTGCCAACATACTCTCAGGCCAACCTGTTCTGGGCAGGTCATCAATGGAGGCTGCTGTGACAAGCTGACGTTTAAAACCAACCAGCACACAAGGGCTATTCAAAGGGAGAGCTCATCCTGTCTATGTATGTTCCTGAAAGCTCCATGGAACACACGAGCTCACCTGGGCTTTGGAAAAGGAAGAGCACACGGTCCTCACACTCGGTGGATTGAGAGTGGCTGTAGCTCCTTGGAACGGGGCCAGGCATCAAGGCCAACCCTTGCTAGGAAGGACACCATTCAGAATTAGGAGTGCTGTGCCCTGCAGAGGTCAGCATGTGACTTCAGTTTAGACATCGCAGACCTTGGGGTCTGCCAAGGTCAGCACCGGCTGGCTCCCATTCTCTCTTGCTTGGCCTGCCTCTCCTGGCCAAGCGTTTCGGGATGACCGTGTTCATTACTGCTCACACCATTGAAAGGCTTTCTTTGCTGACCTCGGCAGCGGCGTGGAGAGGTTGGAGTGAAATTCCACTCAAGGCAGGAGGAGTAGCCTTCCGTGCCGACTCATCAGCTGGCAGTAAATGGAATTTCTTGACAGTTTCAAGTTTCCTGCCAGGGAGCAGCTGGTGGGTTTTTCTCCTGAGAAGCTGTCTTGAGGAAGTTTGATCAGTATCTGGCCAGAGGATGTATTTTCTTTCTCCCCCACCCTGTCTGCCTCCCGCCCTTACCTTTAAAAGCTTTGCTCCTCTGGGGTCCCTAGCCACTGGAAACTAATTTTAGGGATAAGGGAAGGTTTTTCTCTGCACAGCCTGCTGACTTACTCATTACTGACTTTTAAGATTCAAAGAGGAAGGAACTCTTTCCTCAAGGTTGTTTTAATGAGCAATTTGCCTTCAAACTTCCTATTTTCCTTGGTGCCAGACAACAGCCACTGGGAAGGCCTGGGAAACCAGCCCTGCTTCCAGAAACTCACAACTTGGGCTCCAGGAGCAATGGAATTGTTCCCAATTAGTGGTGTAGGAAAGCACAGAAGGCTGGCTACCCTGCGCCTCCCTCCAGCCATGGAAGCACTTTAGTTCATGTGCCATCATTTCAGAGAACAAGGGTAAGGCCTGGCTCCGTGACCTTACCAGTCTCTCCTTCTGGGCGGGTGCGTATCTGAGCCCAGGATCATATTTTCCTAGACAGAACCCAGCATTAGTGGTTATGTTATATTTTGGAGACATCTGTGGACCTCCAGCAGGAAAATATGTTAGTTGGTATTGCCTTTGCTCCTGAATGAAAAACACACTCAAAATAAATAAATAAAATCCTAGCTGAACATAGAGGACAATGAGGAATACTGAGAACTCAGGAACAATCGCAGTGGGTTTTTGATCCTACTGCACGTACTGGCTTTGGGGGAGCCTAGGCAGTTTGGATGCTCACCCTTGGAGACCTGGATAGAGGTGGGCGGTCCTTGGGCTTCCCACAGGTCAGGGAACCCTGATTGCTCTTCCAGCAGATGAGGGAGGGTGACTTGATCGGGGGGAGGGGGAGGGGGAGGGAAATGGGAGGCAGTTGAGGGGAGGAGGCAGAAATCCTTAATAAATAAATAAATTAATTAATTAAAAACAAAACAAAACAAAAAATCCTGAGTGTAGCTTCTCATGTTTATGTGTGTGTTTATGGAGGCGTGAGTGTGGGTTGTGGCCAGAAAAGTATAAAGAGACTCCTGAGGGGAGAGAGGAGAGGGTTTTCTTTAAGTGTGTGTGTGTGAGAGAGAGAGAGACAGAGACAGAGACAGAGAGAGAGACACACACAGAGACAGAGAGAGACAGGCAGACAGAGACAGAGAGGCAGAAAGAGAAGCAGACAGAAAGAAGTGTTCGTGTGTGTGTGTGTGTGTGTGTGTGTGTGTGTCAGTGTGCAGGCCAGAAGACGTCTTTGGTTTCTTCCTCTATGACTCTTCAAGTCTGTTTTTGAGAACTCAGAGCTTTCTGAGTCATCTGACTGGCTGGCCCATTAGCACCAGATCTGCCCCGCCCCAACCCTGACCCAGTGCTGAGATTGCAGGTGTGTATGGTGTGCACAGCTTTCTACAGGGTGATTGGAATCTGAACTCAAGTCCTCCTCGTGCTTGGGCAGGAAGCCCTGTTTGCTGAGCCATCTCTCTCTCCCAGGACGAGGCTGTAAGGGGAAGTGTGAGGAGGTCAAGAGAACAGGTGATGTGACCGCAGAGGAATCCTGGGAGTGGAAGGAGGGGGTGGGGATGGGAGCAGGGAGATGGAGAGAGGAGAGGGCAGGGAGGAGGGTCAGTTCAAACCATGTATGAAAATGCTATAAGGAACTTGTCATTAATTGTGAGCCAATTTAATTTTTAGTAAAAGATATAAAAATCAAAATAAAAACTAGTCACCTTACAACAAAGGCAGCAGTCTGGGAAAAATAGCCTAATGATTTTTTTTAAATTATTATAATATGAATCACCAACAAGGCAATTAAAAGTATGGGTGCCATTCCAAACAAAAATTTTTAGCCAGACTCTATCCATCTATCAACCGTTTTTGCCTTCTCTCCATTTCTCCTGGGTGCTGGGGTCTGTTAGAGACTCAAAGTGTTCCTGACATACTGTGCAAATCTATGCAAATTGGATGCGAATTCTCATCAGCTTCATTTGGCCTGGTATTGCTGGGCCACCGGCCTCCTGAATCATGGCAACACAGACCACATGTCCCTGCCAGGAGCCATTAGCATCCTTGATGAATGAGATGTGGAGCCCGATGGCTCTGTGGAGTCAGAGTGATACCCAGGCTCCTAGGGTGTGCAGGATCACAAGACAGTGTCAGACCAGGAGGGGACAAAAGTCAATTTCCACTGATTTTCTTTAAAAAATTATATTTGGTTTCCAATTGTTAGTTCCATGTTCAGGCAGCCACAGTGGAAATTTCCTATCCTGACAGGAACAATTATCTGGTGAGATGAGACCCTCATCTCTATCTTTTGCAAAGCTTGACCTTATGTGTGTGTTGGGAAGTGAATGTGTGTGTGTGTGGGGGGGGGGTGAGCACATGCATCTGTAAGCTTCTGTGTGTGCGGAGGTCAGAGGACATCACTGATAGTACCATTTCCTAGGTGCCTTCCACCTTTTTGTTTTTCAAGACAGGATCTGCCTTTGGCGTGGAACTTTGCCAAGAGACCAGGCTAGCTGGTCAGGGAGCTTCCAGGGATGGCCCTGCCTCTGCCTCCCTCTCTCATCAAACCTCTGAGGTTTCAAGTTTTCAGCCACGCTCAGCCTTTTCCTTGTAGATTCTGGACACTGATTCTGGACATCAAGCCCAGGTCCTCACATTTGTAAGGCAGGTACTTACTGTACTGCCTCAGTCGTGTCCCCAGCCCAAGCCTGCCTTTTGTGTCGAGGGCACCCTTGAGATTTTCCCCGAGGAACACATCCTGGAGTGAGTGGCACAGCTTCATGGCTGTCTGTGTATGTGAACACAGTAAGGATGTTGTCAACTGGAGGACCAATGTTCATTTGTATATACATTCTAAATAACCAATAGGAAGTTCCTTAATGGGCATCCTTAAACAACCAGAAAAGCCTCCGGATTTTCTTGAGCTTGCTTAGGTCCTAGCCTCCCTTCTGAGACTGCTCCCAGCCCTCTCACACACAGCGGTCTGTTTGTGTGCTGAACACAGGGAAGGAAGCATGGATCTTGGCCACGTGGGAAAGGCCCAAGGGGGGGAAAGTGTGGGATGTGAAGGAGATAGAGAAGAACTCAAGTGACTCCACCAGCAACAACCACAGCTCTTCTGAAACCAGATCCACCCGAGAGCAGAGTCTTCAGAATCCTCTCCCCTGACTTGCTTGCCTGTGATTCATTAAACAAACAGTAAAAAGATGAGTGCTGGATTCTAATGAGACCTTTATGGAATTTTACTTCAGTTCTATTTCTTTCCCACTTTGTAGTACATTTCCCCCTCCCCGTGCTCCCTCCCCTCCTTTTATTCCTCCTTTCTCCTCCATCTCCCTTCTTTCCTTTGTTTTCCTCTTTTCTCTTCCACCCTTTCCTCCCTCCCTCCCTTTCTTTGAGACAGAATCCCTTGTAGCCCAGGATGCTTTCGAACTGTGTAGATAAAGAATGACCTTGAACTTCTGAATCTCCTTCCTCTACCTCCCCAGCCCTGGTTTACGCGGTGCTGGCAGTGAAATCTGGGGCTTCCTGTAGCACTTGTAACCGAATCACAGCCCCAGCCCTTTAATGCAGTTCTTTAGGATACTTTCTTTACTAACAGAAAAAGAAACTGAGGCATGCTTCAATGTCATTACACATTCCAGACCAGTTTAAGATTTCTGTATCATCTTGGTTTAATTTTTGCAGGTCACATGTACCTAGAAATGTATCTATTTCTTTTAGATTCTAATTTGCCAGACTATAGGTTTCCAAAATATGTTCTTTGAATTTAATTGGTATCTGTTGTAATGTCTCTGTCTTCATCTATGGCTTCATTAATGTCGGGTCTCTCTCTCTCTCTCCCCTTTGGGGGATAGTTTGGCTAAAACTTTGTCCGTCATGTTTCCCTCTTCAGAGAACCAGCTCTCAACTTTATTGATTCTCTGTATTTTTCTTTTCATCTTCATTTCCTTAATTTCTGCCCAATCTTTATTATTTCTTTCTTTGTATTGATTTTGTGTTTGGCCAGACCTAGTTTTCCTAAGACCTTGAGGTACATCATCAAATCATTTGGGTGATGTTTTTCTGGGTATTGTTGCTGTTTTATTTGGGGTTTTGTTTGTTTGATTTAAGCATTTATGCATCTAGTCCCACATGTTCAAGCTTCATAACTAAGTGCCCTGCAGGTTATATTATGTTTTGTTGCCATTTCCATTTAATTCTAGAAATTTGATAATTTCCTTCCAGATTTCTTTAGTGACCCATTCATCATTTGATAATGCGTTTTTCGGTGTCCGTGAGTGAGTTCATATATTTTCTCTTGCTGTTGACTTTTACTTTTATTTCTTTGTCAGTATACACAATAGAAGAAATTATGTCACTTAAAAATCGGTGGGACTGGTTTGTAGCTTACAATTTGGTCTATTTTAGAGAAAATTCTGTGGGCTCCTGAGAAGAGTGTGTATTCTGTAGTATTTGTGGGAGATAACATGTAAATGTCTGTTAAGTCCATTTGATATTTTAATGTTATTTAATTCCTGTGTTTAGTTTTTAATTTGTGAGTTTCTTGTTTGTTTCTTTTTCTTTTTGTTTCTGCTTTTTGTTTGGACAACCTCTAGTTTCTCTGTTGCTGTGATTAAAAATACCCCCACAAAGCAACTCAAGAAAGGAAGAGTGGGGCTGGAGAGATGGCTCAGAGGTTAAGAGCATTGCCTGCTCTTCTAGAGGTCCTGAGTTCAATTCCCAGCAACCACATGGTGGCTCACAACCATCTGTAATGGGGTCTGGTGCCCTCTTCTGGCCTGCAGGCATACACACAGACAGAATATTGTATACATAATAAATAAATATTTAAAAAAAAGAAAGGAAGAGTCATGGAGGAGAAATATAAACGGACATTTCTCTCCCGCCTGCCTACTCCCAAATACCCAGCAGCTGCTCCCCAAATTATAGCACAGAGCTTATATAATTATATATAAAAGCTTAGTCGATACCTCAGGCTTGTTACTAGCTGACTCTCACATTAAATTAACCCATAATTCTTATCTTTGGTTAGCCACGTGGCTTGACACATTTTTCTCAGTACAGCATTCTCATCTAGCTTCTCTATGCTTGCCAGTGACTCTCTGACTCCTCCCCTTTCTCTTCCCAGAATTCTTCCTGTATCAGGTTGTCTTGCCCACTCTCTTTCTGCTCTGCTTTATTATTAACAATGAGCATAATCCACAGCAGAGAAGTTATAGAGAGGAAGTCAGTCATGAAGGGGAAGCCAGGGAAACAGGAGCTTGACATCACATCCATAGTCAGGAACTGATAGACAGTGATGCCCATCCCACTTTCTCCCTTTTATTCAGGCCAGGTCTCAGCTCAGGGAAATGGATGGGTCATCTTCTCATCTCGGTTAACCTATTCAAGATGGGATCACACAAGCCTTCCGAGAGGCCAGTCTATCTGGGCATTCTGGATCTCAATAAGTGGACAATTGAGATTAACATCACAGCTGCTGAACGCGGCGTACAGAAGCTACCACCAGCATTGTGTTGAGTGGTGTCCTTTCGCACCAGTGTTAGCTACCTGGTACTGAGAGGAGAGAGAGATTTTCTGAGGTTTTTTTCTTTTCCATCAGTCATGGTTCCTGTTCTCTGTAGTTACTCTTATTTCCACACCTGGGGCAGAACACTCCCCATTGTACCCAAGTCCTTGGAACAGATTCTGAACATTCCCTTTCTGTCCTTCATTGTACCTGATTTATTTTATTTTTTATAGCATCTGAAGCATGACCTTGAACTTCTAATCCTTGAGTCTCTACCTCCCAAATCCTAGGATTACAGGTGCAGGCCACCGTGCTTGCTTCCTGCCGTGCTGAGGGCCAGACTGAGGCCTTTGTGCATACTAGTCTACCAAGTAAGCTACACCCGCATCCCTCTGTTCCACCTTCTAAAGTTTTTCTTCCTCGGCCACCGAACTATTGTGCTTCTGCTGTCACTGACTTCATAGGATAATTTCTGTCCGACCACTGAAAATTTATTCCCTGAAAATTCTTGCAGTCAGTTGGTCTTCTATCATTGGTGTCTTCTATCATCTCTGCTTCTAATAAATCTTCAAACACAAAATAGTTGTGACCTTGAACAAATTATTTAACAGCTCAGTTCTCAGGTCTTTGATCTATACATAGGCACGTGGGCCTTGCCTGGTAGCCCAGGCTTATTGAAAGGACCAAATGGGACACAAGGTGCAGGAACATTGAACCTGCACAGATAGCAGGCTGTGGCTGGGCATGCTTGATTCCCCTTCTCCTGCTGAGTTCACTGATTCCAACAGCTGGTCCAATCCAACTTTGGCTTGTCTGCCCGAAGACCCTTGTCCATGGTCTCGAAACACCTGAATGGAAAATCCTTTGTAAAACTCAGAGGTCAGAGGCCTGTGTGAAGCTGACAGGAAAGGCTCCTGGAAGCCAGTTGCTATGGATGCAGAAAAGTCACTCAGAATGGGGAGCAGTACAGTTTCAAAGTAGAGTTTCCAATTTTTTGTTCATGTATGATAGTGTTCATGCATTTGCAGGTGTGGTTGTGTGTGTGTGTTCTGTATGCAAGTACTTGAGGCTGAAGGTCAGAGGACAACCTCAGGTCTCACTCCCAAGGCACAGTCCACCTTCTCTTGTTGACCTAGAACACACAGGTTTGGCTTCTTGTTTCGGCCTCCCTAGAACTGGGATTACCATTGTTACCACATCTGGAATTTGATGTGAATTCTGATGGCAAACACTTTCCTTACTGAGCCTTTGTCCCGGCCCTTTAACTTTAAGAGTCCATGTATCTCCTCACTAGGTCTGAGAAACTGGCGAGCAGGCTCAGGAGAACGAGCTCAGTTGGACATACTCCTTATTAAGCCATCACAGCAGGTATCCTTGGCTCCGTGTGAGTGAACCACTGTGGTAAGGTTTTTGTTGTTGTTGCTGTTCTTTTTGCTTTTTGAGATGAGGTCTCACTGTGAAGTCCTGGCTGTCCTGGAATTCACTCTGTAGGCCAGGCTGGCCTCAGACTCAAGATTTGCCTGCCTCGGTGTGTGGGTGCACCCCTCGCGGTCCCGAGTTCCTTGCTCGTGCTCTCTCTCCTTCTGCTCCTGATTTGGACCTTGAGATTTCTGTCCGGTGCTCCAATGTGGGTCTCTGTCTCTGTTTCTGTCTCCTTTCATCGTCGGATGAAGGTTAATATTCAGGAGGATGCCTATATGTTTTTCTTTGGGTTATCCTTCTTATTTAGCTTCTCTAGGAGACAATGGAATGTTCTATTGGGAACTCACCAAGACCAGGTGGCCCGGGTCTGAAAAAGCATGGGATAAAACCAGACTCTGTGAACATAGCGGTCAATGAGGACTACTGAGAACTCAAGAACAATGGCAATGGGCTTTTGATCCTACTGCACGTACTGGCTTTGTAAGAGCCTAGGCAGTTTGGATGCTCACCTTACTAGACCTGGATGGAGGTGGGTGGTCCTTGGATTTCCCACAGGGCAGGGAACCCTGATTGCTCTTAGGGCTGACAAGGGAGGGGGACTTGATTGGGGGAGGGGGAGGGAAATGGGAGGCGGTGGTGGGAAGGAGACAGAAATCTTTAATAAATAAACAAATAAATTTAAAAACAACAACAAAAAACATTCACTTGCCTCTGCCTCCTGAGTACTGGGATTAAAGGCGTGTGCCACCACTGTTCAGCTATGGTAGCTTTTTAAGAAGTAGCTGAGGAGAGGGAGCCTGAAATGGCTCAATCCTATAGCCATACTGATGAATATTTTGCATATCACCATAGAACCTTCATCTGGCGATGGATGGAGATAGAGACAGAGTCCCACATTGGAGCACTGGACTGAGCTCCCAAGGTCCAAATGAGGAGCAGAAGGAGGGAGAACATGAGCAAGGAAGTCAGGACCGCGAGGGGTGCACCCACCCACTAAGACAGTGGGGATGATCTAATGGAGCTCACCAAGGCAAGCTGGACTGGGACTGAAAAACATGGGATTAAACCAGACTCTCTGAACGTGCCGGTCAATGAGGGCTGACTGAGAAGCAAAGGGCAATGGCACTGGGTTTTGATCCTACTGCATGTACTGGCTTTGTGGGAGCCTAGTCTGTTTGGATGCTCACCTTCCTAGACCTGGATGGAGGGGGGAGGACCTTGAACTTCCCACAGGGCAGGGAACCCTGACTGCTCTTTGGACTGGAGAGGGAGGGGGAGGGAAATGGGAGGTGGGGAGGAGGCGGAAATTTTTAATAAAAATAAAGAAAGAAAGAAGTACACATACACTGGTTACCAGCTTGTCTGAATGTTGGAAAGAAAGAACACCCAATAGCCAAGCATGTAAGCGACATTATATGAAGTAATGCGGCACAAATGACGTGACAGGAAACTGGGCAGCAAGGAACAAAGGAAGCCTGGGATTCAGTGCGTGCCAGTGCCTTGAGCTTTGGAAAGACTTCCTGGGTACATGGAGCTTGTGCCCCAAGTACACTGCAGCTGAGCGGCCCCTGAAAACAGGATGTTTTTATGCCCTAGGAGAAGGTCACTCACTGAGTTAAGGTGCCAAAGAACAGTTTGTTTCTGGGGACTAGAACAGAGACCTGGCTGTTTTAGCCGTTCTCTCCTTATCTTCAGAGATTATATGATTTATTGTAATTATGCCTGAGAACTAGAAGCATATTTAAAGGGGGAGTTGGAAAGGCCTGTGTGTACCTGTAATCCTAGTCCTTAGGGACGAATGCTCAAACAGGATGATCAAGAGTTTACAACCAGCAATGTAGCAGGGCTCTGGCTTGCTGCAAAATGAGGAGTGTATATAAAAGAATACAGACAACCCAGATGTCGTCCTTTAGGCATTGTCCCCCTTGTTTTTGAGATAGGTCTTCATTGGCCTGGAATATGTCTGAATAAGCAAGACTGTCTGGTCTGAGAGCCCCAGGGATCTGCACAGCCTCTGCCTGTCCAGTGCTGGGATTATAGGCTCAGGCAAGTGCTGGCTTTTTTTTTTTTAGAAAAAATATTTATTTCTTTATTTATTATGTATAAAATATTCTGTCTGCATGTATGCCTGCAGACCAGACCTCATTACAGATGGTCGTGAGCCACCATGTGGTTGCTGGGAATTGAACTCAGGACCTTTGGAGGAGCAGGTAATGCTCTTAACTGCTGAGCCATCTTTCCAGCTCCCCCTCCCCTTTTAAATATAGGTTCTGGGGATCAAACTGAAGTCCTCATCCAGAGACACTGACCCTGTAAGGGCTGAGCTATTGCCCCAGCCTTTTCATCTGAGCCAGCCTCTAGTCCCAGCTCGCCTCAAACATCCTATGTAGCTGAGGCTGGCTTTGAACTTCTACCCCCCTTATCTCTGCCTCAGTGCAGAGATCACAGGTGTCCACTAACATGGTTTTTTGTGGCATTAGGGATAGAACGCAGCACACCATTCATACCCAGCAAAGGTATTTGCGGCCTGCTCTCTAATTTGCATGTATATAACTATCCTTTTTGTTTTGTTTTGCTTCCTATAGTAGCAAAGCTATAAATGACTATAGGATGTTGATAGTGGATACAGAAAATAAGTTAGCATAAACATTTTGACAATTCTTCGAACATAATTCGAGACGGCCCGTACCTGACTGCAGCACATCCATTTCCCCGGGATGCTTGCCACGCATCGGGGTAGCTCCAGGACTCCAACAAAGAGAAACTAGACTGATTATTGTATCTGATATGGCTTTTCATTTATTCAGAATAATGGGTTTCTTTCCCCCAAATTGGTTATTTGCAGAGAAATGCTGAGAAGGAAGCAAAAATCTCTAAAACATAAACATTTCTTTTTATCTTATCATCGAAAAGGAAAACAGTAAAATTATGAAAATTAATGAGCTCATTTTTAAAGCCCATATTGTGAGAATTCCCAGTGTTACATCCTTAAAGCGGGCTTTATCTCATTCCATGGTATCAACACAGAGCAAAACTTCAGTCTGCATTTTCATATACATTTGCTTCTCTAGCCAAACCTGCTGCGTTAAATACTTTCGCATTCATTGTCAATAAATTGTTTTTCTTATGTAATTAATCTCCAGTAAATTAAAGCATATGCATCACTTGGTAAATGGAAGAGGTGAAGTTTTGGCACTGTGTTGTGAATGTTATTAAAAACAATTAGAGATAGGATTTACAACACACTCTTTAATATGTACTGGTCTGGGAGGAATCGATTGAGCTTTAAGGTCAGTCCTACAGGTTAGCGTGAGCAAAAGTCACCATGTCTAAGACTCCTAAGTCCATTCTCATTTTGGGATTAAAAGCTTGTCACCCTGAGAGGGTTGTCACATCATCTGGCAAGCTTGTGGGCTCACGATTTGGTGTTCTAACTCTGGGGTGGAGATTCATATTACCTAAAGGTGACACATGAGCCTTGGGGTCATTTGTCAGGGAAGGAAATAACAGCCAACGTTTAGTGCTTAATGTATTAAGCGTCATCTGTCAATTCAATTTTTTAAACATCAAAATTTTCCCTCATATGCAAATTCTCTTGTCCTAAACAGAATGTCTTACCAGACTGTAATTTATTTTTAATTTAAAGTATTAGTATCTATCATTATACATCATAACCACCTTCCTATACCAGTGATTTGAAAGAATCACCATTTTTTTTCCCTACGATTCTATGAGTTTCATTGGGTTCAACTCAGCAATTCTGCTCCACGGATAGATGGATCTATCCTTACCTAAATCTGTTTAAAGTGGCTAAATCACATGACCACGCCTATGTGTAACCTTCACTTGTCATCATGGATTAACCTCCAAGACAAAAGAATCCCAGAAATTAGTGTTCCGAAGCCCCAGGCTGAAGTTGTGTGCTGTCCCCTGACCTCAGCATAATGTCAGATACCCCTTGTGACAGCTGCATAGATCCTTCCACCATACTTAGAAGCCCAAAATGCCCTGTGCTCTTCTTGTCTTGGAACTCCAATGCTTTTGTTCCTCTAAAGTTAGTGCAGCATCAAGTTCTCTCAAATTCTGGATTCTAGCAGGTGAGTGCGGGAGGAGGAGTCTGTCGGGTACATACCTCACGCCAAGCAGAGAGCATGCAGATCCATTTCTTTGCTGTTTCCTCTTCTCCCTGGGCACTTGGGAAATGGAAGCCTGTCAGTGAGTGTCTTTGATTCTTCCAGCTTGAGAGCTCTTGAGAGCTCCCTTCCAGTTAGAGCTTTCAGTTGGCTCAAAGTTGAGTTCTCCTCTCAAGGCCATTTAAACGGCTTCTTTGGATAACTTCCTTAGTTTCTTTCTTTGTTGCTGTTAGAAAGCACCCAGACTCAAGAAACTCAAGGGAGGAAAGGTTCATTTTGTCCTACAGTCTGTCACTGTGGGGAAGTCGAGGCAGCAGGAGCTTGAGCAGCTGGCTAAACACTGTCGGAAGCTGGTGCTAGCTCACTTTCTCCACGTTATAGTGTAGAATTCCTGCCCAGGAATGGTTCCACCCACAGTTGAGAAGTGCCCTTCTCCCTCACCCGAATTAAGACAAAACGCTTGGCCCCCGGGTATAAACTGACAATGAGAACTAACCATGTAGTCCTTTCCCCTTCTCAGGATGGCATCTCTATGTTTTTATGGTAACAGAGGGGAAAGGTGGCCCAATCTCTCTCTGCATAACTGGGCTAATCATGCTGCACATTGATACACAATGATGCGATACATGAAAACAAAACCCTCTGCGTACCGATAAGAAGAAATTACTGAGTTACTAGTTGCTCAAGTGAAGTCACTTTGCTCTCTCTCTCTCTCTCTCTTTGCTTTTTGTAGATGTGTGTGTTATGTGTTAGTGTGTTTGCAAAGGTGTGCAAATGTGTGTGTGTCCATGTGTGGATCTTTCTGGAGTCGAGAACTAGAAGTCAGACGCTTCCCTTCATTTCTCTCCATCTCACACACCAAAGGAGGGTCTCTTGCTTAACCCAGAACTGGACAAGCAGGTGATCTAGCTAGCTAGCTTGACCTGGGGATCCTGCCTTGCTTTTATGTGGGTTCTAGGATGCTAAACTGTGGTCCTCAGTTTTGCACAACAAGAACTTTATCCATGGAGCCATCCTTTTATCCCCTGTCTCCTTTTGTGTAAAACACAAAAAAGGAAGAAAATATGAATGCATATTTACCCTGAAAGGATATAAAGGATCACTTTAAAAATATTTCTTATCCATCATATTAGGAGCTTGCAGACCTCAGGGATGAGCCCACTACTATTATTTTTCTAAGTGGACAGAGTGCCAAATTGATCTTTAAGGTTGCTTCTGTCTCCCTGTAGGTTAGTGCAGCTCTCATGCCTCGTCAGAGCAGTTGCTCTGTGCAGGGTGGGTAGTTGCTAACTCAGAACCCCCAACGACCCACATGCAGAGAGTGAGTGACTGTAGAGTTCTCTGTCACAAACAGGACTTCTCTGTCCCATGCCCTCTCCAGAGCTAGGGACCACTGTAGAGGAGGGGGTAGAAAGTTTGTAAGAGCCAGAGGTGGGAAGGACTGGAGCAACACAGCATCTTCTAGCCATGTGGACCAGTGACCTCATGAGCTCACAGCAGCTGCAGCTGCCTGCAGAAGACCAGACAAGATCCACACCCCTGCATGGAGTGGGGAGAGGTTCACTAGCTCCACCCCTTACTAAAGAGCTGTGGACAGTAGATGGCTTCCAGGGTGGGGGGCAGGGACTGTTGGTTTTCTTTAAAGAGATATATATCTCTTTAAAGAAACTATATATATATATGTAGTTCCTGATAGATCTACCATGCTTAACTGGATGATACCATATCCAGAAGTATATAGACAGCATTAACTGGAATCAGTGAGTTATTAAATTAAAAAATAAAGAGAACATGAAGCAGGAGGGGGCAAGGAAGTGGGGGTAGATCCAGGAGCACTTAGAGATAGGAGTTGAGGAGACATATAATCAAAATTCACTGTAAGAAGTTCTCAGAATTAATTAAAATATCTCTAAAAAGCAATACCCCCTTTCAAAGAACTATAGGACCCGAATAAAAGTAATAATTCCTTGAGATGTCAGTGGGGCTTGCAGTAGGGATGAGCTGGAAGAAAAATCATTCACTATCTCTTTAAAATTTTTGTGCCTGGGTGTATGTCTCTTCCGAAAGTTGTCTTTTAAGGACCTACAGTCAGGGGAGCATCCTGGCAGAATTCCTTTATCTACTGCCCAGTGTAGCGTGTGACCGGAGCTCTCCTCCATCAGGACAAAATTGATTTCATAATAGAATCTGATCCTTCTTTTGCCAGCCAAATCCACCTCATCTGAATCACTGCCCTCATGATAGGAGATAGGAGGGAAATTGGCTTGGCTAGAAGGAAGTGCTTAAATATCCCGCCGCGCTTTACTTCTCACGGGGGTCAGTCCGAGTATTGATCTCCACATTTGTGGGCAGTTGGATCTTTGAAAGCATTCAGTTTTACCAGGAAAGGGTTTTTAACTGTTGAAAGAATTTAGGAGCACCAAATTTTGTGCAAGATATAGAGCCAGAAACAGGTATATTTGTCTCACTGTCTCTTACTTGATACACGTATGTGCATGTGTGTGAGGGTTTGTGTATGTGTGTGTGTGTTTGCGTGTGCATGTGGAGGTCACAGGACAACCTCAGCTGTCATTCCTTAGGTGTTATTCACTGTGTTATTTGGAGACATGGTCCTTCACTGGTCATGACCACACCAAGTAGGATAGCATGATTGGCCAGCGATTTCCAGGGATCCTCCCGTCTCTGCCCTCCCTAGAGCTGGGGCTAAAAATGCACATCACAATGCTTGACTTCTTGTGTCCTCTGAGGTTCAAACTCAGGCTCTCACATCTGCATGGCAAGCAATTTACCACCTCATACCCTTTACTCTTAGTTTTACATTTAAGAAAGATATATTTTATTTTTAGCTATGGGTGTGAATGTGTATTTGTGTGTGTGTGTGTGTGTGCGCGCGTGCACGCACATACGTGCGCATGCAAACATGAGTGTGGCTGCTCACAGAGACCAGGAGAATATGTGGGATCCCCTGGGTTTGCAGGTGATTTTGAGGTGCATGAATGGGTTCTGGAAGCTGAACGTTGGTCCTATGGAAAAGCAGTAAATGCTCTTTTGCACTGTGCGCCTCTCCAGCCCTCCTCCCCTTTCTTTTTCGTCTGTATCTTTCCTTGAAGATGACTGATGAGAAAATTGCCAATAAAACTAGAAACCAGAGATGCGGGTGTATGGAAGCCCAATGCATATTGAATCATCCTCCTACCCCCGCCATTTGAGAGAAATAGTAAATAGTCATTGTGGGGTAAATATATTGGCATAAGAAGCACCTTATATTTCTCATTTAATAAAAATCAATAATTCTTTGATCATAATATCAGGATTCCACATATTCACTCAGGGAAGACTTGACCTGTGTCTTTACTGAGAAAATATGCCCAACCTTGCACATTAAATCATTTAGTAGAATGTTCCTGGTCAATACTCATAATTTTTAAGGTAATTATTGAAAGCCGAGGTTTCCCCTTCATTGCTGAGCACTGTGAATGCAGAGGCATGAGATGATACGGGATCAAGGTGTCATCCATAATAGCACATTCTACTGGATTTATGTCCCTCTCCAATTAGGGGACAATCAGGCTCGAATTAATTTAGCTCACAGTCACTAATGAGCAGCCGCTAACTCAGCTCACTATAAAAATTGTTATTGCATTTTATTTCCTTCCACTTGCTAAAGCTCCAGTCTATTCGAGCTTGAGGGCTAGTGACGGGGGACCTTGAGGGTTGTCTTGCCTGCCCTGCGCATGGGCTCCATGACAGCTGTGTCCCCTGGCGGTCCAGAATCTAATGAATCGCTGGAGGTCTCAGAGCTGGTGCCTCTGCTCACCGGTCTTTGGTAATTTTCTTCTGCATGAATTCTGGGGGCTAGATTGCCCATACATGTAAGGCAATCTTCATGCATCCTTGAGATTTCCCCAGTAGCCACATTTTTAAAGATCTGATTTTACTATGTGTGTGCATGTGTTTGTGTGTGTAGGGTGTACACACATGTAGGTGCAGGAAAGGACATTGTAGCCCCTGGAGCTGGAAGTACGCTTGATTATGAGCTGCTCTGTGTATGCATTGGCAACTAGGCACAGGTTCTCAGTAAGAGCAGCTAGTGCTCTTACAGCTGGGCCATCTCTCCGGTCCCCAACACAGTTTCTAAAAATGAAAATAGGTGGCCTTCCATTTGTGTGTATGTGTTTGCATGTACATGTATGTATGTGTGAGAATGTTTGTACATGTATGGAAGAAAAAGTCAAAGTTGGATGTCTTCCTCAATTGCTTTCTACCTTCCTATTTTTGTTTGTGCGCGTCTGTGAGATATGAATTTACATGTCGGTGTAGAGGACAAAGATTGATGTTGAATTATTTCGCCACCCCCACCTTATTATACATTCTCTCTCTTGGACCCCCGAGCTCACTGACTTGGCTAGTCTAACTAGCCATCTTCCTCCAGGCATCACCAGGCCCCACTTCCTGAGTACCAGAGGTGAGCAGCCACACCCACCTTGCATTTACATAGGCGGTGGCTGTCTGAACTCCAGTCTTTTCCATTGCAGGGCAAGCATTTCACTGGCTCTGCCTCCTCCCAAGCCCCTGTCAACCTTGTTTTCTGAGAAAAGGTCTCTCAGTGCATCCGGAGCTCACTGATAGACTAGCTTCTCTAGTCAACAAGACTGAGGCTTCCTCCTCTGTCTCTGACTTCCCAACACAGGGATCAGCTTTTTCACATGAGTTCTGGGCGGCGGGGCAGGAGGTATGGGTGTCCAACTCTGGTCCTAGTATTTGTGCGCACACACATACGCACATACTGTGACTGAATTATCACCCCGATCCAGGTGATATTAACTGTAACATTGTTTTTGTTTAACTCGCTATTTCAAGCTCTAATTATTTCAGCATCTAAACAATGTTAAAATATGAATGCACTGGTTTACATTCCTTTTTGTATCAGTCTTCATAATCCCATACACATTTTACATTTATAGCACATCTCAATTCTCTGCGGCCTTGTTTCCAGCGAATAATGCTCGCACATGGCTGATGGCTGACATACGGGACAGACTGGTTTTGCTCATAATGAAGCTCCACTCGCTGCTTGGGGTTTTGCAAGTTGGAGGTAAAGTGGGCAAGGTTTAGGTTGGAGCACACAGAGCCGACACTCGAGGTTTTCCAGCCTTGCAAACCATTGGCAAATTTACCATCTCTCTGAATTGCTTCCAGCTCCTGCTGACACCCTCTCTACCTTCACACTAATAAAGGCAGAGCAGACCCTCATAAATATCTCACTTCCTCATTACCGGAGTTTGATGCTACCAATTGTAGCTTCATTGAGAAACAGGTTGCTAGGCTGGGGAGTGGCGACGGGTACTGCTGGGTAAGGATGAGAACCCAAGTTCAAATCCTCAGTCTTGGGTACGACCTTGTGAGAAGGGAGGGGTGGTTCCTCGGAGCTCGGTGGGCTTGCTGGTCTAGTCAAACAGTGAATTTCCACTTCAGTGAGAGGGGAATGAAGCAGAAGGTAATAGAGCAGGACAGCTGATGCCTTCACACACACACACACACACACACACACACACACACACACACACGAAGACGGTTGTGTGCTATCATGACTATTACCTGCTGCTATGAAAAGCATACTATTATGTTTTTATTTTTTAAATTATGACTTCAAATGAGCGCAAGTGCTTTGAGATCAAATGAAATACTAAGTATACTGCCAACACGCGTGCCTAGGAACTGGGAGCTGCCAACACTTTATCCCCCTAGCTGTGTTCCTGAAGAGAAAATTCATGGCCAAATCTTGGACACTATTTTAATTGTTTTATACCATAAAGGTTTAATGGGAACTCTGAGGCACCATACAAGGACCCCATTTGTCTCTGGACTTGATTACTGCACACCAGGAGACGTGTCGTGTGAGCTTGGAGCTCTGGACCTGGAGCACTGAGGTTTTCATCCTCAGGAGGCCTCACTCACTAAAGAAATGAAGTACTTGGAGGAGGCAGGGTGGGGGGAGAGCCACGGAGATGCCTCCTCCTGTGGACACTTATGGTAGTCACAGGTGAGGCGGCCTTCTGGTACCACGGGGACAGGCACCATCTCATGTTTATAGCCCTCTCTTCTTTCATAATGAAGAAGTGGCTCTGAGGTCCATCACTGACTCCTCTCAAGTTCATCACCAGCACAGCAAAGAGCTCTCTGAAATCTAATGGCGACCCCGTTACACACAGTTACACATATGGACTACATTCTTTCTTTTCTGTTTGTGTGTGTGTGTGTGTGTGTGTGGTACATGTTTGCTTTCTGTTGCTCTGATAAAAGACTCTGACCAAAGTCAGTTTGTGGAAAAGGGTTGGTTTCACCTCATGCTTTCAGGACACAGTCAATGGGGGAAACAAGGCAGGAACACAAGCAGAGACGAGAGCTGAATCATGGAGGAAGGCTGCCTGCCGGCTCACTCCCAAGCTGCTGTTCAACTACTGTTCTGTGAAAGCCGGGGCCACCTGCCTACACCAGTTAACTCCAACACCAACTAGCAATCAAGAAAATGCCCCCAACCATGGCCACAGGCTAATGTGGAGACAATTCTTCAGTTGAGTTTCTCTCTTTCCAGTTATGTCATGTTGGTGAGCAAGACTATGCATTCCAGCAAGTGTGTGGGCACATGTATATACAGGTGCAGCTGGGAGGACACACGTGTGTATACGTGCAACTGGGAGTCCAAGTGTGAGGACACACGTGTATACACGTGCAGCTGGAGTCCAAGTGTGAGGACACACGTGTATACACGTGCAGCTGGAGTCCAAGTGTGAGGACACACGTGTATACACGTGCAGCTGGAGTCCAAGTGTGAGGACACACGTGTATACACGTACAGCTGGAGTCCAAGTGTGAGGACACACGCGTGTACATGTGCAGCTGGGAGTCCAAGTGTGAGGGCACATGTGTGTATACACGTGCAGCTGGGAGTCCAAGTGTGAGGGCACACATGTTTATACACGTGCAGCTGGAGTCCAAGTGTGAGGACACACGTGTGTACATGTGCAGCTGGGAGTCCAAGTGTGAAGACACACGTGTGTACATGTGCAGCTGGAGTCCAAGTGTGAGGACACATGTGTAAACACGTGCAGCTGGAGTCCAAGTGTGAGGGCACACGTGTTTATACACGTGCAGCTGGAGTCCAAGTGTGAGGACACACGTGTGTACATGTGCAGCTGGATTCCAAGTGTGAGGGCACACGTGTGTACACGTGCAGCTGGGAGTCCAAGTGTGAGGACACACGTGTGTACATGTGCAGCTGGATTCCAAGTGTGAGGACACACGTGTATACACGTGCAGCTGGAGTCCAAGTGTGAGGACACACGTGTGTACATGTGCAGCTGGATTCCAAGTGTGAGGGCACACGTGTGTACACGTGCAGCTGGGAGTCCAAGTGTGAGGACACATGTGTGTACATGTGCAGCTGGGAGTCCAAGTGTGAGGACACACGTGTGTACACGTGCAGCTGGAGTCCAAGTGTGAGGGCACACGTGTATACACGTGCAGCTGGGAGTCCAAGTGTGAAGGCACACGTGTATACACGTGCAGCTGGGAGTCCAAGTGTGAGGACACACGTGTATACAAGTGCAGCTGGGAGTCCAAGTGTGAGGGCACACGTGTATATACGTGCAGCTGGAGTCCAAGTGTGAGGACACACGAGTATACACATGCAGCTGGAGTCCAAGTGTGAGGGCACACGTGTATATACGTGCAGCTGGATTCCAAGTGTGAGGGCACACGTGTGTACACGTGCAGCTGGAGTCCAAGTGTGAGGGCACACGTGTATACACGTGCAGCTGGGAGTCCAAGTGTGAAGGCACATGTGTGTACACGTTCAGCTGGTAGTCCAAGTGTGAGGGCACACGTGTATACACGTGCAGCTGGGAGTTAAAGTGTGAGGGCACACGTGTGTACATGTGCAGCTGGAGTCCAAGTGTGAAGGCACACGTGTGTACACGTGCAGCTGGAGTCCAAGTGTGAGGGCACACGTGTATACACGTGCAGCTGGAGTCCAAGTGTGAGGGCACACGTGTGTACATGTGCAGCTGGAGTCCAAGTGTGAAGGCACACGTGTATACACGTGCAGCTGGAGTCCAAGTGTGAGGACACACGTGTATACACGTGCAGCTGGATTCCAAGTGTGAGGGCACACGTGTATACACGTGCAGCTAGAGTCCAAGTGTGAAGGCACACGTGTGTACACGTGCAGCTGGAGTCCAAGTGTGAAGGCACACGTGTATACATGTGCAGCTGGAGTCCAAGTGTGAGGGCACACGTGTATACACGTGCAGCTGGAGTCCAAGTGTGAGGACACATGTGTATACACGTGCAGCTGGAGTCCAAGTGTGAGGACACATGTGTATACACGTACAGCTGGAGTCCAAGTGTGAGGACACACGTGTGTACATGTGCAGCTGGGAGTCCAAGTGTGAGGACACACGTGTGTACATGTGCAGATGGGAGTCCAAGTGTGAGGGCACACGTGTGTACATGTGTAGCTGGGAGTCCAAGTGTGAGGGCACATGTGTGTATACACGTGCAACTGGGAGTCCACCTGTGAGGGCACACGTGTGTACATGTGCAGCTGGGAGTCCAAGTGTGAGGGCACATATGTGTATACACGTGCAGCTGGAGTCCAAGTGTGAGGGCACACGTGTTTATACATGTGCATCCCGAGTCCAAGTTTGAGGACACACGTGTGTACATGTGCAGATGGGAGTCCAAGTGTGAGGACACACGTGTATACACGTGCAGCTGGAGTCCAAGTGTGAGGACACACGTGTGTACATGTGCAGCTGGGAGTCCAAGTGTGAGGACACACGTGTGTACATGTGCAGCTGGAGTCCAAGTGTGAGGACACACGTGTGTACATGTGCAGCTGGGAGTCCGAGTGTGAGGACACACGTGTATACACGTACAGCTGGAGTCCAAGTGTGAGGACACACGTGTGTATACGTGCAGCTGGGAGTCCAAGTGTGAGGACACACGTGTGTACACGTGCAGCTGGGAGTCCAAGTGTGAGGACACACGTGTGTACACGTGCAGCTGGGAGTCCAAGTGTGAGGACACACGTGTATACACGTGCAGCTGGGAGTCCAAGTGTGAGGGCACACGTGTATATACGTGCAGCTGGAGTCCAAGTGTGAGGACACACGTGTATACACATGCAGCTGGGAGTCCAAGTGTGAGGGTACACGTGTATATACGTGCAGCTGGAGTCCAAGTGTGAGGGCACACGTGTATACACGTGCAGCTGGGAGTCCAAGTGTGAAGGCACACGTGTATACACGTGCAGCTGGGAGTCCAAGTGTGAAGGCACACGTGTATACACGTACAGCTGGTAGTCCAAGTGTGAGGGCGCATGTGTTTATACACGTGCAGCTGGAGTCCAAGTGTGAAGGCACACGTGTGTACACGTGCAGCTGGAGTCCAAGTGTGAGGACACACGTGTGTACATGTGCAGCTGGAGTCCAAGTGTGAGGACACACGTGTGTACACGTGCAGCTGGGAGTCCAAGTGTGAAGGCACACGTGTATACACGTGCAGCTGGGAGTCCAAGTGTGAGGGCACACGTGTATACACGTGCAGCTGGGAGTCCAAGTGTGAGGGCACACGTGTATACACGTGCAGCTGGGAGTCCAAGTGTGAGGGCACACGTGTATACACGTGCAGCTGGAGTCCAAGTGTGATGGCACACGTGTATACACGTGCAGCTGGGAGTCCAAGTGTGAGGGCACACGTGTATACACGTGCAGCTGGAGTCCAAGTGTGAGGGCACACGTGTATACACGTGCAGCTGGTAGTCCAAGTGTGAGGGCACACGTGTATACACGTACAGCTGGTAGTCCAAGTGTGAGGGCACACGTGTGTACACGTGCAGCTGGAGTTCAAGGCTGATACCAGGAACCATCTGTGATCTCTCTTCTACACTGTTTCATTGAGGCCTGGTCTCTCAGTCAAATCCAGAGTTAGTGACATAGCTAGTCACTAGCCAACTACCACTAAGCAGCCCTTAGCTTTGCTTTCTAAGACTGAACTTAAAGGCTAGCCCCTACAGTCATCTGGCATTTTTACATGACTTCTGGGGATCTGACCTCTGGCCTCATGTCTGACCCATGTCAAGCTGCTTTGGTTACATGTTTGTGGGCCATGTTGGCTATTAGAGTGTGCACTCCATGAGAGAAGGGAAATTGTTCCTCTTGTTAGCTACTGACTTTTGCTCTACCTTGTACCACAGAGCCCCCATTTCCTGTAGTTCTACACATTGGGTCCAGAATTAACATCATCAGCAGAGGACCGGTGATGTAACTCATTGATAGCATCATCAGTAGAGGACCGGTGATGTAACTCATTGATAGCATCA
Organism: Microtus pennsylvanicus; assembly: GCF_037038515.1. Classification (NCBI taxonomy): domain Eukaryota; kingdom Metazoa; phylum Chordata; class Mammalia; order Rodentia; family Cricetidae; genus Microtus; species Microtus pennsylvanicus. The sequence goes on from NC_134588.1 coordinate 20,785,562, forward strand.
TCAGTAGAGGACTGGTGATGTAACTCATTGATAGCATCATCAGTAGAGGACTGGTGATGTAACTCATTGATAGCATCATCAGTAGAGGACCGGTGATGTAACTCATTGATAGCATCATCAGTAGAGGACCGGTGATGTAACTCATTGATAGCATCATCAGTAGAGGACTGGTGATGTAACTCATTGATAGCATCATCAGCAGAGGACTGGTTATGTAACTCATTGATAGCATCATCAAGAGGACCGGTGATGTAACTCATTGATAGCATCATCAGTAGAGGACCGGTGATGTAACTCATTGATAGCATCATCAGCAGAGGACTGGTGATGTAACTCATTGATAGCATCATCAAGAGGACCGGTGATGTAACTCATTGATAGCATCATCAGTAGAGGACTGGTGATGTAACTCATTGATAGCATCATCAGCAGAGGACTGGTGATGTAACTCATTGATAGCATCATCAGTAGAGGACCGGTGATGTAACTCATTGATAGCATCATCAAGAGGACCGGTGATGTAACTCATTGATAGCATCATCAGTAGAGGACCGGTGATGTAACTCATTGATAGCATCATCAGTAGAGGACCGGTGATGTAACTCATTGATAGCATCATCAGTAGAGGACTGGTGATGTAACTCATTGATAGCATCGTCAGTAGAGGACTGGTGATGTAACTCATTGATAGCATGCTTGTTAGCATGTACGAAGCCCTGAGCACTGTCTCCAGAGCCACGTAAACCAGGCACAGTGGTGCAGACCCACAATCGCAGCACTGGGGAGGTGGAGGCAAGAGAATGCGAAGCTCAAGGTTATCCTGCTCTCCACAGGGAGTTAGAAGCCAGCCTGGGGTACCCAAAACCCAGTCTCAAGAAAAGAGAAAAAAAAAGAATCCCTGACAGAAATCCACACATCTTCCAAACAAAGGGTTCAAGACATTTTGGCTCAAGTTGACTTTGTCAGACTGGACACCTTTCTTCAACTTCTGGAAACTTTGCTCCTATTTATTTTTTTCCCTCATCTCATTGAACAAATTAGCTGCCGTGGCACTGAGGACTGATCAGCTACTTCTATAGGAACAAACCAAACAAAACTGGCAGGTCTGAATTTCCACTTGAGTCCCAATTTCCATTTTTAATGTACTGGGTCTTCATTCATCGGATGGAGGTCCCTGCTTCCGTACTTGCCTCTAAAGGAACCAGAGGTTCTTCCCAGTCCCGTCAAGTGCTTGTAACTGAGTCTGCCACTGCTCAGTCCAGCTGTAACTCAAATTTGGGATCCTTACCCTCCCCACCCCACCACTTGATTGTCAATAACTGTGGTGAAGAGTTAGCCTTTGCCGTGGCCCCTACTTACACAAGTGGGTGGGGTGTAGTGGGGTGTAGGGTGGTGGTGGGATTCAGAGGCCCTGTCCCTAACCAGCTGGAGCCCTTCCTGTGGTGGACCATACAGCATATACTTCTTTCTCGAGGAAGCTCCTTGGTGTTGCCTGCTTTCCTCTGGCTCCCATGCTGACTTTCCTCTGCTTCTGCAAATGGCTTTGTCCTTCAATGCAATCAGCCATCCCTTACCTTCTGGTAGTTCTGGAGGTGGGGGGACTTTATTCCACCCATTTCCGTCTCTGAAGACCTGTGGTGAGAGGGTGATAGACGTCGGCTGGGTGACTATAAAGATCCAAGTATTGAGCTGCTGACATCTGAGTGTATTCTATATGACAGACCTTGTTCTTAGTTGCTTCAAATATATTAACATATGTAGGGATGGGGAGAGGGCTCCAAGGAGAGGAGTGTAGGGGTGAGGAGGGCTCCATGGAGAGGAGTGTAGGGGTGAGGAGGGCTCCATGGGGAAGAGTGTAGGGGTGAGGAGAGGGCTCCATGGGGAAGAGTGTAGGGGTGAGGAGGGGGCTCTATGGAGAGGAGTGTAGGGGTGGGGAGGGGGCTCCATGGAGAGGAGTGTAGGGGTGAGGAGAGGGCTCCATGGAGAGGAGTGTAGGGGTGGAGAGAGGGCTCCATGGAGAGGAGTGTAGGGGTGGGGAGGGGGCTCCATGGAGAGGAGTGTAGGGGTGAGGAGGGGGCTCCATGGAGAGGAGTGTAGGGGTGAGGAGAGGGCTCCATGGAGAGGAGTGTAGGGGTGGAGAGAGGGCTCCATGGAGAGGAGTATAGGGGTGGGGAGGGGGCTCCATGGAGAGGAGTGTAGGGGTGGGGAGGGGGCTCCATGAAGTGGAGTGTAGGGGTGAGGAGGGCTCCATGGAGAGGAGTGTAGGGGTGAGGAGGGCTCCATGGAGAGGAGTGCTTGCTGAGCAAGCATAGGGATGTGCACCCCTGCCAGCTCCCCAGCATCTGTGTGAAAATCTGGGGGTAGCTGTGCACACCTGTAACCCCAGTGATGCAGGTGGAGGTGGAGACCAGAGGGTTGCTGGGGTTTCCTGGCCACTGAGCCTAGTCAAAAAAGGCAGTGTTGGGGTTCAGTGGGAGATCATGTCTCAAGGGGCTGCCATGGAGAGGAATCGCAGTTCTCCTGGCCTCCTCCGGCTTCCACACAAGCATCTTCCCCAGACTTCATTGGATCTTCGCAGCTACCCCCTGAAGCAGGTATTATAATTCCAATTTAATGGAAAGGAGAGCCGAGCCAGGGAGAGATGGTAAGCAGCCAGTCTGGCTGATTGTGTAGAGGAATGCCAGATTTATCCCTGGGCTGTATGGTGTCTGAGCCAGCCTGCTTCACCCCTGCACCACTGATGACACTATTCATTTTTTATGACATTTGGACCAGGAAGCAGAGTTCCCTGGCATCTGATTCAGGGCCAGTCACGTAGAGAGACCTGCAACCATCTGCGAAAGGATTGCAGGTGGCCAGAAGCTGAAGAGATGTCTGAGACTGTGAGCCACAGTTTCAGAGGACTGAGGAACGCTCGGTACTCTGGGTGTGGGACTGTGGTCCCTCGAGAAGCTGCCATAGCTGTCTCTATGGGCACAAATTACCCTGAGACATCCTCACTTAGGACAGTCCAGGCAGGTCGGTGCCGTGCGAAGGAGGAAGGAGAGAGGGAGAAAGCACATGTGCTGAGATTCGCTCTTCACCTACTCCTTTTTTTTTGGCCAATTATGATTATTCAAAAATGGAGAGAGTGAAAGGCTGTCTCTTGTCATCATTACATAAAAGCATTTTAACTCCTTCTGTGAATGGGACAATCTTAGGGGGAAAATGAAGGCTCCATTAAGCTGAATTCTGATGGCTCACATCATGAAACGCTACGTCCTCACATTGTTCGGCTTCTGCTGTGGAGATGGCAGTAGCCATCAGTGAGAACCGCGTGGCTAATGAGGAGCGAAGGAGGAGAGGCCATCTTAGCTCTGCAGCCAGGACTTGGGTAACCGTGGGCAGATTATCTAGAGGCCTTGATATTTGTTTAACTTTTCTGTGCTTGGGACTGCTTTTGGGGATGGAAACATGATGGAGATTCAGTGTGACCAGGCACAGTGCCCAGGACCCAGAGGACATCCCAAGAGTTTCGTAAGTTGTAATTTTCAGGATGAATCCAAGCAGGCAACAACCAACATCACCCAGGGTTTCAATAAATTTAAGTTAGGGACTGTGGATGTCCTAGTCACTAAACTGCTCACTCTCTGAGCATAGGGACCCGAGTTCAATCCTCAGAGCACATGTGAAAGAAAAGCTGGGTGTGTTGGTGTGTCTTTGTAATCATAGCTCTCAAGAGCTGGAGACAGGTGGATCCCTGCGTCTTACTGGCTTGCCAGCCTAGTCTACTCGGCAAGTTCCAGGCCAGAGAGATCCTGTCCAATAAGCTACCAAAGTGGGCAGTGCCTGAGGAACAATGGCTGAGGTCGCTCTGGCCTCCACACACACGGGTATTGGTATACATGTGAACACATACACCAGGAAGAAGGAAAAATGTGCATGTATGAGAACACACACACACACACACACACACACAAAACCAGAGCAGGGGCATGGATGGAGGAGAGAGAGAAGAAGGGAGAGAATAAGAGAAAGAGGCGTTAGGTCCTTTCATGAACCTCTGTCATGAGAAAGTGATCCAAAACTCAGATGTCTGTACTTTACGCAATGATCCAGCCTCTTGTTATGTGCAATCAGTTCAAGAAACTGTTGCCGGCTACACAGCTCACGGTGGCAGCTGCTGTGCTAGCTAACCAGGGACGAATGGAGTTTCTGCATCACCCTCGAAGAGTAGAACCTACCATGCTTCCGTTTCCTTGGAAATCACCCAACTCCAGCCGTGCTTTCTCAGGCAAGCCACCACTCACGGAAGGAGCTACTGTCACCTCGCTGTGTTAATCCTGGGTTGTCCGTCCAGCCACCTGCTGCTGTTAGGATCCCCACTGCCAGATGTGGATGCGCCACTCACCCCCAACCCCACACCCCACGGCTGTCTTTGAGCTCAGAAGTGGTACCCTCCTCTTCTTCCACCATCTGTCTCTGACATCCAGGTTGTCATGAACTGAGACAAGTTACACACTGTGACTCGCTGTGGATCAGATGGAGTGGCAGGCGCCCTGGCCTTGTCTGCATGAAGCTTGTGAGAAGCACCTGTGGTAGGTGGCTGTCCATCCACATGGTCTGTGTTCGAGGTTGTGAGAAGCAGCTGTGGTGGCTGGCTGGCTGTCCATCCACACGGTCTGTGTTCGAGGTTGTGAGGAGCAGCTGCGGTGGCTGTCTGTCCATCCACACGGTCTGTGTTCGAGGTTGTGAGAAGCAGCTGCAGTAGCTGTCTGTCCATCCACACGGTCTGTGTTCAAGTCTGCTACTGCTCGGTGTTCGCAGGATTCATGTGTCCAAGTCCAGCTGTGGGGCTGGAGACATGGCTGAGGGCACAAATTGCATGTGCAGAAGACGTGAATGGGGTTCCCAGCATCCAAACCAGACAGCTCACAGCCACCTCCAACTCCAGGGGATGTAATGCCTTTTCCTTGATCCTTGGAGGGCACTGTACTTGGGTGCATAGACCCTCTACACACACACTCGAGCTTGCACGCACGCATGTGCGCGTACACACACACACACACACACACACACACACACACAAATGTTCCTACTGATCCTCTTCCCAACTAGTCCTTCTCATACTATTAAAATAGTTTTAACTAATGGTTTTATCAGAATTGCCCGTAGAAGTATGGATTGGGGGGTGGTTTATTTGCAGAAACATTGACGACTTACCGGTAGCTTTTCCAATTGGAGAAAGTGTCTGTCCCTCCCTCAGCAACCATTAACTACCTATAGATCCTGGAGGAGGACGGGGTGGAACCTGGCCAAGCTTCCCCACATAGCAGCCATTAACTGGTTTGGGTTCTCCAGGTGGACCCAGGGCTCCCTGTACACCAGGCAAATGCCTGATCACTGAGCTGCATCCTCAGCCCTAACATAATTTTAGCGTGATCACTCTAGGTTAAGCCTTTCCTCATAACTCCTGAAATCAGTACATAGGGCTGTTTTCTTCTCTGAGTCTCTTCATACAAGCTGCTGCTGTCAAGCTCGAATGGATCCTTGGGAATTCCCAGAGCACCAGTGTGCTTTGCCCACCACAGAGGTCAGATGAGACCCCTGACAGACGCCCATTTGCCATTAGCACTCCTATCCGCTCCTCAGACAGCCATCGCAGCTCACATGTGGAACGGCCCTCGGCAGCTTGTATGTTTAAACACTTGGCTCCCAGCTGGTAGGGTCGTTGGGAAGTTTGTGGAACCTTGAGGTAAGGAGCCTGGCTGGAGGAAGTGGGTCCCTGCAGGGTGGGTCTGGAGGTTTGATAGCAGCGCTGCCCCACTTCCTGTTCATGCTCTGCTTCCTGTCTGCAGATCCTGCCCCTGCTGCCACACCTCCCTAGTCATTATGAACCATGCCACTTCAGACGGCGAAAGAGCACAGCTGGTCTCCTGTTTCAGTCGCATCTTGCCGTGTCTTCCAGTCACAGCAAAGAGGAGCATGATCAGTACACCGTGTTCTGGTTTCCTTTCTGTGGCAGTGATGAAGCACTCGGCCAAAAGCAGCTTGGGGAGGAAAGGAAGGGTTTGTTCGACTTACACTTCCGGGTCATAATCCATCATTGAGGGAAGGCAGGGCAGGAACTCGAGCAGGAACTGAAGCAGAAACCATGGGAGAGGCTGCTTGCTGGCTCTCTCCCCCAGGCTTATGCACAGCCAGTTTTGTCAGATAAGCCAGGACCACCTGCCCAGGGTGGCACGGCCCAAAGTGGATTGGAACCTCCACAACAACCAAGAAGGCAATTCTTCATAGACACTGTCATCGGGACAATCTGCTTTTGAACTCCTATTTCCAGTGACCCTTGGTGTATCAAATCGACCACACACACACACATACACACACACGCACACACATACATACATACATAGAGCTAACAAGGACACCTCCTCTATGCTTGTCCTTTAAGCATCGGTTCCAATGATGCATCTTTCCCTGGAAACCCTGTGCTTTCTCCACTGCATCCCTCCAATTCCTCCAGCCTTCTTTTCACCTTCCTTCCTATGGCGGTGACTTGTTAATCCCTGAATTTGGAGCAGAAGGTCAATTCCAAGCATGAGTTGAAGTTCTAGGTGGGCAGCTGGCTTTGACAAATCTTCATCTGCAAAAGAAAGACCATGCACTGTGGGAAGAGGGTCACGTGACAATAGAAAGGCATATAGCAAAGAGGTATTTTTGTTACATTTATTCATCTATGTGTGTTTTCACAGGCATGCGCATGCCATAGATCACGTGTGGAGGTCAGAGGATAATTTGTGGGAGTAACTTATTTCCTCCCACTATGAGGGACTTGGGGTTCGAACTCAGGTCGTGGGGCTTGGCAGCAAGAGCCATTCCCTGCTGAGCCAGTCTGATGGCCTGGAAGAGATGGCTGATGTCATCATGTGTAAAGCGTTATCTGTGCTTGGTAATACAACATGACATTTGTCATCATTTGCCATGTACAGTCAAGGACAGAAGCTGTCCTTGTTTAACTTGCCTTTGGGGAGGGGTGGCTACAGAGTCTCATATATCCTAGGCTAGCCTGGAACTCACTATTGAACTACAGATGACTTTGAACTGCTGATCCCCTCCATCTGCGTGTGGAGTGCTGGGATCACAGATGTGAATCACCATGGTATCTAGTTGTATGCTGTGCTGAGGATGGAAACCAGAGCTTTGTGTATGCTATGTAAGCCTTCTACTGACTGAGCCGCATCACCAGCCCAACAGATGCTAGCTTGATGTTCCAATATGACCAGGACTATCTCCGTTGACCACAGTGTGGGTGGGGCTCATAGTTCTGGGGTTGTCTCTCTGCATTTTCCTCCAGGATGAAGACATGGAACTTTCCCTTGGTCTTCAGACAAGTAGCAAGTGTTTCCTTCTGTGCTCTGCACAGTGCCAGCTGGTGGAGCAGGCAGACCCGGTCCCCAAGGCCACTTGAAGACACAGTGCATGCATGTGACGAAGAGCATGTGTTCCCTTGCCAGATGGGGAGAGCTGATGGGGTCTGTGTTGGGGGAGGCTCCTTCTCGGGGAGCTCTCAGAGATAAATGATCCAAGAAAGTAGACGTCAAACATCAGAGCCTCTGGCTTAGAAACAGCCTTTTCAGTGACATCTTGACAAATGGCCTTGCTGAGAAAACTGACCGAGTATGAGCCACACAGGTCCACAAGCCCAGATGCAAAAAGTTCTGAAAAAATGTATTTAGCCATGGAACTTGGACCAACCTGTTATGAGAATACTCGTGGTACGTGGCATTTATTCTATGAGAGCTAGTTCATTTGTTTATCCCACCCGTGTGTGTGTGTGTGTGTGTGTGTGTGTGTGGTACTAAAAGATGCTTGTTTTGGTTACTATTCTATTGATATGAAGAGATACCATGACCAAGGCAACTTATGTTTTTTTTAAAAAAAACATTTAATTGGGGGTGAGCTTCAGGGGTGAGTCCCTGACATCACAGTGGGGAGCACTGCGGCTGACAAGCAGGCAGGGTACTGGAGCAGTAGCTGAGAGCTTTCATCTTATTCGGAACTCAAAGGTAGAGAGAGAGACACACACACCTTCTCCATCATGACCACATCTCCATCAAGGCCATAGCTCCTAATCCTTCCTCAAACATTCAACCACATGAGCCTATGTGGGCCATTCTTATACGAACCACCACAACACTTCATTTGTTGGAGATTTGTGCATGTAAGCATGTACACATGTCTGTGTGCTTGTGGAGGCCAGAGGTTAACACCAGAGAGCTTTCTTCAGTATCTGTTCACCTTGCTCTTCTGAGACTAGGTCTCTGGTGCAAGACTTGCAGATTAGGCTTGGTCGGCTGGCCAGAGAGCTCTAGAGGTGAACCCATTTTCACTGTCCCAAAAATGGGAGTATCAGTGCACAGCACATAGCAGTTTTTATGTGGGTGCCAGAACTTGAGCTCCGTTTTTTATGCTTACACAACAAGAACTTTAGGGCTGGACCATCTCTCCAGTTCACAGGATGCTTTGTAGTATAGAGTAGATTCACTGAATCACTTGAGTTCTGGAGGACAGGAGTGCTCCTATCCCCAGGGATTCTGAAACTTGAAGACTGACAACTCACTAATAGCACAGAGAGAAGGATATGTTTTCATCCATCTTGCTTTCTATCAAGTTTTTATTCCTAAATGCTGCTCCCCTCTACCTAAGGGTGCCTAGGTCTGGTGTCTTTGGCATGCAGGTTGAGTTTGGCTCCACCTGCAATCAGAGTCCACAAGAACCCTTCATTGAATCGTGTGTTTTTATTACTGTTGGGAACACAGCTCATCTGGGCTGTACAGAGGAGGTAGCTACCAGCACCCTTGATTGAGCCTGTTTTGATGAACTTCCTAGCTAGTCCTCTTCCTAGCACACTGTACTTTTCTGACTCCTGCTAGAACTCCATGTCTTGTATTGATCTCAGGATACAAGGTACATTTGAGCTGAATCCTTGGCTCCAGGGATGCTGAGGATGGAGGAGACCTGCCAAGGAGAATTTTTGTTTCCGTGTGTTAAAGCGGCACTCTGCTGACCATGGATATGGGAATCTCCTCCCACCTCAGCCACTGCCCATCAGTGCACTGGTGCTGTTAGGGACACTCATTCTGCCACCACAGTGAAATGCCTGCTGGGAGATGCCCCTGTCATGACTGATCACTAACCTGGGTGCCTGATTCACAGACTTTGGGATTGTCTTCCCTCCAGATAAGCTAAGCTGCCCTTCCCAGGAAAAGAATGTCTGACAAACCCTAGTATCAGTTCAGCTGGCATGCCCTCTACTCCATGCAAGCCTGTGACCCGCCATCTGCTTCGTGACCTCCATAGGGTGACCCTTCTGGCCAGTTCTTCTGTCTCTCAACTTTCATTTTTCTCTCTGAACCAGTTTTTTTTTTCTGTAAGAAGTCTGAGCTGGAAATGGAAGCACATAAGTTTGAGAAATAAAAAAATTATACCCTGAATTTCCAGAGCAAAAGAAATACATTTTAAATCTCTATTATCAACACCAGTAGCAGTTCCTTTAAAATCATGTGTTTATATATGTATGTAATGTGTATATTTGTGTTGCGCAATCATGTGCATACCACACACACATCTGGAAGTTAGAGCACAGCATCTGGTGTTGCCCTTTGCCTTCCACATTGCTGGAGACGGGGCTTCGTGCGTTTCCACTGGTGTGCCAAGTTCACTAGCCAATAAGCTGCATGTGGAGTTAGCTTGTCTCCAATTCCCGTAGGGATGCTTGAATTACAGATGTGTACTATCATGCCAAACTTTTACATGGGTCCTAGGGATCTGAACTGAGAGCCTTATATTTGGGCAGCAAGTGCTTACCCATTATTTCTCAGGGAGTTTTCTCCACTTTCAGGGCCAGTGGGAGGAACTGTTCTCATACAGATTCAGAGCAGTGGGACTTTGGCTGAGACTCTCTATGTTTCCAACAAGCTCTTGTGGATGCAGATGTGATTGGTCCAGGAGCCTAAAGGATGAGGGCATTTGTCACACTGAGAGGACCTGGCCAGAGAGAGGGAGTGATTATCATATCAGGTGAAACCAGGAGCCACTAAGGTTGCACATCAGGTTTCGTGTGTGTCTTTTCCTATAAATAGGGTTCCTGGTGAGACTCATGTGTGTGTCTGGGAAGGTGCAGGAGCCTCAAGTAGGTGTAAGTGTGGGACTCTCCCTCCTCTACTGGCAAAGGTTTTAACCAGATCCATAGTGAAGGGTTTCTCCCCTCATTTCCTGTTGTCAGGGTTTTCTTTCGTCTTAGATTGGCACAGTTGGTGGGGAGAGATCATAAGAGATGATGGCTGAGGTGACCTGGGCTTTGTTTGTGCCAGAGTTTCCTTCCCTGACGTTATGGATGTGGATAAGAGTCCACAGGGTGTTTGCTGAGATTCAGGTCCTCATGGAGCAATGAGTCTGACCACATGGAATGTGATGGAACTGGAGAAAATTCCTAAGAAAGACAAAGGCGCTTCCAAGAGAGGAAGTGGGCAGAGTGCTGGGACAGAACCGAGACTCAGAAGCCTCCAGAGTCTTAGTCAGTCATTCAGAGAGCACCACCTCCTCCCAGGTCTGGAGATAGAGAGATGTGTTTCCCTGCATTCTGTGTTTGCCACACAAAACCCCAGAGGAAAGGGATCTCAATCTTTCTGTCAACTGGCTCCTTTCATCTGTCAATCTTATTTATCCCCCCCCACTCCTGTCCTAACACACTGGTACCCTGGCCATCGTAACTAAGAATGGCTCCTTTCCTTCACTTTTTGTGAAATACTCCACCAAACACACTTACAAATGAACACCTGTGCCGTCTCCTCATTTCCCCACCTCACAGCTGGCAGCTTAGAATCGACCATCACTCTCAGGAGAGGACTTTGGAGCCTTGGCCACGCTGGGGTGACTTGATTCTGTCTGCAGCAGCCTTGTGAGAAAGGGACATTATCCACAAACTCGTGTAAAGTGGTGGGGGAAGGAGGGGCTGACTGCCATGCTGGCTGCCGTTGGTTCCTTTAAGAAAGGAAACCATCATATTTGGATTCATGTAAATTCAAGGGAGGGTTTTCATAAAACAGCACTTGGAATAGCGAGATGGTGTGTTTTGTGTTTTCCACTGTCTCTGGACAGCCCGCCAAGGGAGGGTCTCTGGGGTTATTCCCGAGAAAGCTCTAAAATTGCATTATAAGGAATATTTCCCCATTAGCTTAGATGGAATTGTCTCATAGCAGGGTCTTGAGGGTGGAAGGCACTGTCAGGGGTTGGAGGAGAGAGAATTGAAAACTAATTGACATGGCAAATGGCATTTTCTTGGACCCCAGACAAAAGTGTGTCTAGCCGGACATGTGTCCAGCAGGGGGCAGCAGTGCACAGACATTAATTTTTGTAGACCTAGGCGCTTGAAGATGGCCCTGAGCTAGCCACAGGGGAGATGGCTGTGGAGGTTTAGAGATTTCCCTGACCTGGAAAACTGGGATGTTGACCTCCCAACCTCTTTCCCATGGCCACGCTTTTTATTCTTCTCCATGTCCTGGGAAGTCAATAACTGTTTAGGTCAGCTGGGCTTTCATTCTGGACACATCCTTTGTCTTTGGCCCTCCTTGGGTGATTTAGAATCCTCACAGCTGGCCTGCAGCTTGTAAGTAAAGTAGGATTAAGAAGCCAGCCTCATTAATATGATAGTTCAGCTCGCAGATGCTTAAAATAGCATCACAAGCCATCCCTCTTCCTGGGCTGAGATTTTATTAGAGCTTCCGTGGGCACGACACCTGCAGATCATAGCGGGGGACTTGTGCCTTGACACTCACTTTAGAGTGGAAAAGGCCCCACGAATGTGAGGAAAACAATTCTGAGAGCCGTCTATCCACATTAGGTATAGGAAAGATACCCAGTTTGTCCATTCCTGATGCCGCTGAAGAATGGAGCTCATCATATATTTTCTCAGCAATTTGTCATGTTTGTTTTAAATGAGGTTAATGATGGATAGCTCTGTCTGCTTTGCTGGGCTGAGCTGTTTTTGCAGCCCGCATCCTCATTCCTCTCCTTCCAGAATCTTTTTGCATCTTGCATAATGTTCCCTCCCCCGACCCCCCCCCACCGTGCTCCCTCTCCCCAAGGTTAATCTAATCCTATTGTTCTTAAATGAACCCCTCTAAATAATGCCCCAGCTCCTTCCCCCGTTGAAACCTCCCCCCCCCCACCCAAGGATGCAATAGCCTGGAGAAGATTTCAGCCATGGCGTCTCCTTTGCCTCTGGCCGGTTCCTGGTCTGCGAGCTGGTGCTCAAGCATGATTTCTCCAGTATCATTTTGAGTTTAAATAACAGGCCGCACACAATTGCTAAAGGTCTTCTAGAACATTCCGTCAAGGTCTTACCATTAAATAATTTTGATGAAAAACAAATGCAATTTTCCTTAGGAGGCAACCAGAGAAACAGTCGGCACTAATTGGCTATCAGAACAGCAAAAGGTCCATTTTCCCTGGCATTTAGACCGTATTCTCCGAGCTCAGAGGACTACCTTCGATGCTTAATGGTCAGACTTAGTGAGTAAATATGTGTTTGGAAGTGTGCCGTTTAGCAAAGGAATCTAACTGCTAAGCAGGTGCTCTTTTCCTTCCTCGTCTCGTCTTCCCACACACCAGCTCTCGATGTATCACCTCCGTGACCTCACCTGTAGTTCTTCCCCTTGATCCTTCTTAGTTTCTTCAACTGCAAAATGGGAAAAGCAAGAGCTGCTTTGCAGGCCCATTGTAATGTTTAGACAGATGATGAGCTCAGCGCTAGCAGAGTGGAAGACTCCCCTGAGGCATGGAACGCTTTGCCTTTCTTATGACTGTGTCTCCTACTGTCAGTATGTGCAGTCTAGATCCTAGACCCCGCTGCCTTTCAGAGTCCCTGCCTGTCTCTGGAGTTCTCGGCAAGCATTACCTAGAGAGACCACCTCTGATCTTCAGACCAAGCCAGGTCGTGCACGCGTGCACCCATCCCTCCCACGGTTCTAAACGCTCATCATGACTCTAACAAACTTTCATAGAAGTAGATGTCAGTCTAGTCTTAGGCTGAGTGTTGAGTTTCCTAGCATTCAGCGAATGCCTTTTAAGTTTATTTATAAAATATTTATATCTACATGCATTAAATGTGTGTGCATATACAAACGCATGTGTGGGATCTCGTCGGGGGAGGGGGAGGTCAACAGTGCCTTCCTCAATATTGCTTCACTGTATTGTTGAGGCAGGGTCTCTTACTGAATATGGAACTCATGATTCAGTCGCACTAGTGAATCCACAGTCATGAGCGCCAGGAATCCCACCCATCTCTTTGATTCCACAGCCCTGGGATTATGGCCAGCACAGCAGGTGTTTACATGAACCCTGGGAATCCAAACCCAGCGCTTCGTTCTTGCACAGCAAGCGTCTTACTGAGAAAGCCACGTCTTTCCCCCATGTATTTTGAGAGATAATAAAGAAAACAAGAACACGGGTTTTATAATGAATCCCTCTGCTTCTACTTTCACTGTATCCAGAGGTAGCCATCTCACAGTTATCACTATGTACAGTGCCGGCATCTAGAACAGTGTCCGGTCGCCCGTCAGGGACTGGGTGGCTCAGCTCCAGAGCCTTTGCCTAGCATATGCAAAGCTATGGGTTTAACCCCCATGCCCAGGCTCTTTCATCTCCCACACTGCCGCCTTGGGGATGGGGCACGTTATGTGTGGACATTTGGCCTGTGAGAGGCTGGCTTCTAGAATCCTTCTGGGCCTCTTGAGAGGAGGACAATGTCAGGCTCGGGAGTTGGGGACGGAATGGTGTCATGTCCAGTTATACAACAGTGGCTGTAGTCATTCACAGTCCGTGGCGTCTGTCTTCTACTCCGCCCTCAGAGTTGGAGGTCAGAAAGTGCCCTTGTAGCTCTGCTTACCTAACACGCAGACTTTGCCTCAAAAAATGCCAGCATCCCAAGGCTTTCAGAGGGGCTCATTCCCTGGTTGTGTGAATTACGCTGGGAGATGGCACACGGGGTAAAGTACTTGCCACGCTGATGGAAGATTGACAGTTGAATCTCTAGAACTCACGCGAAACCGGAATGCAGCAGAACATATGCTAATCCTAGTATTCCCGTGATGAGACGGAAGGCAGAGATGGGAATCCCAAAAGTCGTTGGTCAGCTGGAGTACTCAGGGTAGACAATAACAGATACTGTCTCAAAGAAGGTGGAAGGCAAGGGCTGACACCCAAGGTTGTTCTCTGATCTCTGCATGTGTACTCAGCATGTCTGCACTCGTACACACACACACACACACACACACACACACACACACACACACACACGCACACACACACACAATTAAAAATAAGAAAAAGACATACCAAGGGTTTTCCCTGGAAGCCTGGTGTCTAGTTCTGAATTCACCAAACAGCATGAAGCTAGCTAAGCCAGGGAAGCTAGAGGCTGCAGCCTGGAAGATAATGAATATGCAAACAACATCACAGAGTTAACTACTGTGAGAGCCACTTATTCTCTATCGTTTAGTGAAAGATCTAGCACAAGAAGATGATGCTTATTTTGAAAAGGAAGGAAGGGAAGGCTGGCGGACACGCCAAGGATGACTGGGGAGGGGGAGAGAAGGAGCATCCATGGTCCCTGTGTCTAGACCGTGACAGACTGATCATTTGTGGACCAAGAAATGGAGATCTGGGCAGTGGAGGAGTCTGCCCTCTGCAGGACAAACCACGACTCTAGCATCTCTTGTTCCCAAGGCTTGAGGCCACCACTTGCTTTGTTCCTATGCATTATGAGAATGTGGAACGGGACTGGAAAGAGAGCTCATTGGTTAAAATGCTTTCATTGCAAGAATGAAGACCTAAATGGGTTTTAGCACCCATATAAAAAGCTCGGCATGGAAGCACAGGATTGCAATTCCATCGCTTGGGAAGGTCAGAAAGGAGGGTCCCTGGGGCCCACTGCCAGCCAGCCTACCCTGCTGATAAGTGCCAGGCCAGTGAGAGACCCTGTCTAAAAAAAATGTGGATGGAACTTGAAGAATGACAATCCAATCTGACTGCTATCTTCCTTACACAGAAGGGGGGAGAAAAAGGGAGAATCGGATAAGGCTGGGCTGTAGTCATCTGGAAGCTGCGGTGGATGACGGGTGCATTTCTAGGGTGGCAGTTTCACAGAGCCGGCCCTGGCTCCCGGTGTGTCCGTTCTACTTATATGGGCTTCTCTGATGGGCTGCCAACTGTCCTGTTTGCATGCTGTCTATGTCCCCTGGGTCAAGAAGCCCCAGACTAGCAGAGATTGGGATGTCTTTATGGCCTAGCATCAGAAGTAGCTCTGAGTCTTTCTGAGGAGCCTGTGGATACCCACAGTTCAATATGGGAGGAGATGAAACAAAAGTAAGGATGGCCAGGTTTATTTCTTATTCTACTTTTGTGTCTGTTGCTATGACAAACATCCAGCAAGAAGCAACTTGGGGAATAATGGGCTGACTCAGTCTACAATTCCACATTGCCGTCCATTATGATGAGGAAGTCGAGGCAGGAACTTAAAGCCTGAAATCTACCGTCAGGATCAGAAAGGAGGAACCCATGGTTCTGCTTGCTTGTTTTCCCCTGCTCAGTTTGCTTTCTGGGCCCATCGTCCAGGACCAGCTGCCTAGGGAATAGTGCTGCTCACAGTGACCTGGGTCATCCTACACTAATTAAAAATAGAACCAATTCCTGCCCAAGCATATCCACAGCCTACCTTACTTAGACAACTCCCCAGCTATGGATCTCTTCTGGACACTGTGCCAAGTTGACAATTAAAAACTACCCAGCGCCCTCTAGAGGTCATCTTCAAGACTGATTATGTCAGAGCGGAGACACAATGGACCTTCATAAGCGCCTAATAATCTGCTGATTATATAACAGGAGTGTGTACCACGCGCATGCAATAGAGAAGTGATGAATGGCTAAAGCTAATTTGCTTTACACTTTGGAAAGAAGTCGTTTATTATAATGGGTCAGTGTCTCAAATTATCCTGTGTTAGAACCGCCTTGAGGGTTCACTAAAGCTTACATTGCTGAGCCTCCTCCTTGGTGTCCCCCATTTGGTAGCTGCTGGGTGGAGTTCAAGACTTTGCAGGTTTAACAAGCCCATGATAAGATGCTGCTGGTCCAGTGTCTCCTCAGGGAGGCCCTGCTTCTCCAAGGGTACCGGCATTCAACTGCTCACCGTCCTGCATGAAGTCCCAGTCAGGAGGTTGTGCAATCCCTAAGGGAATAATACCTTTCTGCTCCAGGGAGAGACCCAGTCTGCTGCCCCTAGCTCTCTCTGTATAAAAAGGCCTTGAATTGGGAAGTGGAGGCATAAATATGGGTGTGAGATTTCAGTGGGAGGCGGTGTGGGCCAGGGCCTGTCATTTTGGGGTGACTGTCCCCAACTGCTCACTGGTAACTGCATCTGTTCATTCCACATGCTGCTGGGCAGTCAGAGACACCTGCAGCCTGTGGCCAGCTAACTTCTTTTCCCAAGAGCGGCACTATTCGGCCTGGACTGCCCTCCCCAACCCTTCCGCACACCACCTGCCTCCCGCTATTCTTCCCTCCTCCGGCAGAGCCTCAATTGTGTGCGTGCGAGCTGGAAGGCAGCCCCGCACACTCAGGGCTCCTAAGCCACAATGCGTTCATGACTTTCCTCCATGTGTTCTGGGCTCCACCCATCTACAGCTCTTCTGTCAGGAGCCTGCTTCCTGCTCTGTCCCGCTGAGCATCTGGCCTTGATCTTGCATCCCTTTCCAGCTGCTCCCTGGCCTCACATCCCACCCGCTCCAGAGGCTTCAAAGAGCAACCCCGCACTTGCCGGTTCTCTGTTTCTTCTCATCTCCTTTTGGAAACCCACTGCCATCCGACCTCTGCCTTCCCCGTGCCACGGAAATAGCTCCTGTGAAGTGGCCTTCCTGGGATTTCAGACTCGGCTGATGGGTTCTTCACACCATTTGTGCTGTCGTGAAGCCTCATCTCCCCATGTTCTCCGCCTTCTCTTTCCCTGGCCCCTCTCCATCCGCCCATCCTGTACCAGCTAACACTCCCAGAGCTCTGGTCTCAACTCCTTTTTACCCCAACCATCCCACACTGGGCGTCACCGGTCTGTGTCTCCTCTTCCTGGCCAGGATGACAGTACTCTAAAGAGGCAGAGAGATGGTTGTCAGTGGTTAGTAGCAGCAGCTGCTCTTGCAGAGGACGGAGATTCAGTTCCCAGCACTCACGTGATGGCTCCCAGATGTCTGTAACTCCGGCTCCTAGGAGTTCCAGTGCTCTCATGTGATCTATGTGGTCACCACATCCACATGTTCCACACATATATACACACACAAGCACATACACATGCAGGCAAAAACTCATACATGTAAAATAAAATGAGTGAATCTTAAAACAATGGACTCCGGAATTTCAAAAATTCCCCCAAGAATCTAATGCTGGGAGAAAGAAAAGGCTGAAGTCTGGTACCAGGGAGAAGAGAAGAGAATTTTAAACAATTGTGGTGGTGTTAGCCTTGCCCTGCAGAAGAGATGGGTGCTGAAGAGTGGCAAGGGGTAGGATGAAGCCTGGGCCAGGATTGCTCTGTTATACACAGCTCTTGCTCTCTATCTCAACCTCAGCCTTATGCCGGGCCCCCGGAAGTGTACTTGGGTGAGGTCAGTGGGTCTCTTCATTTGTTCTTCTTTCCAATGTGGCCGCACTGAATGTGTCTTCTTTTTCTGCTGCTCACTATTATGTGTTTGTGTTATCGGCCTGTTGAGGAGGGGAGAACAGGCTTAGCTTGTCTGGACTGCCAGTGACCAGGCTCTGTGGACCGGTTCTCTGCCACTTACTTAGGCATCTACTCTCCTGCTCTCGTCCCTCCATGTATGGATATATATTTTCATAGGTGCCTCAAGCTTGCAAAACAGATTCTTCCTCTTCTCCGAAACCTCACTTTTCTTCTGGGGCCTATGTAGATGAGCGCATTCCAGGGAAGTTGTAGACCTGACTTTCCGTCTCATAGACCCCACACTTGGGACTTCACCACCAGAAGCCCTGTTCCCTAACCCATCAGTGCCTCTGCAGCCTTCCCCATGCTAAAGAAACTGTCTGCTTGATTTAATGTATGGATTCAAATGTAAAACTCACCCAGAAGCAAGCTCCCAGGTACTCTCAGATCCTGTTTGGCCAAATGTGTGACCACTTCTAGCTGGTCTCATTTCTGTTATCTAAGTCACATCACAAAGTACGTGCCTTAGAATTGCAGAAGGTGGGACCCAGACACCTGCCTGTCTCTGAAAGCTTGCCAGTTGAATCCCACATACAAAGGGCTCCCACTTTTACCTCTTCTCCCTCAAATCCATCCTCCATGCTGCCATTAAAGTGGTTTTATTAAAGCTGAAATTTTGGATTATGTTTGGTGCTTGGTCTAAATCCTTCAGTAATTTTCCATTGCTACTGGAGGAATGTTTTGATGGGTTATATGAACCTTTTGGTGCATTAGATGAGGCCTTTTATGACTGGCCTTACCTAGTTCTCTAGCCTCATCTTCTAGGGTCTATTGAAGGCACCAGAGCCTGGTCATTCTGATCTGCTCTGGGCTTCTTTGTGGCTCTCTATATTTGTGGATGTCCAAGACTGCGTCCAGCCCAGTCTAACCTGTTCTTGGAGATCCTGTTCAGTTATGTTTAAGTATAGAAGGCCCACAAAGTAGGAACCATTAGGGTGGGCTACTTAGTGAAAGGGGCCACCCACTGTTTACATAGCACTGAAATCAAAGCACACTCTAGTATAAGACACAAGAAGAATGGATGAGGACTCCCCTTTCTTCCAGTTTGGCCCCTAGCAGCAGTTTCGGTTCTTACGCTTCTGAGAGGAACGCTCAGATGAAATACTGTAGTCCAGCAAGTATTCAAGAATTTAATTAAAGCAAACAAGGGAGCGATAATAAACACTTTATATAAAGAGAAGATCAAGCCTAGCAGCCATAGCCCATCCTAGCAGGCACGGAGTTTTTATTTCTCTTCTCCCTGTTATCTCCCTCCCTGTGTCTCCCTATGGTAGTTACTTTCTGGAGAAGGTCCTAATCTTCTCAGCAGCCTATTTTACCCAGAATTCAGTTTGTTATCAGTAAATATATAAGATACGTGGTAGGGGCTTAAGTACCCTAAAGGCGCAAGTTCATCACTGGGAAGGGTTGTCTTCCGCATCAACTCCTTTACTAAGGAAGTGGTTTAAACTGGTCCAGTGAGCTGACCACGCCACCTCTTCCTTACATCGTCTTTCATTGATCTTTACCACCTGATTTTGTATTGTTTGGGGGTGGGGCTCTGACTGGTTCAACCAGAATGAACACCAAGTTCATTCTCGGTGCCTTGTTTTGGCAGACCCTTTGGTCAGTCCCTTCTGGATCTCACCTGCATGACAGATGAATAACGGGACGATGCATGGGTCCATTTCCTTCACTTCTAACATTATTCGGTGAAAAGAAGAAA
Organism: Microtus pennsylvanicus; assembly: GCF_037038515.1. Lineage (NCBI taxonomy): Eukaryota > Metazoa > Chordata > Mammalia > Rodentia > Cricetidae > Microtus > Microtus pennsylvanicus. The sequence continues at coordinate 20,805,070 of NC_134588.1, forward strand.
AAGGCAATTTCATCGAGTCTTTAGGATCAGAGACAAAATTCAGATTATGGTTATAGTTAATTGTTGTTTTGGCATGTCTGGAATCACGTGAGAGACGGGCCTCCAGGCATGTCTGTAGGGCTCTAGGTCTTTCTTGTGTTAGATTGAGGTGAGAAGAAACCTTCACTGTGGGTGGTACCACTCCCTGAGGGGGATTGTACAAGTAGAGAAAGGGAGCTGGGCAGTTGCAGGCATTCATTCCTCCCTCTCTGTTCCCTATTGGGGATAAAAGCAGCAAGCACCTGGGGTAGGACTGGTTGTCGTGAAAAGTGTACTGACCATCAGACCACAGGACCTCAAACCCAACAAAGTGTTGTTCGAGCACGGAGCTCTCAAAGGAACTAAAGTTGAGAGGTGAGGCTTAAGTTTGTGGATAGATTCATTACCAAATATCTTCCTACCACTGTCTCGTTTTTACTGTGTGCTCTATTGATCTCCAGTTGACAAAGGTTCCGAGGGTATGGAACCACCCAGAAGCAGAGACCTCCCAGGCAGCCTTGTGTCTTCCCAGCCTGTGGGGATGCAGGGACCTGGTCAGAGGAGACTGTCTGGGAGTGTAATGCTGCTACCAATATACCTTTGTGTGTATGTGTGTGCATGTGTACATGTATGTGTGTATGTGTGTACATGTGTACATGTGTGTGCATGTGTATGTGCGTGCATGTGCACATGCATGTGTACATGTGTACATGTATGTGTGCATGTGTATGTGCGTGCATGTGCACATGCATGTGTACATGTGTACATGTATGTGCGCATGTGTGTGTACATGTATGTGTGTGCGTGCATGTGTACATGTATGTGTGTGCATGTGTACATGCATGTGTGCATGTGTATGTGCGCGCATGTGTACATGTATGTGTGCATGTGTACATGTATGTGCGCATGTGTGTGCATGTGTGCATGTATGTGTGTATGTGTATGTGTGTGCATGTGTACACGTATGTGTAGGTGCAGGGGCATGGAGGCCAGAGGTCAACTTCAGGTGTTGCTCCTTAGCATCTGTATTAGCTTCCCGTCGCTGTAATAAAACACTGTTACCAAAGACACTCAGAGAAGATCGAGTCACAGCGTGTTGCCAGAGAGACAGTCCATGATGCTGGCAGGCGTGACTGCAGACAGCCAGAGTAGGGTGCTGACAGCTCACATCGTCAGCCACAAAAACAAGTCCAGAGTGGAGTGGGAGTGGGTGAGACGACAAACTTGCTAAGCCTGCCCCAAGTGCTATACTTCCTCTAGCAGTTTATACCTCCATAGCCTCCCGAAATGTCACCTCTACCCACAGCCCTTTTGGGGTCCATAGGGGAACATTTCTCATTCAAACTACCACAGGGAGCACCTGTCTTTAAGAACCATTTTATTACTTTATGTGTATGGGTGTTTTTGCATGCACGTAAGTCTAAGCAACATGTGTGTGTGGTGGCCATAGAGGCCAGAAGAGAGCAGTTGGGTCCCTTGTGGCCTCTGAGAGGTCTCATTTCTGCTAGGAAAATAAAATCCAGGGTTGGAGAGATGGCTCCCGGGGTAAGAGCACTACCTATACAGGCATGGGGACCCGAGTTCAAATCTCCAGCACTGTGTAAATGCTGAGCATGGCTGGGCAAGCCTGTTACCCCAGCGTCGTGGGGGCAGAGACAGGCAGATTGCTGGGGTACTCTGCCTGCCAGCCTCGTTCCAGGTTCAGTGAGAAACCTTTTCTCAGGGGAATAAGGCCAAGAGGGACAGAGCAGGATGACCGATATTCTCCTCTAGCCTTCATATCACCCCCCCACACACACACACACACGGTCATGAGCATGCGATCAGGTCATGAGAAATCTGATCCCTCACGAACACATTTATGATCTGGGTTGAAGCCCTTGACCCCATCCCCAGCACCCCATAAACTGGCTTGGAGGCACAGTGGTCCCTGCAGCACTGGAGGGGTGAAGGCAGAAGGATCAACACTTGCCAATGAATTGACAAAAAGTGGGAGGAGATCCAAAGAGAAGTGTCTCTCTCAGTACAGCTCTCCCGAGCATCCTGCCTTGACCCCACAGGAGTACCACTCCCGTTTAGAGTCTACAGGAGAACATGTGGTTGGCTAAGTTTCCTAGGAGACCGATAGCTGGGTCAGACCACAGAAAAATCCCAGAATGGGGAGCTTTTGTGTTTGGTGTCTTTTTTATCTCTCTAGGAGTGTCCTCCTGAGGTTGCTGTCTAAACTACCCTTTCCTCTGTGGCCCAGGCAGCCTTCCCATGATGCTGTTTGGCTAGCAGCCATGCAAGGCAACCGTGTGTGGATGAGCCTGGGAGGATTCAGGGGGGGCAGGTGTCTTGTGATGTATGAGTTGCTGAGTTGCTTGGGACAGAGCCTCTCATTCTGCTCTCATTCTGCGTTTTCTGTTCCATGCCTTTCTCTGCCATTTCGATCTCTGATCCTGAGTCCTGCCCCTCCACTGTCTTGCTAGTGAGACCCATCTGTGACAAGCATACTCTGGCCTTCCAGGGACTATCTTCACATACCTTCTTTCTGACTGCCAGAGCCGGGAGCTTTTCCAACATCTGACCCAGGAGCAGGCACTGACAGTTGATTAGTTTCAACCTGCTTTTCAGTCCTGGCCATACATCAGAAGTTCTTTGCAAATGCAGACTCTTGGGGCTGGGGATGTGGCTTGGGTGGTAAATGCTGATCTTGCCTACATAAAGCCCTAGGTTTGATTCCCCAACACCATGCATAAACCAGGGATGACAGTACAAATCTGTGAGAGGCAGGAGGCTCAGAAATCCAAGGCCACCCTTAGCTACATAGTGAGAATGAGGCCAGCCACATGAGACCTGGTGCCAATAAATACAATGAAAAATTTGAGCCTGAGCTTCAGAATCTGATATCCCTGGGTCTAAGTAGGTATGAAATGCTCTCAGTGATTGCAGCATGTTCCTGGGGTCACGGGTCAAGAGAAATCATGTGGTTTCAATTCTCTTTATTAGTGGCTGATTTGGGGCAAGGATGAGCTAGGAAAAGCTTTCACCTTTAAGGGAAGTTTCTTCTCTCTACTTCATGGCATCATAGTTGTTGAAGATGGGTGTGATGCTTGGAGCCGCTGCAGCTGTTTTGACTGTTAGTGGATGGACTTTCTAAAGGACATAGGCTTCTCTGCTGGTGATTTCACAGTGAAGAAATCCAGGGTTTTCACGCTTTTTCTTTTAAAGTTGGTTTTATTCATATGTGTGTGCATATATGTGTACATATCTGTATGAGTATACCTGTACATGTGTGGGGAAGGGGTACACACCCCTGTGTATATGAGCAGACCAGAGGGAGCCCCTGGGTGTTCTCTGTCGCTCTCCACCTATTCATTTGAGGCAGGGTCTCTCCCTGAACCAGTGGCTCGCCTTTTCTCGTCTGAGCTGGAAGCCAGCAATCCCCCAATGATCACGTCTCCCCCAACCTTGGAGCTAAGGTTACAGGCATTTGTGTAGATCCTTGGCTTGTTGCCATGGGCACTGGAGTTCAGACTCTGGTATTTATGATTTCAGAGCGAGTATATGCTCTGTAATCTGCCATCCACTCTTCTGAAAACATACCACCCTCCTCCTCTTTTTCAGCTATTTTACCTCTTTCTCTTTGCACAACACAAGGAGAGCAAATTCACAGAAACAGTGGGCTAGCTGCTGTGATGGAATACCTAGCAAAACCAAGTTAGAGTGGGAAAGGCTTACCTGGTTCCTAGTTGAAGGGTACAGTCCATCACGGAAGGAGAGTTAACTGGCAGGAGCATGAGCTCATAAGGCCCCTGCAGTCAGAGGGAGGCAAATGCTGGTGCCAGCTTGTCCTGTGTTCTCCTTTTCATTCGGCTCCTGTGTGGTGCTCTGTGTGGTGCTCTCTGTGTGATGCTCCTGTGTGGTGCTCTCTGTGGTGCTCTCTGTGTGGTGCTCCTGTGTGATGCTGCTGTGTGGTGCTCTCTGTGTGATGCTGATGTGTGGTGCTCTCTGTGTGGTGCTCTCTGTGGTGCTCCTGTGTGATGCTCCTGTGTGGTGCTCTCTGTGGTGCTCTTGTATGGTGATCCTGTGTGGTGCTCTATGTGGCACTCCTGTATGGTGATCCTGTGTGGTGCTCTATGTGGCACTCCTGTATGGTGATCCTGTGTGGTGCTCTATGTGGCGCTCCTGTATGGTGATCCTGTGTGGTGCTCCTTGTGGTGCTCCTGCGTGGTGCTCTGTGTGGTACTGTGAACTTTGTGGGTTGATGCTTGCAGGCAGTAGCTGAGTGAACGAATTTACCCAGCTGGCCTTGTGTTACTGCGCTGTTTAAATCCCCACTTCCACACTTACTCTGATTCTACACACTTACTCCAGGTTACTTCCAGATTGAGAAGTTATTCAGGAATAGGAAGACAGCTCAATGGGTAATCTGTTTCCTGTGTGCCAGTAAAATGCCTCCGTGCTGGTGACCTGGGTTTGAGTTCCCAGTCCCACATGGTAGAACAAGAGAGTTGACTACACAGTGGTAAGCAGTCCTCTGACCTCCTGACCTCCTGACCTCCACACGGCCACTCCCACTGCCAAATGAATAAAGTGTAAACCTGGGTTTGATTTCCCAGTCCCACATGGTAGAACAAGAGAGCTGACTACACAGTGGTAAGCAGTCCTCTGACCTCCTGACCTCCACACGGCCACTCCCACTGCCAAATGAATAAAGTGTAACAAAGATGGTTTTCAAGCTGTGTGTGGAAATGTGTGGAGCCGTGCTCCTATAATTCCAACACTGGAAAGGTGGAGAAGGGAAGAGGATTTCTGGCTGCCACTCCAGCTGAATTAGTGAAATTCGGGTTCAAGGAGGGACACTGACTCCAAAAATAAGGTAGATAGTAACTGAAGATCTCTGGTTTGCACATGAGTACACACACATACACACACACACACGCGCACACACACACGTTGACAGAGGTTTCTGTCCTGCCTAGTCCTACAGCCATTTGGTCCCAAAGAAACACACAGAGGTCTATATTAAAAACAAACTGGTTGGCCTACTAGCTCAGGCTTCTTATTAATTAGTTCTTACATCTTTTTTTAAAATTTGTTTATTTATTAAAGATTGCTGTCTCTTCCCCGCCACCGCCTTCCATTTCCCTCCCCCTCCCCCAATCAAGTCCCTCTCCCTTGTCAGCCCAAAGAGTGATCAGGGTTCCCTGCCCTGTAGTTCTTACATCTTAAATCAACCCATCATTCTTATCTGTGTTAGCCACGTGGCTTGGTACCTTTATCAGCGAGACATTCTCATCTTGCTTCCTTTGTGTCTGGATGAGGACTGCAGACTGAGCTTTCCTCTTCCCAAAATTCTCCTGTTCTCATCACCCCGCCTCTACTTCCTGCCTGGCTGTTGGCCAATCAGCATTTTATTAAAAATAATACAAGTGACAGGATAAGAGACCATTGTCCCACAATGTGCACGTACACAAACACACACACACACACACACACACACACACACACACACACACGAAGTGATTAAACAAAGGCATACTATTCAAATGTGAGTTGTTTCTTGGATGGATGTTTGGTGGACAGTGTGGGTCTAATGCAAGGTAAAGCAGAGGGGCTGCCTTCGGATGTCTGTTCAGAGGAGAGTCACAGGGTGGCTAAGCTGGTCTCCTTGCTGTGAAAGTTGATCATTTAGAAACCAAACTCCTTGTCTACAATATGTAAACTCGGAAACCAGGTGTTGTTAAAACCATTTCAAGGTCTTGGAGCGACGAGCTTTAGGCGGGAAAGAAAACCATACTGTAAAAACAAGCGCTATGCTAGACTGAATGAGCAATTAGAATCAAACAGTTGGGTGTCTTAATTGAAGTTTCATTAATTATCCTTGTCAGTGCAGGCAGGAGTGGGGTCTTCAGAGCAGATGCAGAGATCGCCGGGGGGTCTGTTCAGTGCTGCAGTGGTGCCCAGATACTGGAGCCAGACCTGGTCATCAAGCTACGTCTGGTCTCTTGAAGGTTGTGGTACCTCACAAAAGGAACACAGTATGCAAAAGTCTGTAAAATTCAGTGCTACGTCACAGCAGATGCCGAGGACTCATGGAGCCCAGATGAGATCCGCCAGTCGTGGATATCTGCAAGTTCTCAGAGAGGATGAAGGAGACCAGGTCTGTCTGCAGAAGGCTAAGCTTCTATGACCCAAGGCTGGAGAAACCAAAAACCATCTGAGGCATGATGGGCTGACACCCTGGAATTAGCCTGTGTTTGGGGCCTCTGGTGGTTGAGACTGTCAACTTGACAGGATCTAGGACTGCCAAGAAGACAAATCTCCTGACATGTCTAGGAGGAAGTTTCTTCATCAGGCTAGTTGAGGTGGAAAGACCCACCTTAAATGTGAATGGCACTACCTCTGGGATGGGGTACTGGACTCAGGAAACATAAGCAAATAGTTTGAGTACAGCATCATCTCTCTCTGTTTCCTGGCTGGATGAAACATGACCAATAGCTTCTTCCTTGTTAGTTCTCAAGCCTGGGCTAACTGGGGTGCCCATTAACATATCAAAGCAGACACTGGCCACCAGGTTCTCCTTGCATCCCTTGGTCCTGCCTGTTATAGGGGATAGCTGACATATCCCACCCTGTACCCTAAATTCTCTAGTCCAGGGACTGTGCTGTCCTTCCCCAGACGCCTTTCCCTATATAATCCAGCTACTTTGGTTACCTGGCTCTTTGGTCTACTCTTTACTCTTTCATCCAGTCTCTTAGCCCAGGCTGCGCCTCTTGGTTGGAGGCTCCTCTCCCTGTGTCCAGTCTGCTCTCCTCACATGGCCTGGCTCAGGACTATGTATACTCTAGACTATCCCAAATGTCCTTGCCTCTGTTTATGCTCTCCCATTTATCTAAACAGTCAGGTCTTCCTTATTTCTTTTTTTCCTTTTCATTCATTGCTCCTCCACCATGTCTACCCAACCGTGAAGGACTATATCTCCTCAAACTATGAGCCAAAAGAAACCCCTTTTCTCTTCAGTTGCTTTTCGTGAGGTATTTAGTCAGAGCAACAAGAAATGCGACTCAAGCAGCCTCCTTTCCTGGCTTCTTTCTCCTGGGTGGCTGTCTCCGACCAGGGGTGCTTTAGTGACCACTGACTCACCGCTTGCTTCTCATTTTGTTGAGTGACACCTTGGGTTCCCAAAGGAGAAAAGCAATCTGGAAGGGCTCCGCATGATGTGAGAAGGGAGAATGGAAGAGGGAGGGTCAAGCATTTCCAAGCAGAACATTGACACAGGCCAAAATGCTACCTTCTCAGCAAGGCCGGTGAGAGAAGCCCCCTGGCAGTGTGAGCGACAGGACTGGAACAGACTCACTTGCTGCGTCTACTGGTGTCGATGTGGGAGCCAGGTGCGAGCCATCCCTGAATAGTGAATTGTGTTTTGCTCTACCTTTAACTTTACGATCTGTCCTCCTGGGTCCCTCCCATCTGATGGATTGATTGACAAGCTCAATGGGCAAGGAGACAAGCCCATATCCAAGACCCTGAACTCGGCTAGAGGAGGCTCTGAAAGTAATTGAATGCGAATCTCAGCTGCTGCGGAGAAAGATAATGGGAAGAAAAGAGCTACGTTTAGAGAGGAGACAGTCACAAGATGAGCAAAGCCAAACACTGAGAAAGCCACTTGAGTCCCACTCTGACATCTCTGAGGCCAAGGAAAAAGCCAGGGAGTCACTGAATCTCAGAGAACTGTCAACACGTTTCTCACCTTCAATCAAGAATTGTTCAATCAAAGATTCCAAACTTAGGGCCCGGGGCAATAACTCGGAGAGTAAAGTGTTTATTGAGCAAGCACAAACACCCAAATTTGATCCCAAGAACACATGTAAAAATGCCAATCTTGGTAGTGGACTCTCAATGCTAGAGAGGCAGAGGCAGGACCACACCTGGTTTAGAGAGACACTGTCTCAAAGAAATTCAATTAGGCAATTCATTTTTGTATATATGTGTTCATGTGTGTATAAATGTATATGCACTTGTGTTTGCATGTTTACATATATGGAATGTATGTACACGTGTGGAGGCCACGGATCAAACTGGGTCATTCATGAGATACCATCACCTTGTTTTTTGAGACATTGGCCTGAAATGACCAAGTAGGCGAGACTGACTGAGCAGCAAGCAGTAATTTATGTTTTGAAGGGTGACTCATTCACACTCTAAGATTGACAGGCAGGAAGGGGCACATGGACAGTCTCTAGTCTTGCCTCCTGTTGCTAAGCTGTTTTCCTGGGGGCACCTGTAGTTGTCTATGGTGGCTGATGTTGTCAAAGTGACAGTATCTAGAGTCACCTGGGAGCTGGGCCTGCAGGCATAGTTGTGGGTGGGACATTGTATTAATGGAGGTGGGAAGAGGCGCCCGCTGTGGATGGTGCTCTTTCCCTGACTGGGATCCTCGACTGTTTAAGTGGAGAAAGGAGCTGGGCAGCAGGCTGCATTCTTCTCCTGATTGTGACCAACCACTTCAGGCTTCCTTCTGCTGCCTTGACTTACCCACCATGACAGACTGCACCCAGGTGAGGGATAAACCTTTTCTCCCTTAAATTGCATTTAATTTAAATCATTAAATTGCAGACTACATGGAATTATCAATTAAAATTTGAGCAGATTTTGTATCTCATAGATTTTAGGGAGGGGCCAGGGTTACAGAATGTCACAGAACTGTTTCACTTGTCTTTTTCACCTTGGGTGATTTTTTTTTTTTTTGAAGAAAACTCTGTTTTACATAAACTGTTACAAGGATCATGCAGGTCTTGTAGTTTTCCTTTCTGTGTCTTAACATTTTGGGGTTTGTTCTAATCCTGGGAGTTTGCATCTTCTCATTTTACCTCATGTTTTTGTTAAAAGTTCTTCAGGTTCAACACTCTTTGAAGAGATAGCTTTGCTTGTTTTGTTTATTTTTACTGTTCTTGTTCTCAGTTTCATCTTTTTCTTTCCTATTGGTTTGTTTTCCTGGTCTAGTTGGTTTTAATTTTGTTTTTAAAATTTTGATTACATATTATTTATTTGTTTGTTTGTTTACTGTGTGCTTGGCTGTGGGTGCATGGCATGCCTTAGCCCATGTGTGGAGATCAAAGGACAGCCGGTGGCAGTGGCTTTTCTCCTTCTGCCATGTGGGTCCCAAAGCTAAGTTTAGGTTGTGATGGTTGGCAGATGCCCTTTCTCTCTGAGCCATCGCTGGCCGCGATGGAGTCTTTGAACATTTCTTAGTGTGTACATGTATGTGTGAATGTCTGTGTGTGGGTGTACACTCCCATCATGTGTGTGAAGTTTAGAGGATAACTTCAGGTGCCAGTCATCCACCTTGTGTGAGCAGGGTCTCCTGTTCTTTGCCTCTGTGCGGGAGGCCAGCTGGTCCCAAAGCTCCTAGAGTCCCTGCCGTTTCTACCTTCTCCCTCGCTGTCGGTGTGCTGGGAATGACAAAGTGCCCTATGGTGTCCTGCCTTATGCAGATTCTGGAAATGATGCGTGTGTGCTAAACTCTTCACCCACTAAGCCATCTAGCTACACAGCTCTGATTCTATTAGATTAGTGGGCAGTTTCCTTTTTATCAGTGTGTTCTTGCGATGCTACTCACTTTTCTTTTCGGTATTGATATGTTGAATTTCATTTTCATTCAGTTCAATCACTACACGTTAAGAACTCCTCCAGAGAGTTCCGCTTTGATCCATGGACTACTGAGAAGCGTGCTGTGAAGTTTCCAAGCATTTGGAGAGTTTCCTGTTCTCTTTCTCTTATCGATCCTGTGGACCCCAGAGAATCGTTTTATATAATTTCAATCCTTCTGTATTTGTCAAGCTTTGTCTTTTGGCTATGATATTGACAGTTCCGGCATATGCATTTTTAAAACTTGAAAAAAATATATTTTGTTGTTTCAGGGTACAGTGTTCTATAAATTTCTATTAGGTCCTACTGGTTGGTGATATTGTTCCACTATTTTATATCCTGGCTGGTTTTCTGACTAATTATTCTATCAATCATTAAGAGAGGACTGTAGATTCTCCTATTTCTCTTTTAGGTCTGTCTAGGTTTTGCTTGTCACATTTTGATATCAATTATTGGTCTTAGGTAAGTATTTTCATCACACTAAAAGAGGTTGCCAGACTGAACAAATTAAAAATCAAGTTTTCATTGTATTTTTGAATAAACAATTTTAGAATTTGTTGAGAACTTAATTCTTTTTCTCAGATTTATTCTAAAATAAAGCTTTCCTCAGCAGAAAGCATATTTTATTCCCTAATTGTTTTTATTTATTTTTTCTTATGTGTAATATGGCTTTTTGAGCATTTTTACTGCTTTTATTGAACTATATATTTTTGTCTGCTCCCTTCCCTTCCTCCCCTCCTCCTTCTGCCCTTTCCTGTGACCCCCACGTTCCTAATCCCTAATTGCTTTTAAAGGGTCATATCCACCATTCCAAAGGGGGACTCAAGTGGCTGAGTTCTCTATGAAGAGGCTGGAGGGGAATGGCTGTTAAAACACACCTAGTTTCTGTCTGTTTCCAAAACATTGGCTTCATTCATCTTAGGTTAAAAAGCATCATCTGGGTTGGGATGCAGTTCAGCTGCCGGAGTGCTTGCCAGCAAGCCCTAAACCTTAGGTCCCATCCCAGCACTGCACAAACCAGGCATGCCTGTGGTTCAGAGATGCTCCCTCTAGGCATTTTATCTTTGCCTCCTCTGCACTTCGATTACAGGTGAACATTCTCCGTGCCCACCTGACTAGCGCTTGGGCGTTGGGAGTCTGAACAGACACTTAGCCCTCTGACTATTGTTTCAGCCCCCATTTAGATGTCTTTATAGCCATACATAGTTGCACTTGCTGAGTATGGTGTCACCTTAGTGACGGAGGTCTGATCAGACTCAAGTTAATTGTTAGTCAAAACCAATTGCACTGGTGGTATTCAAATACAGCATCGTCATTATTTCTTCTGTTTACATTGAAAAGCAATTATATAAGCAACCTCTTTAAAATTGTGTGTGTGTGTGTGTGTTATTTCCTAGGGAGGCAAATAAACTTCTATTCATTCCAGATAGAATACCAGTGATAAAGAAACTACAACACCCACGTCTAACCTAGTGAACCAATGAGTTTAGCGGAGTTGCTTACAGCCGTGTGGGTGAGGGGTGAATTACGGGATCGTGGGGACTCAAAGGCAGTTGTTGCATCACTGAAAAGCTCACCACAGCTGGGCTTACAGCTCATAAAAGCTGCATCCCTGAAGCATTTTGCAGGACTTGCAGGCAGCTGGACTGAAGAGAGTCTCTTCTCCGGGGCAACTGATAAGCTTTGTAAATCATGGGCGCCTTGTGAGTCTTAAAATTTTCAGGAGCTTCCTGGCCATTGTAAGTTTTGTTTACTTCCTGAGTCTTAGTGGAATGTTAAGAAGAAGAAAATAGCTACACAATACAACCTCAAAAATCATTGTTTTAAAAACCACCCAGCATTACTGCTTGCCATTGGCATGGAAGAGGCCAAAAGAATGGTGTGCCTTGCAAGGCCCTCACAGATGCCTTTGAAAACTGCTTGAGAACAAAACTATATGAGTTTGAAAAATTCCCATTCTCTTTCCTCAGACTTCCTTCTCTGCTTCTCACCATTGCTCTTCATATTGAAGACCAAGAACCTACACCAAATGTCAAGCACACTGACTTCTGAGTACCCAGTACTGATCCAGAGTGGGGCCCTGGGATCCACAGGCAAGACAGACTCTGTACTGGCTGGCCAGTTTTAGGTGAACCAGACGCAGGCTGGAGTCATCAGAGAGGAGGGAGCCTGTAATGCCTCCATAAAATCAAGCTGTAGACAAATCTGAAAGGCATTTTCTTAATTAGTGATTGATGGGGGAGGGCCCAGACCATTGTGGGTTGTGTCATCCCTGGGTTGGTGGTCCTGGATTTTATAAGAAAGCAGGCTGAGCAAGCCATGATGAACAAGCCAGTAAGTAGCACTCTTCCATGGCCTCAGCATCAGCTGCAGCCAACTCTCTCCTGCCCGATTTGAGTTCCTATTCTGACTTCCTTCAATGACGGCCAGCAATGTAGAAGTGTAATCCAAATAAGGCCTTCACTCCCCAAGTTGCTTTGGTCGTGGTGTCCATTGCAGCAGTAGCAACCCTGGCTAAGACAGGCTTTAAGACAAGCCTTGGAGATGGATAGCGATTCAAAGGAATCAAACCAGATCTCACAGCTGACTGTTCAGAGAAGGAGCTCTCACTGTCGGTTTTCTTTGATGGGCTGAGGAGATCGGTCAGTGCATAAAGTTCTTGTGTTGTGGATATGAAGACTTGAGTTGAGTTCCCCAACCCCACATTAAAGAGCTAAGCATGGTGGAGTGCATTTGTAACCCAGGCCTTGGTAGAAGTAGACAGAAAATCTCTGGGGGCTCCCTGGATGCCCAGGTCAAAGAGGAAAGACTCTTGTCTTTAGAAACAAAGTTGATGGGGTTCTGAGGAACAACTTACTTCAGGGTGACTTCCGATTTTCAGATACATGCATGCACGTGTACATATGCATCTGCACAGACACCGACACATACACGCAGAGGCACATACACACAGACACACACACAGACACACACACACAGACATACACACAGACACACACACAGACATACACACGCACAGATACACACACAGACATACACACAGACACATACACGCACACACACAGACACACATGTACAAAGACACACAGGCACACACACAGACACACACACACATATGACACACATACATACACATGCACATGCACACACAGACACACATGCACACACACAACACACACACACACACACATACACGTGTGCACACACACGCGCACACATACACAGACACACGCATGCACACATGCGCACGGACACACATATGCACACACAAACACACAGACACACACACACACATGGGGGCAGGTCAAAGAAAGGGAGGGAAGAGAGGTGACTGGTGATGTGTGGTACTCTTAGGACTCTTCTGAAGAGATGGGTTCATTCTGTGGCTTGTTATCTAAGTAAGATTGTGTGGTAGGATCCACAGCTGACAGAGTTTTCTATGACCGGCTTTGTTTACCGCATCTGTTTAGAAAGCAAAACAAAACGATTCAAAGGAGTTAAGGCAGATGGCTGGGTGGCTGCGAGTCAAACTGCTCATCGCCTTTCTCTGCCACTGCTGCAGTCACCTGGCAGGCATCCGAGCGGGGTGATTAAGTGGCAGGTGTGCTGGGGACGTGGCCAGCCCACCCGTCTGTCTGTCCTCTGGGCCTCTCATACCCCATCTGCAGGTGGCCATGCCTTGGTTGTAAGTCACAGCCACAGGTGACAGTGGGGCGGAGAGGGCTGCCTTGGCTTTCTGCAGTTGAGCCTGATTGCCAAATGCCGCTGCAAGGGAGCACTCAGGAGCACGTAAAGAGACTACTAATAGAACCCCGCCCCGCCCTCACCTAAGGAAGAGGCTGCAGTTTTATAAGTCCCAGGGAGCTGTTGTTTTCATTCTAATGACGCAGGGAAAGACCTAGGATAATTTGAACTGTTTGTTTGTTTGTTTGAGACAGGTTTCTCTGTGTAATTGTCCTGGCTGTCCTGGAACTCACTTTGTTGACCAGGCTGGCCTTGAACTCATTGAGATTCACCTGCCTCCTGAGCACTGAGATTAAAAGCATGTACCACTACCGCCTGGTGGCAGGATTTTTTTTTTAACATGTGTATCTATATTCATTCTCTTCTTCTCTTTTTTTATGTATGGGGTAGGTATGTATCTCTGTGCATATGCTTGGTTGGGATGGCCGTGTTTTATGTGTTACTGTGTACACGTGTGTGCGCGCACATGTGAGGGCCGGGATCTAATGTTGGGTATCATCCTCAGTCAGTCTTCTGCCTTATTTATTGCGGCAGGGCCTCTCAGGCAAGCTCAGAACTCATCGACATGGCTAGTCTTGTTAGTGACCCTGCTCCAGGGCTTTCCTGTCTGGACCTTCTGTGACTGGAATGCAGATGGGACTTTCTGTGGAATCTTAACTCCAGTGTCCACACTGTGTGCAAGCATCTTTAACGCCGAGCCTCTTCCTAGGCCCACACCTAGTTTTCTCACGTGGTTTCTGGGGACCAAACTTGAGTCAGGAAGTTTGTTAGAGATTGACCATTAGGCAGGTTATTTCAAGTCTACAGGAAGCCATCATTCACAGGAGGCTGATATATAGCGGTGATTTTGATCTCTAAGGACAGAAGGAGGAAGAACATTATAGTCCAAGTGGAAGGACTTGGCCAACCAAGTCCTTAGATTAGTGGTTCTCAACCCCTTTAAGTGTTGAATGACCCCTTCACAGAGACACCTAAGACTGTCAGAAAACACTGATATTTATGTTACAGTACATAACAAGAGCAAAATTGCAGTTATGAAGTAGCAACAAAGTAATATTATGGTTAGGGGCCACCACCTGAGGAACTGTGTTAAAGGGTCACAGCATTGGGAAGGTTGAGAACCACTGCTTTATAGCCCCACAAAGCTGATGGGATTGCCATCAGGGATGAAGATCAAGTCAACTGAGCATCCCTGAGGGCTAGTGGTCCAGGACACTGAGACTCTTCCCAAGGGGGCATGACATGGTCTGCCTGCTCTTTCTTGCTATACAAGGTCCCTTACTGAATATTTCTCTAACCTTTCCATAGCTGAACTTTCCCAGCTGTGGGTTTCAGCCTGTTTGTGAGTTGCAAAGTCAATTTAGTGGTTTAGAAACATTCCAAAAGATAAAACTGAGTTAGAGAGCTTCACAAGGAGTGTATACTGCTCCCTGAAGTGTAGTCCAGGCACACCACGTGTTCTCTTACTGAGTAATTCTGTGAAATATATTTAGTTAGGGTTAAAATATTTTAAAGTTGTTCAGCTTTGCTGTTGACCAATACTTCTTCCTATATGAGATTCTCCTCAAACAAACATATCACCTCAAAAATGTATATATACCTTGTTCCCCAATTGGGCATGTTTAAAAGAAGAAACAATTTATAAGAACACCATACCAGGAATGGGTTACATCTAATCAAGTTGTTGGCTAAAGGGGCCCCATGGGAAACCCCCAAATAACCGAGGTTATTACCAAGGCTTTTGGTTGCTCTCCACAAGCTGATACTAAGGCCCCATTTCTGAAGACAACACCCACACAACTCACAGAACTCAGAGAAGTCGAGCTGGTGTCCACCAAGAGTCTTCACCCCTGCTGACCCGTGCTCATAGTAGTGGAAGGTTTCTGCGTGATGCCGAAGGAGAAGGGTAAACAGCAACTGGCTACAAAACCTTCCACGTCCAATGGTGACCTCCCCACAGGACACACTAGTGAAAGAGTGGCACAGAGCTTGTAGAAGCTGCCAACCTCTACCTGATTGCACGGCCCACTCCAGGAGATGAAACCCATCCCTGACTCTGCTCAGATGGCCAAGAAAGTGGGTCTAGATAGATCATGGACCTAGGGGAAAACCAACTCCTACTGTTTTTGCTAAAGGGATGTAGCAATGAAAAGACCCTTATTGACATTCTTGTGTCGCTAAAGATCAGTTTCTTGCCAGGTCATCACAAGAGGAGTTTCCTGTTGCAGTAGATGCGAACAGATACAGAGACCCACAGCCAGACAATGTGCAGAGAGACCTTGGAATGCCCCCATTAAATCCCTCCCTTCAGGGCTCAGAAAACCTGATGAAGAGGAGGTAGAAAGATGGGAAGAGTTGGAAAGGCTGGAGGACAGCAAGGAAACAGGCCTTTTAACACATCTGTGTTGAAGCGCTTGAACTCAGGGAGACAGTGACAGTGTGCACAGGGCCTGCACGGGTCTAAACCAGCACCGAGAGGGGAAGTGGGCCCCAACCCCCCATCCCAATTTGGAAGCTATCTTCAACTGATGGCCCCTCACAAAGGAAACATTTATTTTCTCCAGTGGAATCTCAGTGGGGGTACAAAGCAGTCTTAAGGGCACCCACTGCTTCCCCACACCTACTAGGACCTGAGAGCTTTCTTTTGGGTTTTCTTTCTCTTCCTCTCCTGTACTTGAGACAAGGTCCTGTGCAACTTAGTGTGACCTAGAACTTGAAACATGATCAAGGATAACCTTGAACTTTGAATCTTCCAGCCTTCTCCTTCTGAGTGCTGGGATTGCCCACACAGCTCATCATGTTTGGCTTATGCAATGCTGAAGATGGAACCCAGGACTTGAAGCACAGTAGGCTAGCTATTGGTCTACTAGCTGAGCTATGTCCCTGCCCCCAGGAGCCTTCTAAGTGACTTCCTCCTGCCTCTTGCAGTTTGGAAATGCATTTCAGGACTTGATCATCTTGCTGAGTCTCTGAACGCCACACCCACAAGGTGGGGGTTCTTAGCTTGGAATTTGATGGCCTTTGCATTTAGTTTGCATGGGCCAGGGTACTGAGGAGAGAGCAATCAGTCTCCACAATGGGGTTTTAAAATGCTCCTTCTTGGAGCAGCCAGTTCCGCTGCAGAAAGTTCATTAACACGCCCATTAGTGTTTTCTGATTCACAGCGGCTGGAGCCAGTGGGCAAGTGGGAGCTGCCACTGAGAGGGGCAATCGGCCCCAGCTAATGCCTATGTTAATGGCGCTGATGCAGGAGCATTTGGTGCACCTCAAAGAAAGGCAGTAAAATATCTGTGTGGGCTCCCCTAACAATTAAAAAGAAAGGAGTGGGGGGAGCAACAAAAATATAAAACTGTCCAGTCAAAACATTTATAGTTGATATTTACAGAGCAGAGCAGTGCGCTGGTCAGTGTGCAGCTGCCTGCCAGAGTACAGCCTGTGCCTTCAGGAGTCAAGAAGTCTGTGGCAAAACCACCCAGTGACTGGCAGCTCTGAGTTTTGAAAAGCCTTCTAGGTAATCCAAGCTTCCTTCCCTCTGGGGTCCCAGCATTGTTCCTTAGGAGCTGGGGTACTGTAGCCTAATGAGAATCTGCACAATTGAAACAACCTTGGGGGGCTCCATAGAGATTCTGGTGGGTGTGACAGTAAGATGACTCCAGGTAAAGGCACCTGCAGCCAAGTGCCTGGTGACCACAGCTCAATCCCCGAGATCTGAGAGATGAGATGGAAGGAAAGAACCAACTCGTGCGATGTCTACTCTGACCACACGCGTGTCCTGGAATGCATACATCAAGCAAAAAAAAAATAATGTAATAAAAAATAAAGAAATCTTGCCAAGTGTGTCATTAAACAATTTAGCAAATTCAACACCTGCCTTCCCGGACAGGGATCAGCCAGGTTGTTTCCATAGCAAAACTGCCAGCTCCAGGAGCTGACTTGGCAAGCATCATAGACTGTATTTAAACCACAAGGTGAGAACCTTCAAGCTCATAAGTGAGGACATTAATCTAAAGGGATTTATTCGGGCATTTACCGCATGGAGAGCAGGGTGCTGGGTGTTGGAAAGAATATGGCTCCCACTGAAATCGGAGCTTTCCACCATGATGCATTCCAGCCCCTGCCTGGCTTCCAATGCCTTTCTGCTATATTTTCATAGTCTTCAGGAAGGAGTGGGTAGGTGGGTTGTTTAGACTTTTATTCTCAAGTTAATGTTCAGTCAGGACACTATGAACTGGTTGCAATGAAAACCGGGTTTTTAAATTTTGGCTTCGGCTGTGTTATGGAAAATGGTGCCTTGAATCTGCATTTCTGGTTGGCACCGCCAGTAGACTGAAGGGACTCTCCCCATGTCAGAATACTTCCTTGTAACTCTTGCTGCAAGGACAGTATGTAAAAGTCTTAGCTTGTGCTTGGGCTGTGAAATGGGTGAAAGAGTGTTTGCCGGGCATGCACAAAGCCCTGGGTTTGATCCCCAGTGCTTCCTGAAGCAGGTGTGCTGAGGCAATCATGCATTTAATCAGCACTCTCAAGGTAGGGGGAGGGGGATGAGAAGTTCAAGGTCGTTCTCATCTAAATAGTCAGGCCAGCCTGGGCTACGTGAACCCCTGTATTTAGAGAATGACCCGAGACAATTTCTTTTGTATGTATGATATGTGTGAGTACATGCATGCATGTGTGCTTGTCTTGTTTATGTGTTAGGGCTCTCATGTGTGTGCGCAGGCGCATGTACGCATGCATGCCTGTGCATGTGAAGAACTGATGTTAACCTAGGAGCGTTTTCTTGATTGTTCTTTGCCTTGTGTAACGGGGCACAGCAGAGTCTCTGATGGAGCCTACAGCTCACCATTTTTGGGGGTAGTCTTACCTAGCCAGCTTGTTTGAGGGACTCCTCAATCCTCTTCTACATTTTGGGATACCAGTGGATAAATAATGCCATTTTTTTGTGGGCTTTGAGATCTACATTTCTGTCCTCATGCTTGTGTGGCAGGTGCTCCCATTGAACCATGGCTCTAATCACGAAAAGGCCTGTGGTATTTCCCCAGCAGAGAGTATAATGAATAAAAAATAGTTAAAGTATTTTTATTTATGACCGTTCTACTTATTCATTTTGTGTGTGTTTGATGGCACATGTGCAGAAGTCGGAGGACAATTTAAGGGAGAGATAGTTCTCTCCTTCTACTGCATGGGTCCTGGAGATTAAACTCAGGTCTCCCAGGCTTGGCACCAAGTGCTGTCATCTGTTTAGCCATTTGCCAGCCCAAGAAGTTATAAAATCTCTGCCTCTTCAAGCTCACATCAGCGCTAAAGTCAAGATCCTTCAGAAAGGGCTAATGTTTTATATCATTTGACTTTGAATTTATAGTAAACTGCACAAAACAGTGAGATTGTCTTTGCTTTTTGCTTATGTTTGTGTTGAACAAATGCTAAAATGTTTTTTTTTTCAGCTGGTCAAGCTTCCACGGTGATGGGGAACAGGGACTAGATTGTTGTGAATGCCAAGAGAAGTAAACTCAAAGATCTTTCCTAGAGTTTGAGCATTTCATGGTAACACGCCTGAGATATTTATTTACCTAGTACTTGAATCTGAGTGTAGCTATGATGTCCAATAGCATCATATTGCAGGATTCAGAGCTAGGAGAGAGGGAAAAGGTAATGGGAAGAAGTGTGGGCAGTTATAGCTGGAAATAGTGTTAGTCCTCAGAAATCCAGGCAACGGGGGCTGGGCGCTAGCTCACTTGGTAGAGTGAGAACCAGAGTTCAATCTCCAGGACCCATGTAGAGCACCAGGCATGGTGACATGCACTCAAAAATCCCAGTGCTGTGGTGTGAAGGAGGCAGGCAGGTCTGGGACCTGCTCACCAGCCAGCCGCCTGTTTGCAAGGTCCAGGCCAGCGAGAGACAGAGTGGATGGTGGATGATGATTGAAACGCCTGAGTTTGACCTCTGACCTTCACACATGCTCACACACATATGCACTTTCACATATACGAACGAACACACACACACACAAAGAGAGAGAGACAGGCAGACAGAGAAAGACAGAGAGAGGCATTGACTACCTATGGCTTAAAGATCTTTGGAGACAGGTGCAGCCCGTTTGGTCACAGGGTGGTTCTCTTCCACTTATCCTCTTCCTTTCTCTGCAGAAGTAGAAGCTGTTCACCTTCTGCTGACTGTGTAACATGGCCAGGAATGGTTTTTAATGTTTTCAATTTTCTGAAATTAAATTTTCTAATTATATCAGTTTCTGCCTTTCCCTTTCCTCCCTCCAGTCCCTCCCCTTCCTACACCCTTGATCAATCACAAATTCATGGCCTTTTTCTTTAACTGTTGTTAACATATATGTATATTCCTAAAAGTAAAATACAATCTACTTTTCAGTATAATGTTATTTGAGTTTATATTATCTGGGGGCTGACCACTTGGTATTAGAATACCACTTAGAGAACTCTTCCCTGGGGAAGACAATTTCCTCCCTCTCTCAGACTTCCTTAGGATCCTATAGCTCCTTGTCTAGGGTTTGGGCATTACGACATTTACCTATGTGTGCCAATATGGCTGTTGGTATTGTCCTCGTTCAGTTCTGGTTTAGGCAGCCATGCTGTTGAGATTTCATGGCTATAGCTTCCCTGACATTTCTAGGAGATGCAGACTCACAGTGGACATCCTGGTCCTCTGGGCCTTACAACCTTTCCATCCCCTCTTTAGTGATGTTGCTTGAGCCTTACACACAAGAGCTGTGGGGGTCTGTAGATGGTTCAGCAGAGGCTGGGTACCACACGATCACTTCTTCTCTGCATCTTAATTAGCTGTGCTTTTCTGTATTGTCCTCTGTTTACCGCAAAGTTTTTTTTGTTGGAATGAGAGCTGTACTGATTTGCGGACATAAGGATAAAATATTCAGAATGCAGTTAGGAGTTACATGGGTTGAGTAAAGTGGCAGGTGTAGATTTTCATCTGAGATTTATAACATCATTGGCCTCCTGTATTAGCTAGGTCTCCAGTGACTTCCCTCTTGCTGAGCAGGCCTTAAGTCAAATTAGAGAGATGTTGGTTATCATCAAGATATGAGTTCCACTACTGCACCCTTGGTGTTACCGTGCTAATTCATATGCACTATGATTACGTGGGACTACTGGTTGCTCCCTCCCTTGGGAACTTTCATGGCACTTTCTGGAACCCTGAGATATGAACCTCAAGAGGCATTCTGGTCATATCCAGCTTAGAGCCTCCGGTGTTGTGTCTGAAGTTCATCATATCTTCTTTAATATGGACTGACCTTCAACCTCTGGGAGGCAACCAAGGGCAAAAACAATGACCTATGACGTTTTGGGACTCTCTTGGACTCCCCTGATGGCCTGAAGCTTTGTTTTAGTTGTGTTGCTGCCTGAAAACCCCCCCAGCATTTAATGGCTTAAAAGCAAACAGGTAATTCACTTTCTAGTGGTATCTGGGAATCAGGGATTCCCTCAGTAGGAATGTCTTGCCACTGTTGTGAGGTATTTGAAATCTTAGCTAGGAATAGTGGACCCTGCGAGCTGGCTTGAGGGCTGCGGTTATATGGAGGTCATCTGAGCTCATCTGGAACATGGGGTGGGGAGTGGCTGGAACAGGGGGGCTGAGATTATCTGTTGCATGGCTTCCATGTTGTATGTTGAATTCAGGGGACTCACACCTAATAGCCTTTATTCAGTACTCAGGGCTCCCCGAGTGTTAATGTCACAGTGTTAGAAGCTGCCATCTGACCAGGAGATTCCAATGTCACTCTCATTATCACATTGCTGCCAGTGGTCCCAAGTCAGGACTAGACTTCACCTTCAGTGGTGTTGTGACCAAGTTGCCTTTTAGAGGAGCATCTGGGGAAGGCCTCACCAGCCTTTGGAAAACATGATCAGCCTCATGTAGACAGCCAGACCCAAGCAGAAAAGGCCTGTCAAGGAACCTGGCGAGTTCTTGCTCTTTCTTCCAGAATTCCCCTGCCCAGACTCCCTGCAGTGTCTGTGTCCCATCAGTTGGGTGAACTTATTTAAAGTCCATCAGATCAGACCTCTGGGGTGTGGAAGTCAAAGGCACAGTGATGGGGAGCTTTGCCCTCTTCCAGAGACTGTAGTCTGTAGGTCGAGATACAGTCACAGGGACTCTTTTCTGCAGCAGCCTTGAGGTGGACTTTGTAGCAGGTGTCCCTGCCTGTGCCCCTGCCTCCTTGGTCACTGCACGGTTACCTGCCAACAATGGTCCTTCCACATCTGCTGCTGAGCAAAGAGGCTCAGCACCTCCCACCCCCTCAAGTCTCCCATGGATCACTGGGGATGGAGATACATAATGAGATTTTAATTGTCACATTGTAGCAAATCTTTATTTCCACGTGCATATCTTCTAGGCAGAGATGTAATTTCAATTAATTTTGCATATCTGATAAAAATTTCATATCCTTTAGGCTAATTTCATTTGAACTAATAGGCGCGGTGCTCCCCTCTGAATTCCAACTTGGATGCCTTATCCTGAGATCTCTCATGTACCTACGTGGGTACATCAAAGAGTCAGTCTGTGTGCAAAAGTGGCCTTGAGAAGTGTCCTTCCTTTCTGGGTGAAAGTCCTCTGAACAGCCTTTTTTCCTGTTTCTCTCACTCCAAGAACGTTCTTGAATTCCTATTTGCTTTTATAATATGTCAGTTCAAATAAAAAGTATTTCTGAGTAAAACATGGTTTTAGTGAATTTCTTTCTAGCTGAGTACAAATATCAGACCCTTCACCCCCCAAAAAAAACTGAAATAAGGGATGAAGGGGTTATTTTGGCCAAGGATTGAGGGGCGGAGTCTCATCATGGTGGCAAGAGTGACTGAGACAGCTGGAAACATTGTATCCACAGTCACGAGGCAGAGTTGAACGTTCATACTCAGCCCTCTCTTGGGATGCTGCTGCCCTCGTTCAGCATTGGTCTTCTCTCTTTGGTTACTCTGCTCTGAAAATGTCCTCACAGATACACCTAAGATGTGTCTCACTGATGTCTTACGCTTTCCACAATCTAGTCAAGTTGTCCGTGAAAACAAACTATCAGACATTCATAAAGATGAAAACTGCTCTTTACTTGGAGTAATGGTTTCCTTTACTCCTTACTGCTAAGGGACATGGGTGGTTCTGTCTCAGTAATGAGCCTGTTTTATTAAGACATGTGGGAAGGTAGGGAAGTCATTGTAATTAATATGTGGGAGAGAAGGACAGATATACCTTAATTTTATTTCTTAGGACCTTCCCTTGGGCGTGCTACCTGGATTTAAAATTAATTTGAACCACAAATACAACTTTGTGGATGCTCAGCTACTCTCATTTCCTTTCTAAAAACCATGTGGTAGAACTAAAGAACAGATTTGTTGTGGTGTAAACTTTGGTTCAAATTGAAGATATCAAGGCACGGAAACTCTAATGCAAAATTCAGAAAGGTGGTGTTGGAATAAACCATATACTATCCAGTCTTTGGGTTTCGTTTCTAGTATCTCCTTGTTATTAACTTTATTTTCTATTAAATTAAGAAGAGACAATTTAGGGGACTGGAGAATTGGCTTAATAGTTAAAAGCATTTTCTTCTCTTGCAGAGGACCCAGGTTCGATATTCAGCACCAACATGGTGGCTCATAACTCTCTATAACTCCAGTTACCGGGAATTTTAAACCCTCTTCCAGCCTCTACAGGCATCAGGTACACAAGCGCTCCACACACATGCATGCTGACAAAATACCATACGCATAAATTGTCTTAAAATTAAGTTTTTTAAAAAGAAGAGAAATTTAGAGGCAGTGAACTATCTCAGAAGGCAAAGGGTCTTTTTCACCAAGCTTGTCGAGTTGAGTTTGATCCCTAGGACCTATGTGGTTGAAGGAGAGAGTAGAATCTTTCACATCGTCCTCTGACCTCCACACACACACACACACCATGGTACATACCTGCACACATACACGTACAAGATAAATAAATAAGCATAAAATAGAAAAAAGGATGAGAAACTTAACTAAGAAAGAAGAGTAAGAAGGAAAGTGTTGGGCAGGAGAAACAGATGACGTGCAAGATTCAGGTATGTCATATACATGATCACACATGTGGATAACAGAAACACCCTCGGAAGATTGATCCTGGGGACCTAGCCGAGGATGCCACTGAGGAGGTATATGACTTCACATAACTCTCTACCTGATCCCACACTGGTAGACGAAAAGTGGACCAGGAAGGTCATTTGCTCCATTGGAGTGTACCAATCAGACTGAAACCATGTAGATGGTGCTGGGGACATGGCATAGTCAGTAAAGTGTTTGCCTCACAAGCACGAGGATCCCAAACTCGATCCCAGAACTCACAGAAGGAAGGTGGGTGTG